>NC_138873.1:4997882-5319938 GCF_965194805.1 Balaenoptera borealis | reverse complement strand
GTGAAATAAGTCAGACAGAGAAAGACAAATACCACATGATCTCTCTTGCAGGTGGAATCTAAAAACCAAAAAAACAAACAAACAACAAAAAAAACCAAGCTCATAGATACAAAGAGCCAGAGTTGGGGGGTGGGGTGGGAGAAATGAGTAAAGGGGGTCAAAAGGTAAAAAGAAAAACAAAAGGTCAACTATCACTACTATCACCACACTGCTACACCACCACCATCACTAAACCCTGCCAGCACCACTACGGAGGCTTTTGGGGCTGGTTTAAAATCTACAATAACAATTATGAGATTTTTAAAACTACATTGTTTTACTAGCATGAAAATAGGAATGGCCTGCTTTTTCTAACTGTCATCTCTACCCTGGGTTTGTCTTTACTCCTCCCAAATAATTTCTGATTAACTAAAAGAGAAAGGAGAATCTTCCTGGGTTTTGGAACTCTGAGTGAGACATTGGCTTCTTTCACCTGCTACATTTTTACCTTGAAATTCCCTTCCTAAGGTATCCAAGGGAATGCAACGATGCCAAGTGGGAAACATCAAGCACTGGTGTAGGAAGCAAGGGTTTTTGTCTGTCTGTCTGTCTGTTTATGACTGCATTCAATTTCTTGAAGACACCGTCCAGGGCGCGAGTTAGCCCAGGGAAGAAATAGAGGGGCTCTGGATGTGAGGGTGGATCTCAGGAGGGTCTGGGTCGGAGCACTGAGCCTGTTACTCAAGAGCTTTAGGGTCCAGAGCCGGTCACGTAAACTCAGCTTCCTCCCTGGAACAGTCCCTGCTTCCCAGGGTGGCTGCAAGGACCGCGTGACGGATGTTGGGGGACACAGCAGCTGGAGCGCAGGAGTGGGAAGCTGGGAGAACTGGGGCGAAGTCTCCTTCCACTGAGTGGCGGCCTTGTGACCTCGGGCAAGTTATCAAAACTCTCTCAGCCTCAAATCCCGCATCGCAAAACGGGCTCAGGAATGTCGGCCTTGCAGGTTTGCTGCAAGCATCACAGGACAAATGCCTGTGAGGAGAGGGCTCAGCAGGGAGCCTCGCGGGACAAATGGGAGCCTGGGAGGAGTCCCCTGGGAGAACAGCTAGCCTGGCGCCTGGAGCGGGGCAAGTGCTTGATCCACGCGGGCTGCAGGGGAGGCCCAGTCCTGTGGGTCTTGCTTATCCCACTGGACCTGATGAGGAAGATAGCAGAGTTCTCACAAGCCCAACTGCCCCCCTGGAAGCCGCCTGGGTGGGCACACCCTCATCTTCGAGAGAGGCCTCTCCGCCCCGCCCCCCGGTACTGCAAGAGCAGCACATAAGTTTTATGGCCGAACTACATCTGGAAACATCAGACAGAATACAAAGTTCGAAAATTCTGTGAAAAGGTTGCATGCTTGGAGAATATGATCTTCCAACCTGAAGCTTTTTTACACAAACAAAACTGAAGTCCTTTCAGTGTTTACTTACATGCGATCTAGAAGCGAGAGACGTTTGGTACAGGTGGTGGGACATCTAGAACAGTCATTTAGAGAGGCTGAAACAAAGTAATTATTTTTCAAGACACACCACGTCTCTTACTTGTTTGGGCTCTTCTGAGATGTTCATCACTAGCCGTTTGTAAGGAGAGGCTGGGAAGCTTGAAGACTGATTTTTTTTTTTTTTTTTTTTAATGGTGATGAGACCTGTTTCTTTTTTTTTTTTTTTAAACTTTGGGTTTATTTGTTTATTTATTTATGGCTGTGCTGGGTCTTCGTTTCTGTGTGAGGGCTTTCTCCAGTTGCGGCAAGTGGGGGCCACTCTTCATCGCGGTGCGCGGGCCTCTCACTATCGCGGCCTCTCTTGTTGTGGAGCACAGGCTCCAGATGCGCAGGCTCAGTAGTTGTGGCTCATGGGCCTAGCTGCTCCTCGGCATGTGGGATCTTCCCAGACCAGGGCTCGAACCCGTGTCCCCTGCATTGGCAGGCAGATTCTCAACCACTGCACCACCAGGGAAGCCCTTGAAGACTGATTTTAAAGAAGTAATATACCTGGGAAAATATTCCGTGAACATTTTTCTAATCATAAATTTCTACTCTCTGATGGGATTTTAAATGGAGTCAGAAAACCTCAAATGCTTTTTAAACAATTCTACCCATGAAGGCTTCCCTTTTCTAGAAATGTACCAGTTGACCAAAATGTTTCCAAAGTGGGACCCTTCCAGATCTAAACTAAAAATGACCAAGCTCCCAGTCACACCAGGACAATCCGTGTCCCTGATTTGAATATTCAGGGCCCGGAAGGCTGTCGGCCCTCATACGGCCTGCAGGCCAGCAGTGCCCCAGCCGGGCAGAGCCACTCAGGCGGTGACCGACCCCAGGCCACTCCTTCCCCGCTCGGTCTCCTTCGGGCCCTGCGGGAAACTCACACACCACCGTCCTCTTTATAAGACCCAGGAAGAAGGGCTTTCCCAAGCTCCACCAACCTCATTTCCTTTAAAATAAGATATTGGAAGTGAATTAAACGTTCTGTTTACTCTGTGCACTGGACTTAGGATCTCTGCTCTGATAATGAGCAGAGAGGGAAAGGCCATTTTGAAATGGGCACTGCCACCCACTCTACTAGGATTATTTGTAATCAGGGCGTTTTAATGCAAAAGAAACTCTGTGTCCTCTCTGCTCTGCAGTGAGAAAAAAGAAAATAACAGCACTTAGCTTAATCAAGAACACTTTCCAGCAGGAAAATATGTATTGGTGTTGAATCTGACTCTAAAAATATCTCCAATCGTCTTTGTCTCTTTTGCCATCTTCAGAGTGTGAGTGCGTCGAAGCTGGATGGAGATCCAAAACACAAGTGGGCCTTTGTTTCTGGGAAACCCTAACTAGCAATACTTTGCGCTGACGACAACATTAAAGGGGAACGTAGGAGCCGTAAGGGCCATAGCACGGCTTGGCCTGGTCTCCTCAGGAAGGAATGAGTCTATTACTTTTGCTCACACAGTGCTGTCCAAGTTTAGATCTCACCGCTGGTGTAGTTTGCTTCTTCCGACGCATTCTTTGGCAATTAGCCGATTCTCCCGTCACTGGTTACGGATGTAGACAGACGTGTGATGGAAGGGGCGCTTTGCCCATTGGTTCACTAGCATTTCTCTGTTTCAGGAGTTGATCTTTGCCTCCCCCGGTGGGAATATTTTTAAGGTCCTTGGATACTTTATTTGTTTTTACTTTGCCAAATTTCTGTAAGTTTCAATCTGGGTAAAAGGATTTGTTCTCTTCCTGTGCTTGATAAGCCTAAAAATTTATTACTTCAGTTTCTTTTTTATTTAGAAAGTATTGAGAACTATCCCCTAGTCTTGCCTTCAGAACCTGTTGCAAGCTCTGCGCCCTCCACTCAGGTAAACGCGTGCTGCCCACAGCGTTCTGACGGCTATTTCAGGGCAACTTCAGATGTTCTGATCCCCATCGATGCACCAGGGACACTGGCTTAGGCACTGCTACGTTCGAAGGTAAACCCAGCTCCACCCACTAAGAAATGGCAGCGCCCCCATTAAGAGAAGGAGAAGAGGGTGTGTGCTCTGTGCCCGCCGAGCGACAGTGGCCCTGGGGAGACTGGGGCTAGTTCCTGTCAAGGGTGAGAGGCCTGTAGATGCCAGACCCTCGCTCCTCGTCATCTCCTTCCTCTCTTCCTAACCTGTGACCATAGGAGGGCCCCGGGCTCGGGCCTCCGTCTTCTCCAGCCCGAGGGCTTCGGCTGCCATCTGTACACCCCGATTCTCCAGTTTAGTCTCGACTTCCCTAAATTCCCTCGGAGCATTCCACTCGGATGTCTAGAGGCTTCTGAAACCAAACGTGTGAAAGCAACCCCGGATTCCCTGCCCTCTCCAGTCTGCCTCTTCCCAGCCCTGCTGCGTGCTCCAGCTCAGCTGGCAGGACCTCACTTCACCCCTTCCTCAGCTCGAACCCCAGAGTCGTTCCTGACTGCTCAATCCCACGTCCCAGCCCTTACAAATCCTGTCTGCGAGAGAGCCCCCGAGTCTGACCATGGCCTGACCCCTCCTCCCGCCCCAGTCCAAGCTGCCCTCATGCCCGGCTGACCCCTCCCCAGGGGACATGGTGCCTGGAGCCAGCGCCCTTCAGGCACAAATGCCGTCAGACCACTGAGCTGCTCCCAACCCTACGACTTCCTGCCTCCCCTGCTGAGGGCAATTTAGTGCCAAATCCCACTGTGGCCGTGTGCTGCGAGCACCTCATGGCCTCTGGCTCCCCTGACTTGTCTCCTCCACTCCCTCCCTTCCTCCCCACGTTCCAGAACCCCTGCATCAGCCCTACTGACCTCAACCATGGCTCACAAATGGCCAAGAACATTCTGGCCCCAGAGCTTGGCAGGCACGTCCCCTCAGCCTGACATGCCTTCCCAAGTACCCACTTCCCAGGTACTAAACACCTTCCTGACTCCATCCCGGTCCCTGCCAACACTGCTTCCTCAGAAAGCCCAGCTCAACCCTGTCTCATGCTCTCTAGCCCCTACTTTTCTTTACTTGCCTCCAAACACTCCGAGTATCTGACACCATGGTACATGTCTGCTTGCCTGCCTGTGCAACGTGGTCTCCGTGAGAAGAGGGCGTTTGCTCTGTCACCCCCGTGTCCCCCGTGCCGGGGGCCTGCCTGGTGCAGGGGCAGCACCCAGTGACCGCTGGTGGGATCAATGAGCGAGTGGCCTTCTAAAGCCGGCCGCTCCACGGTCCTGCCAGCCCATCGGAGACGTGGGCCTCCTCCCACCCCCCCCCTCCGCCCCCCGGCAGACAGGACCCTGAACTCCTCAGGTGTCAGCCATGCTGCACCTGGGGAAGAAGAATCTTAGCAATCCAGTGTAAGACCCACTGCAGACGCTCAGACTCTGGAAAATGCAAGAAGACTCTGCTGTCGTGGGGAGAGGCTTTCATTCTTCTGTTTAAACCAAGTCAGAGGAAAGTATTTTAAATATCCTCCAAAGCTCCCGGAAACACAGGGCCCATCCGGCTGTTCGAAGACAGACAAATGGCCTCAGTGTGGGCTGTGGCGTCAGCACCGCTCGGGCTCCGCGGCGGCCTCGTCGAGGGCTCCCCGGCTCCTCCTCCCTCGCCTCCCACTGGGTCCCCCCAGGGGACCCATGCGGGTCACTGCCAAACGCCCCAGTCACACGGATGTTCCCTCCAGGGGGCACTGAGCACAGACAGACCCAGACGTCTGTCTAAATCTATGTCCGCCACGAGGCTAAATAGAAGCAGCCCAGGTGTCCCGAGCCCGCTGACCCCAGAGTCACCCACCACAGCCTAGCACGGCAGGTCTCAAAGCGGGGTCCCCGGCCCAGCTTCAGCGGCTTCACCTGGAGGCTGGAGAGGAATTCACATCCTCAGGCCCCCGCGCAGACCTGCTGAACCGAAGCTCCAGGGTGGCGCCCAGCTTGTGTGTTTGAACAAGTCCTGCAGGGGACCCGAAGTTTGGGAACCAGTGTTCCAAATCGAGGTTTCTGCTGGAACTTTGATTCCCGCCCTTCCGAAGGCTAAGCTGAAAGTCTGGTCCATGAACGGGGTTTCCATGGCCTTGCTTTCAAGCCCAGCCACTCTTGCTATTTTACACGGAGCAATAGGAACTCTTCAGGGAAATTAACTTAATGTAACCTTTAAGAGTAACAGGAAAGCTTCGACTTCCCTAGTCAAGAAGATAACTAAATCGTCCTCACTCTAGAGAATGAAGAATAGGTGTACCTTAGAAAAATATGGCTTAAATCGATCAGTAAAAAACCAATAGCAAAAACCTATCATTTTGCTTCAAGTATCATCAGGCAAAAAAATAAAAAATAAAAGCTTACAAGTCTCACTGTTCAAAAAAGCATTTCCAAATATTCAATGTAGTGTCATCTTTATACTTGAAACTTTAAAAAATGGAATCATTTATACTAATACAGAAAAGGAGCCTTCTAATGAACTGCTCAAAATTCAAATTAGGATCAGCTGTTATAAAACAGCACACACATAATTTTCCTTACCAGACGCCCTTACTGAAGTAAGATATCTGAATTAACATTTTCTCCATTGCCCCAGGTTTAAGTCTCTGTGGGCTGGTGACAGCCACCTACAACCAAAACTATGTCCACATACAGTATGGCCCACGTGTGTCACTTGATTCAATTAACTGCACACTAGGAGCATTCTAGAACCAGAGCTTTAAATGGCCTTTTTGTCTCCTCCCTCATCCATCTGGGCAGTGAACTTTACATTAAAATGCAGCAAGAAAAATGTCCCTTAAAGAACTTTATTGACAAAAAGGTAAATTTTTAATAACTCTTCAGTAGACTCCATTCAAGACGGGGAAACATGTCATGTGAGTAGGATTTTTACAGTCCTCATAGGAATTCTCCATATTAAAAGAATGTTTTCAGTTTAGAAAGAACCCGACTGCAAAACATTCCTGAACGGTGACAATCTCTGCCTTAAATGTATTATATTTGGTGGATCTTTGTTTGCTGAGCGGGGAGTAAACCACATCCTGCTGAAGCGATTTTCCCCTTCATTCAGAGCACAACAAAAATGACCCAAACACTGAAATTGATCAAGAGGTTTTATTGGGAGGGCACAGAGTCTTGTGGGCTGGCTGGAATAGCTAATAACGTCACCACCAAGCAAAGGCCACATAGCTGACAAATACCACAGCGTCTCACAAGAGGTCAGAGTCCCAGCTGAATAAAACCTTTCTCTGGAAAATCTATCAGAATCTACAAAGCGGTTACAAGGCAGAGAGGGCCTCCATCTCAGCAGCGAGAGGGGCCCCCGTAAGGCTCTCCCTACCTCGAGGGGGTGTCGTGGGCCTGTGAAAACGGGGGAATTACACGCCCTGCTCTCACGAAAGATCAAATATTGCACTTTTTCCAAAAAGGAGGTAAAATCTGAATCTCAACAAGCAGGACAGGATCTCAGGGGTTCTGCGATACCTCTAGGCTATGGTTAAAAATGGAAGGTGTCATGTGTGGATGTACAATCATTCTAGACTGGCTTGAAAAGAAAGAGATCTAATTCCAACCTAACAGGTAAAACTAAGTCCAGGGAGCGGGTGTGGGGTGGGAGAGGGTGAGACATGGTGAGTTTGGATTCGATTGGGATTCATGTCAAGGCCAAGGTTTAATTTGCAGGTCCACCACCTCCCTCTAGATGGTGTTGACCTTCCAATACAATCTTCTGAGCCTCAGTTTCCCCACTTGAAAGACTGCTTCAGAGGGCGCTAGGAGGATTAAATGAGGTATCTTGTGACAGTCCCTTAAAACTGTGCCTGAGACTTAATCTTTCAACAGAAGACTTCCAGAACATATGAGGATAAATATATAAATATAGAACAAATAATGTGAGTACAAATCTGTGCACTGAAATCCCAGACACACTCATCTCAGAGTAAGTGTCCTCTCAGAGCATGACGATCAGCCGCGTGTTCCTGGGACATCGTGTCGTTTTCGACGTTTTTTGGGAATCACATCCCTGACCACAGAGGACGCCACTCAGGGAGAAGCCAGTTTGCTTCTGGCTGAAAAGACGGAGGCGTAAAACTCATTTCCCCCCCTGTTTCACACCTGTGAAGTGATTTTTGGCGTTACTGCAGGATTCCAGGAAGCATTTATCTCCAGCCACGGTGAACGTAGACTCTAGGGCACTAAAGCATTTCCTCGGCATCTTATTAGTGAAAATGTCAGCTCTGCTCGGCTCACCCCGCAAAGACGCGTGGCCTCCTTTTCCGCACGCACACGCACGCCTCCCCACCCTCCCCCCTGCCACGTCACGTCGGTGTCTCCACGTCCTGAAGTCACACGCTTCTCCAGGGAACTTGCAGCCCCTCTGGTCTTCGAGACCTGATGGACAGTCAGTGGGCGGCCCAGCGCTTTGCAATTTCCCGAGGACCACAGACGTCAGGCAGGGCGGGGGGTGGCTGGACTTCATCACAGAGGAGATTGACTCTGTGTGTTTGGAGCTCCGTGTGAGAGCTGTAATCTTCCTTCAGAGCCACACGCTTGATGCTCCTGCCTTACTCAAGCGTTCCGGGAGCGTCGTCTGTCCTTGGATGAAGGCTCCGGGAGGTTCCTTCACTTTCCTCCCGCCAGACGCAGGACGGGGCCCACAGCCCAGCCTGACGTCCCCGCCCCCTCCTCCGGAAGGGAGAGTTCCAGGTGTGGTGGACTCCCCCCCCCCCCCCCACACACACCTGGCCCCTTCGCAGGGAGGGGCACTGGCGGCCGGGCTTCCACGTGGCCACGGCCATGACCGCTCTCCATCCCTCCCGGCTCCCTGCGCCTCGGCGCCCTCCCGTGTCCGCTGTGGCTGAGTTTGTGCCCCTGCTGCTCCCAGCGCCTCGCCCGGTACAGGGGGAAGGGGGAGGAGCCATGGGGAAGGGAAGGAGCCATGGGTGACGTCAGATGTGGGGCGGGGCAAGGCGACTGGAGGACCAGGCGAGGCGGGGTCACCGAGCGGCGCTCGGCCTGCAGAGGTTGCAGCTAAGCCACGGCCACCCTGTCCTGGGTGCTGCCTCTTCTCACAGGTGAGAAAACACATTCGGAGAAGTTAGTTGGTCCAAGTCACACAGCCGCTAACTGCGAAGCCCAGAGAGGGGCCCCAGGCTGTGTGACCCCAGCGGCCCGTTCCTTCCCCAAACACGCCACCTGAGCACAGCTGAGGGGAGCGTGTGGGGAGGCCAGACCTGCTCTGCACAGCTGGCGCCAGAGAACAAGATCCGGCCCTCCAGCCGAAGGTTTGGGTCAACACCCATGGTCCCTGTATATTTAAAGCTGACTCAGAGCTGACTCTGCCCCAGGAGCTAGGAACTTCCTTACTCTTTGGAACCTCTGAGAATAGCCAAGATTTGGAAGCAACCTAAGTGTCCATGGATCAATGAATGGATAAAGAAGATGTGGTTTATACACACAATGGAATATTACTCGGCTATCAAAAAGGATGAAACCTTATCATTTGTGGCAACGTGGATGGACCTTGAGGGTATTACACTAAGTGAAAAAAAATCAGACAGAGAAAAACAAATACCACATGATTTCACGTATATGTGGGATCTAAAAAAGAAAACAAACAAACAAAACAAAACAGAAAGACTCGTAGATACAGAGTACAACCAGGTGGTCGCCAGAGGGAGGAGGTGAGGGGACAGACAAAGTTGGTGACGGCGATTTAGATGTACAAACTTCCAGCTATAAAATAAATGTCACCCAGATGTAAAGTACGGCATAGGGAATAGAGTCAATAATATTGTAACAACTTGGTATGGTGATGGATGGTAACTGGTCTTATTGTGGTGATCATTTCACAATGTATAAAAATATCAAATCACTATGTCGTATGCCTGAAGCTAATATACTGTTGTGTGCTAATTATAACTCAAAGTGAAAAAAAGACGGGTCAGTGACTATACGGGCCGGTCCAGAGGGGGTTCCCACACTGGGCCGGAAGTTGGCCCACAGAAACCCCCACGTCCCTGGCAACCCTAACATTCTATGAGTCCATACAATACAATTACATCCTTCGAGAAGCTGGGAAAACTGTAAAGGGCGGTTTATCCGAAGGTCAAAGCACAGAGGTGGAAGGACGTCTCCACGGCCCCGATGCTGGCATTTTGCATCAGGTCCTAGCACCTTCCCCCCCTGTTCCCAGATACCAGTCTATTCAGGGCCCCCTGTGGGGCTCAGGCCAGGACCCACCCCTAACTGGTTCAGAAACTTCCCTCTGTTCCCATCTCTGTGTCCTTCCCCTTCCAGGTGGCACACGGGCCTGCTCTGAGCCCGGATCCAGGAGGCCAGAGTTTCAGACTGGTCTCCGCCACGACAGCCGAGAACTCTCAGCCACGAAACTGAAGCCCCCTGCACCCCAGTTTCCTCTTCTGTGAAGTGAGGTCATAGGGCTTGATATTGACCTTAAAGTTCCTTCCAAATGCCAGACTCTGGGATTCTAACCCCTGATAACGGGCTAGTGAATAACGTGCCACAAGCATCTCCCCACGGCCCAGTGCGCCCCATCTGGGCCACTCTACAAGGGTGGGGGGGGAGCTTGTCCCCCAGTGATGCTGCGGTCCCTGCCCCCCTCCCTCAAGCTCTGCTCGGGGAGGAAATGGGACTCGGCCCAAGGTTGTGTGCCGGGGCCTGGGAACGCACCGCCGCACAGCGCGCCGAGGCCGACGCATCCCTGCCAGCCCCCGGCCTCTCAGCCCCGGCAGCGCTGCCAAGGCTGCTTTCACTGCGGCTGAAAGGGGCCAGGGCTCCAACACTTTCTCACAGTGTCTCTCTGCTGGAGGGGAGCTTGCCATGGCAGGAGCGCAAAGGGGCTTTGTCTCCGCCGGAGCCCCGCTTTCTTATCCCTCAGCCTTCCTCCTCGCCCCTCTAATCCTTTTTGGCCCGAGGCGGGCATACCCCAGGGCAGTACCCATCCTCAGCCATCTCTCGGCGTGGCCCCCGGCCAGGCCTGTCCACCCAGTGGCCTTCCATCCTCCTCGTTGTGGTCCCTGGATTTTCCGACCTATTTTCTCTCATAAATCTTAGAAGATTGGAACTCCTGCTTTTGGGGGGCAGTTTCTAGCTCAGGTGAGTTGGGATGACAGCACCTTGTTCTAAAGGGACAAGGAGAACAGCCTGATCCCATCACGGGAAGGGGGAGCATATTTTTATAATGTGGATCCCCACCATTTAAGACAAGGCTTTGTTGCAGGAGAAATCTCTGGATTATAAATTCTTATTTTCATGGTATCCGTCCATTCATTGATCATTTGCTTTTCACCAGATGTGTTTTAAACCTGAACTTAGAGGTAAAGTGGAGTCTCCAGAGGATGGAGGGTCTTTGATCTCCCTTTTCTCACGACCCTCAAGGAGCTTCTCTCTGGAGGCAAGAGCAGACAGCTCAGGGCTGCAGCAACTGTCAGTTCCTCCCCCTCCCTTCCCCCGACCCCTTTCCCATCCCAGCTTCTTTTTCTCTTTTTTTCCCTCCTTTTCCTTCCCTGTGGCCTAGCCTAAGGTCTTCCACTGACATTCCTGGGTAGCTCAGTAAAGTCCTCCCACAATGAGTCACTATAAATGAAGAGGCAGTGGCAGCACCTGCAGAAGGATGAGAATGAGATTGGTTTGCGTCTCCATCACCAGCTGGGCAGGGAGGACACGGGCCCTGCTATGCTGGACCAGGGCACGAGCTCCTGGTGGTTCCCCGGGGGCTCTGAGCAGTAAGGAACCTCTGCCGAGGAGGGTAACAAATGGTGCTCTCCACTTAAAGAACAAGATTCTACCTGAAACTCAAAGAAAGCTCTTTGGCGCCATGATCCTCCGATGGGCAAAAATCCAAGCCTAGAGGCTGCATGTCATTTCCTTCCTCTTCTCAGCTGCAATCTCTGTACTTTCATTCCCTTCGTCAACACACCCCATAAGGTGAACTCTTTAGGGCAAAGGGGTCTTCTCTGTCCTTTTCTCATCTCCAACCCTGCCTCCCCGGATGTGTCAGAAGCCTCTTCAAGAACACCATACACACAGCGCTGGTCAGCCAGCCAACCTCCAATACCTGCTAATGACGGACTCACCAGAGACCCAGAGAATGGGAGTTAGGAGTAATTAGCTAAAAGCACATGACTTTGCTTCTTCTCAAAGATCACTTCCTATCCACCTTTCTTTGATAATCTCCACTGAAGGATGAGCAAGAAATTCAATTCAGGCATTGAATGCCTGTTTGAATAAGTTTAACAAGTTATAGTGCTTATTAAGGAAAAGAAATAAATATTAACGTTTAAAAGAGTTACAGTCAAAAAAGAGTACATACGAATGGCCAATAAGCACGCAAAAAAAAAGTTCTCATTATCATAAATCCTTGAGGAAACACAAATTAGATCCACATCGAGATACCGCTACATAGCCACCAGAATGGCAAAAAATAAAGAGGCAGCTGATGATCCCAGAATGCCCTTCCACTACTGAGATGGGGGTAAATGCTACAACCACTTGAACTATGACCCATTGATTTCACTCCTGGATATTTACCCAAGAGAAATGAAAACACATGTGCACACAATTACCTGTACATGAATGTTCATGGAGCTTTATTTATAATAACAGAGAACTGGAAACATCCACCGGAGAACGAATGAACACACTGCAGCATGTGCAACACAGCACTGCTCAGGAGGAGGGAGGGGAGGGCTGACACCTGCACCGCCGTGGATGAAGCCAACGCCGTGCTGACCAGAACACGCTGTCAATTCCATGTACATGAAGGTCTAGAACAGGCAAAATAATCTACAGTGGGAAAAGCTGAAACAGTGGTTACCTGTGCCTGGGCCAGGATTAACTGGGAAGGGGCACACGGGAACTTTATGGGCGATGGGAATGCTCTATATCTTGACAGAGGTTTGGGTTACACAAGTGTACGAGATTTGTCAAAAGATGAGCAAATATACACATAAAATCTGTGTTTCATTGTAAATTGCTTCTCTTTAAAAAACAAAAATAAAAACACTGTAAAATGCTGGAGAGAAAGGGCTAAGGTCCTTCCTGGAAATGGTCTCGGGGGGGAGACGGGGATCCAGCCAGGCCCCACCTCGCCACGGTGTGGGGTGCGGACCATCACGAGGTCCAGGTGTGGTGGGGAAGCACACCCCCATCACCCCACGTTAGTGGGCTCAGTGTCGGAATCCAAGGGCAGGACTTCTTAGAACTGGAAGTCTTGAGACTGGTGAGGTTTCCCAAAGGGCAGCGATGAGGGTGGCTCAGCGGGCCCTGCCACACTTCCTCTCCCAGTGCCAGCTGCCACCAGAAAGGGAGGGCTCCTGTCTCAACGATCAGAAACTTTCAAGTTACAAAAACCTCACTGTTGCAAGGAGCACTCAAGGTCATAAGGTGTCACCTCCCACCCAAGGCAGGAACCCCCAGGCACCATCCCCATGCCTGGCAAGGCCTGACCTGGGTCAACCAGACATTCTGAGTCTTCTGATGGGAGGCACTTAGAAGTGCCTGTAATGCTTTCCATCCAAACATGCTTGGCTTGAGTCCATCAGAGGTCTAATAGCCCCAGTTTATAAGCAACAGGAGACAGAGGAACGAGCTAAGCAACGTCACAAGGAAGCAACCGAACAAATCCAGGAGGCAAGGTATTATGCAGCATAATTGGCCCCAAATAAGTTGACGTCATAAAAAAGGGACAGTTATGGATTAAAGAGACTTAGGGAACATAACAACCAGTGAAAACAAACGGCAATGGATTGGTTATTGGTTTGAACAAAATTACTGTTCACAATTTGAACACAGACTAGGTATTAGATGAGAAGAAATTCAGTGAACTAGAAAGGAAGAGATCATTGACTAAAGATATAGAACAGTATATTCATTTTGTCTAACTTTAAGATTTTTTTCAGAAGGATATGCTCTAAGATATTCACAGCAGTGATCTCTGAGTGGTTGAAATGTGGCGGTTTTCCTTCTTTCTTTTTATCTCTATTTTCTAAATTTCCACAATGCGTATGTACCACATCGGTTGTAGGTTGAATTGTGTTTCCCCCAAAATTCATAAGCTGAAGTCCTGGCCTTCGGTATCTCAGAACGTGACCTTACTGGGAAATAGGGTAGCTGCCGATGTAATCAGTTAAGTTAGGATGAGGTTATGCTGGAGCAGGAATCACAGGTGTCCTCATAAAAGTGGGAAACTTGGACGCAGAGACACACACACACAGGGAGAATGCCATGTGAAGATGCAGGCAGAAATCGGAGTCGTGCTCCCACAAGCCAAGGGAGGCCATAGATCGCCAGCGAACCACGGAAGACGGAGGAGCGGCCTCAGCAGGAACCAGCCCTGCCCACACCTGGATCTCAGCCTGCTGGCCCCCAGCCCCCGGAGAAAGTAAATTGTGTTGTTTAAGCCCCGGTTTGTGGCATGTGCTTTGGTGCTGCAGCCAGTGGTGCAACCTCTGAAATAAGAAGAAATTGCTGAAAATCAAAGTTAAAATAGAAAACCCAGGGCCCGCGGGGGGGTCGCCGGCCCTCACCGTGTCAGGAGCTTCTGTTTCGAGGGCAACAGGTTCCATTTTATACATGATGAGAACATTCTTCCTTGCACTGAGCTGAAAGCTGCCTGCCGGGCTCTGCCGCCCGTGGAGCTCATGAGTCAGTCTCCCCGTGCGTGAGTCACTTCTGCTCTCCAGGGCAGCGCAGAGGAGGAGGCTGCGCTCACGGGGGCCTCCCGAGGCCGCCCAGCTCTGCGCTCTCCCCGCCCGCCCGCCGCCCGCGCTCCCGCGCCCCCGGGCCCGGCGCCGCCCCAAGGGCACCGGGAGGGATGCTGAGCCAGCGCGGTCCCGTGCCCTCAAAGAGCCGCCCGCCTGGTGAGCGCGGAGTCTATTATTATAATGAACTGCCTCATGCCCCCGTCACGTGGCCCTGAGGCCCGGCCAGAAACCTGAGCCGACGGCCCAGCCGCTCGAAATAACTCCCAGGAATAACCGGCCTGCGCTGCTCCCCGCGCGCCCCGCGGAAGCCCAGGCCGCCCGCTCCCCCCCGGGCTCCCCAGGAATGAGGCTATCATGTCTCACACACTGAACTACAATAAACTGGAACAATCGGAGGAAGTGTGGCGCTTTCTCCACATTCGGAGCGAAAGGGGACCCTGCTTATCAAAGTGACAAGATTGATTCAGTTGCTACAGACTTCCAAAGACTTCCTTTCCCAAAAGAAAGGCCGGGAGGAAGGTCATGTCCTTCGGCCACCTCCACCGAGCCAGGAGCGCCATCTGCTTCACGTCGGGCAGGTCCGTCAGCTCGTCCATCCGGGCCCTGGAGACTGCGACACAGCACCCGAGGGGGTGGGCAGAGGGAGGCACAGGTCCCCTAACGCCAGCACGTTCCTGTCATCTACCCCCCAGGAAAGGGCAGGGGAGGAAGGGCCGGGGAGGGAGGAAAGGAAGGGGGAGGGGAGGAGAAGAGGGGGAGGGGACGAGGAGGGGGAGGGGAGGAGAAGAGGGGGAGGGGAAAAGGGGGAGGGGAGGTGAAGAGGGGGAGGGGAGGAGAAAAGAGGGGGAGGGGAGGAGAAGAGGGGGAGGGGAGGAGAAAAGAGGGGGAGGGGAGGAGGAGAAGAGTGGGGGAGGGGAGGAGAAGAGGGGGGAGGGGCAAGGGCTCGCACCAGCGCCGGGGGCACCACCTCTGCAGGGACCGGCCCTCCAGCCCACGCCCCACACTTTCCGATGGCTCCCCTCCCCACCCTCCCGGCCCGCAGCGGCCAGAGAGGTCTCCCACAGCCTTGCTTCCGTCATGTCCTTTCCCTACTCGAAAGCCTTCCCTTTCGCTCCCCTGCCCGGAGTGTAGAGCACATCCTGAGCTGGGTGGCGAGGCTCTTGGTCCCCTGGACCAAGCAGGCCCCACGTCCTGTCCGGGTCCTTGTCCGGGCTGCGCCCGCGTGGAGCGCCCTGTCCTGTCCTTCCCCAGGTGGCCGGGCGGAGCCTCCCAGCGACAGCGGGCTGGGCCGGAGGGGGCCGCAGCCCAAGCAGAACCACGGATTGTGACAACATTAGAGCAGGCGTCCCTTCATCCTGCGACAGGGCGACAGGGCCCCGCTGGAGACTTACCAGGGGCCCCAGACAGCCGGGCGCCGTCGGGATGAAAGCCGGGCTCTCCCCGCACCAGTCTGAGCAAAGGCATATGAGCCGGGGGTCTCTCTCGTCTCCACGGGCTCTGAAAAGAGGGGACCCGTCTGAGTTTGACGCCACCATCTGCGGAGGTGGCTGCTCCAGGGACAGAGGGACGCACGGAAACCGGAGGCCAGTTTACTGGTTTCGCCTGGAAGTGGCTTACGACAGCACCTCCGGCTGCTGTTTGCAGAGCACGGGGCCTCAGAGTCCAGTTTTTGAACAAAGAAATATATCAGAGGGACGAGGGCCTTTGTCAGGAGCTCTGCGAACCCACTCTTGAGAGCCCTGCTCTGGGGGAACTCCCTGAGTTTCCTGATCCAAAAAGCCAAGAACCAGACCGCAGACAGGGAAGATTAACTGCAGGAAGGCACTGACTGCCTACGTTTATGTCCTTGGGAGACTTAAGGGACAATCAACGCTAAATTTAGACACAGCTTCGGAATCCTTCTCAACACGACCCATCAACCAGGCTTGTAAGTTGAAACCGATTTGCCCTACACACTTAGTGAGGAGGGCCCTATGGTGCCCACCTCCCAGTGACACAGTGCCCGAGCCAGCGGCCGGCTGGGTCCTCCCTGGGCGTTTCTCAGGGCCACACCCCAGGCCCCTAGCTTGCCTCCACACTCGGGCCTCCCACAATCTCTCTCCACGGCCTGGAGGCGCTGAGCCGCGGGCTTGCCCATGGGAACTGCACACTCCAGTTATTAATGCAACTTCCTACAGACTGGCCCTGGAGAATTTCCATGGCACCGGGGCTACTCAGAGGAATTTCAGTCTGTCAGTCAATGCATCAGTCAACACCTACTGAACACCTTCTACAGAGACCCTGGACCTTGGGAGAGGAAGGGACGCGGATCCTTTTCTTCATCTAATGAAAACTGCTGCATCCTGGCAGGTGTATCAGCTACAAAAATAGAGAAAATTCAATTAAAAGTGCCCCAAGAAACAAGACATGTATTGTATCACATAACAAGTTCAGAGTCAACTACTCAGGGCTGGGGAAGGCCGTGCGCGGTCACACCTGAGGGCGCCAGGCACCCCCGACTCCCTGCTCTGCCTCTGTCACGTCAGCGGCCTGTGGTCCCCGAAGGACTGGATCCGCTCCGGACACCGTGTGGGTCCCAGGACTGCATGAAGAGGCAGTGCGGCCGCCTCTTGCCTCCCCGCACGAGAGGGAAAGCTCTTTCCCAGACATCCCCTGCCAGCTTCCCCTCGGACCCCATCGGTCTGAGAGGTCACCTGCTGGAGCCTAAACCAATGGCCATCAAGGGGAAAGGGCCTCCAGGACTGGCTCAAACCCCAGGGGCCTTAAAAGGACAAAAAGCGAGGGACCCCTGTTGCGAGGCTTCCACCTGTCTGCCCCTGACATGCACACAGGCTGCCCACGATTTCAGGGACCTCCTAGACGCCCCCAAGTCTCTCCGTAGACCACACATTAAGATCCCCCGAGGGCCTGTGGGCCAGACACCATGTCACCGTGAGGAAGACACAGTTCTCCACTGGAGAAGCACAAATTCAGTTAAGAGGGGACACACAGGACCTGGCCACACGAAGATCACCATAGTCAGTGTAAAAACAGCTGCAGCGGAGGCCACAGGGAGGAGGGTGGTCAGGGACCATGTGGGGAACGAAGAGGATGGTAAGAATGGACGAGATTCCAGGGGCAGGACAGGCAGGCAGAAGGCGTGGCCAACAGGCGTTCCAGACCCAGAAAAAGCCCGGAGTTTTCACATGACGAAGAGTTTGCAGCTGTGGTTACAGCTTAGCCACTGCGGACCTACTGCTGTATTTGTATTGAGTCCTTTTGATGACAGCATGAGTTCTGAGAACAAAGCTTCCAGCTAGGCCTGTGTAACTGGAGCCCAGAGCCAAAAATAGCTGCTCTTCACATGCATGCATGCATAGGGCCTGATCTGAAGCTTTGACAGCGTGTTGTTGTCATTTGTAAAACTCAGAGGGGTCCTCCAAAACCACAGAACAGGTGAATGACCAAACATTTCTATTTGGCTAGTTCCGTCATGTATAATAGTCTTTTAGTTATTTGCTACTTTCCTAAGTGACTTTTCCAGTGACTTTTGAAGCTGTTTTGAGGTATAGGTATAATAGAGAGTGATTTAGCAGTTTAAGAGGTTGGAGTTCTTATAATAACATGAAAGAGAGTGTCAGGGAACCACGTGCCAATCTTGAGTAAAGTTTTCTTTAGAGAGACATATACATGTGCTCAGCCGATAGTTCTCAACTGAGTCAGGAGAGATGCCCCAGAGAGCACATAGCTTGCTTGTGTCTTAACTGAATCCCTGAATTGGATTTTTATACCCTAATATTGGTCAATACAAAATGAATCATGAGGAGTTAACAGGTAATATGGAGAAATTAAGACAGTTATATATATTTCACTATATATTTATTAATAAAACAATACACAAATAATTATATCCAAATCCCTTTACCAGTATAAAATGAACTGCATTTCTTTATAGCTTCCTTTCATCTGTATCCATATATATTTATGTTATTTTTAAAATATTTTCAGTTACTTCAATATATTGCATCCTACTTGACATAATTTTATATGCACTCTATTTTGTAGACCCTCTGTCGTTTTTTAATCAGCACGTAATATGTTATGAAGTTACTATTCTATGACAAAGTAACCGTTGCTGTATTATTGGATTTTTTAATTTTTATAATCTTACCTACATGTCTCATTATAACTTTCTCTTAATTTGAATAATTTCATTCTCAGGAACAGAATTATGGGATCAAACTGTAGAATATTATGGCTCTTGATAACAATTATTAAATTGTCTTCCTAAATAATAAACAAATTTGTACTTAGAAATTTCTGGATATTCTTAGTTAACGGTAGTTTCACCAGCATCTCTGTTATTATAATGGTGTTTGATGTTTGCATTATTTTCTTCTTATTTACTAGTGAGTTTGATGTGTAAAGGTTCGTTTGTTTTTTTACAAATCTCTAGTATTCATTGAATTCATTCATTAACTTTTATTTCCACTTCCGTAAACTGTGAACTCTTTTGACCATTTTTTAAGGATCCTTATGTGCTTGGAGATTTAAGGGCCCTTTATGTATCTGTCACCTTGAATCTCTGTATTTGTTACAAGTAGACTTACTGTGACCACATTATTATTATTCACCATCATTGTTATTACTATGTGCCGAGCTCCATGCTGAATGACTTCATTACCACAACCTTATAAGGTAGTATTACCTCCATTTTATAGTTGGGAAAATAGTGCCTCTAACACGCACGTATTTTAGCCAACCTCACAAAGCTAGAAAATGCCAGCCCTGACTCCAGACGGTCCCCACTGCCCTGCCAGCCTCCCGATATTGTTTGTACAACTTCTTTCTATCTTGTGTATTCTGGTTACTTGGGTTTTATAACATTGTGGTTTTTAATTCCGTATAATCATATACGTCCATATCATCTTAAAAGTTTTGTTTCCCTGTTGTCATAATTACCACTAAGTACACATGTCTTGATTTTACTTGATACAGGGATTTAATAAACCCCAGTGAAAAGTTCTCATTCTTATTTCATAGCGGGATTTTGACATCCCAGGAATCACTTGAAATAGACCTTTTTGTTACATGGAAAGTTTTGATGTAGAGGGATTTTTCCCGTAACTCAAATTTATCCATCTTCATTTTAAATTAATATGCAGTAATACCACTTTCCAAATGAGAGAAGGAAAATGAAGCCTTCAGCAGTTGTACTTTGGTCAAAGAGTGGAAGTGAGATACATTTGAAGACTCGGGGGTGCTTCTCCCTTTGTATCCTGCTAAGTCGCCGTTGCCAAAGCCAGACTTAGAAAGCCGTGCCCCTGAGATGGCGGTGAGTCTCTGCTCCCAGGGCGGACCCTCCGGTCGCTGGAGTTCAGAGGACCCTCCTGGGCTGCTGAGTGTCGTCTGCTGTTTACCTTTCATCAGGTTCTGACACAAACCCTGAGGCCTGGGAACGGTCCCATCTGCTCCTCTCGGGCCACGGGCTCCATGCGGCCACGTGAACCGTCCTGGTGTGCTGCCCCCACGTCAGCCGCCAGCCTAGCTCTCCTTTCAGCTCTCCTGCAGCCCCAGAGCCGGCAGCTCACGCCAACCCCAAGTTATGAGAACCACGGCTCCACTGCCATGTCTCCGAGGTGACAGAGGGATTCCTGAGCCACACATACTGTTGCTTTGGGATACAGACCCTTTGATTTCCAGATTTCCTGCTGCTGCTGTTGCTGTCATTCTGAGCAATTCTAAAGAATCAGTTCCTACAATTGTCCTCAACCCAGACGCCGAATTCCTGACAGGTGGTTCATTCTGTCCCTGCTGCTGGAGCACGCGACAGGGGACCCCGACATTTCCCTCAGGTCTGCCCGGTCCCACAGCTCTTCCTCTGCCATGTGTGGTCAAGCTTTGATTTCAGCTGTAACTTCTTGGAACACAAACTGGAGCCTGCTTTTTATTTCCGCCTTGCCCGCTTTTCCAGAGCTCTCGCATCTGCTGAGTTACAGGCCTCACACACGCGTCTCTTTTCTTTTCTTGCTGCTGCGTCTCCCTGGCCATCCAGGTCGGTCGTTTCCACACAAGTCTGGTCCTTTCTCGGTGGTGCTGGCCTCCAGGCAGCTCGGCTCTGTCCCCCACCTGGTCCCGCAGGACCTGCGCACACAGCTAGCCCCTGCTGCGGACGGACCACAGGCCAACGTTCTTTTTTTCTGGCCCATAGTTTATTCTGTGGCTAAGATACCCGTACCTCCCATATATGATCATGGTAATCTCTGGGATTTATCATAATGATGAACCAGTTTTTAGGAATGGGTGAAACAGGCTGTATCAACTCCCTAGGGCCACGGTTACAAAGTACCCTAAACTGGGGGTCTGAAACCAACAGAAATCTATTCTCCCACAGTTCTGGAGGCCACAAGTCTGCAGTCAAGGTATTGACAGGGCCATGCTCTGTCCGAAGCCTCTGGGGAGGATCTTTCCTTGCCTCTTCCAGTTTCTGGTGGCCCCAGGTGTCCCTTGGCTTGTGGCAGCATCACTGCAGCCTCTGCCTCTGTGGTCACACGGCATTCTGTGTGTTTCTGTCCTCTCTTCTTATAAGGACCCCACTCATATTGGGTTAGGGCCACCCTAATGACCTCATCTTAACTTGATGAGATCTGCAAAGACCCTATTCTGAAATAAAGTCACATTCACAATACTGGTGGTTAGGACTTCAACCTAACTTTTGGGGATACAACTGAACCCCTAACCAGCAAAGTCTGCCTTTGGCCCCTTCCCCATCATCCCCTTCTGCATTTCCATCCCCAGCCTCACCAGAACCCTCCTTTTCCTATCTCCATTCCCTGCTCCCCAGCCCCGTTCAAAATCGACACCAGCATGAGGTAGGAGGGAAGATCAGTCCGTGTTGGGGTGGGATTAGGGTTAGGTCTTACGACAAAAAAATGACACACTCATGATGGAGCTTTTTGCATCCGTGAAGGAAGATTGGGGGGTGGGGTGGATGCTTGGGGCCCTCGAAATCGTTTCAGAAGCCGTTCACCTGCTTTGGTGACACTGAAGCCACCACTTGCACTTGGACCCCGATGTCCCCCGGGGGTCTGAGCAAGTCCGCCTCTCCCCGCCCTGCTCAGCGCTTCACGGTGGGATGAGTCAGCTGGAATTGCAGATCTGTGAACACAAAATGCACAAGCTCGTGAAGACAGAGAGGGTGACTGTAAGGAAACAGGGTGAGTCCCAAGGGGATCGCTCGACTTTCCCACTTGAGTGGAGGAACTTCTGTGCAGATAGGAAACCAGTGATGCCTGCCAGGAAGACAGATACAAGAGACACATGTTCTTGGACTGCTTTCCCTCACCCGCAGCTGGCACGCTCAATCAGTTAGAGGGGGCTGGTCCCTACGGGCCTGGAGGTGTCCTTGAAATCCCCTCCGTCAGCACCGCAGGCAGCACCTGGGGTCATCAGGGGTTGACACAGAAATGAAATCTGTCTGCCATGCTTGGTCTGGATCTGGAAGATTAAGCATCCTTCACGTTCTGAACGGAGCTGCCTTTGACCACTGCTGCCCGTCTGCCCATTTGCCCATCTGACTGACAGATCTGCCCTCCTCCCCAGCTTCTAGTGAGTAGGGCAGGGAATGAGGAGGAGAGAGGAGCCCACGGAGAGCCTGGAGGCCACACTCCTTAAGGGAATAGGGACCTCTTCCCTGTGCCCACCTGTAGACGGTGACACTGAAGGCAGGGCCAGGCCACCTGAACTGCATTGTTCCTTAACCTTTGTCGCCTGCTCAGGGTTCAAGTCAAACCTGCTAGTTCTAGCTCTTGGCTTGAAAGGCTGGTGGTTCAAGGGGAAGCTGGGCTCGCTCACAAATACACTATTTGGAAAGTATTTACAGTTGGAGGATGTAACATCTGGGATATTTCAGAGTCGGCCATCTCTTCTAAAATTACGTCTCTGCTGTTCTTATCAATAGAAATATGCTGCATCCAAATTTAAATTCAAACAATAGATAAAGCAGCTATTCATTTAACCGGTAGGTTTTTGGTGCCTCCTTCAGAAGTTTCCTTTCTAAAACGATCCATCGTATACCATTTATTTATTCAAAAAAAATTTTATTGGGATATAATTGATTTACAATGTTGTGTTAATTTCAAGTGTACAGCAAAGTGAATCTGTTATACAAATACATATATACACTCTTTTTTAGATTATTTTCCCATGTAGGCCACTACAGAGTATTGAATAGAGTTCCCTGTGCTATACAGTAGGTCCTTATTCGTAATCTCTTTTATACATAGCAGTGTGTATACGTCAATCCCAGTCTCCCCACCCTGCTTTGGTTTTGTAGATAAGTTCATTTGTAGCCTTTTTTAAGATTCCACATATAAGCGATATCATATGATTTTGTCTTTCTCTGTCTGACTTACTTCACTCAGTATGAGAATCTCTAGGTCCATCCATCATATATTCTTTAAGTCCCAACTCTTCTGGCGCATCTTTAAAGCTATTTTATTCATAACAACTCATGATGACACAAGCTACACAGAGTAAGTGACACCCATACATGAGGCTCTCAGGTATAAACTGAAATACACTGGTTTGCCATGTAGAAGAAATTCTCCACTTTATTAATCACCCACCGTCTATCGGACGTAGAAAGAAACATCAGATTCCTAAAAGCACATCTGTCCCCTGTCATTAAACTCTCTGTGCGACCTCCTGGTCCTGCCACCAACCAGCCCCACCCACTTGGGAGAGGGGGGCGAGCTCTCCCTCGGGGCCCCTCCTCCAGGGCCGAGCTCCCAGCAAAATCCCCAGCTGCAGATGCCAACCAACTTCCCCAGGCCGATCCGGAAGCTCCCCAGTGTGTGTTCAAATCCCGACCCGAGCACTGCAGGATGGAAACAGGAGGAGAGGGGCTCCTCACAGGCCCGAGCTCACACTCAGCCGTTCCTTCCAGGCTCACTCACCCGTCCGAGCCCGGTCTCCTCCTCCATGACCTCAGGTGCTCCTCTTCAGGCCTGTCTCTTCTGCATCCCCACCCCGTCCTTTTAGTCTTCGCAGCCCACCTCCCACCCCGAGGCCATGCTTGGGGTCCCGTAAAGAATTCAGATAACTTCTCAATCTGCAGTACATCGGGGGCTGGGAATAACTTTGGTCAGTTCCGACTTCCCAACCCATTCCCATCTGGGCTCCTGGCCAGGGGTGTCCTTTAGCCTCCCAGAGAAGGGGAGCAAGAGATTTACTGGGGGAAAGGCTTGTAAGAGAGGAGAGGGAAGGAAGCGGGGCTGGGCCAGGAGAGCTCAGACTGCATATCTGGCAAAGTCTCAGGCAGCCCCAGGGCAGCGCCACCCGTCAGAGAGTGTGGAGCTGAGCTGAAGCGCCCAGGCCCTCAGACCTCCTACCAGCACCGCGTCGGTCACTGATCGGGGCGCTCAGGAGGAACAGCGTGGCCTTGACTTGAAAGCCGAGTCCAGTCATGAAGGAGCTAGGAGCTTCCGGAAGGAAAATGAGGAGATCCCAGGGGTACGCCTCACCGTGCTTCCCTCAGCCGAGATGTGTTCTAGTGTGTGTGTGTGTGTGTGTGTGTGTGTGTGTGTGTGTGTGTGGTGTTTGCTGCTTTGTTGAGGTTCTTCCTAAAAAAGAACCATTTCTTCTCTTCCCTGCCCTTGACCATTAACAGAGGCCACCAGCAGCCAAGGTCACTCTGCTCCTTGGTGCCCATTTATGGGGCATGTGTGACATCACTGCAGGTAAGATCCAGGCAGCGCCACTTCCGACTCACGAGTACGGAGGCTGTCACAACCTTGAGTACTAAGCTCGAGGTACCGCAAACGTGCCTTTCGAACCTTTCCTCGGACTGTTTTGAAAGTGCAGTTGTGGCCAGCAGCGCGCTGGGCCCCTCCACGTGACGCAGGCGTGCAGGGCCCTGGGGGGCCAGCAAAGCCTTGGCCGCCGGGGGGACCCGAGAGGCCTGGCCCCTGCAGGCGGGGCCGGGGGAGGGGGCACTGAGTCGGCCTCAGGCCCACCCCGCCCCCTCCCTATCCTCCAGGAGTCCAGCAGCGCGGCCCAGGCCTCCCTCTGTCCCGCCCCAAGGAGAGGCGGAGAGGACGGTGAGTCAGCCCCAGCACCCCGCAGGCGGACTGTCCCAACGCCTGCGTCTCAGCCGCGTGCTGCACATGTCACATCAAAACCTCCCTACAAACAAGAGCTGATGCCGTGAAGCTGGCGGATGGAAAGCTCGAGGTGGAAGGGCAGAAAGAAAGAGCAAAGCCCTGTGCGTGGTTTTCACCCCTAACCACTGGGGGGGGGGGGGGACACGGAAGAACCAAGTCCACAGCAACGGTGCCTTCAACTTTAGAGATACCCTGCAATGCCTACTTTCCAGTGACAATTATCCAGCAGGAGACTTGTTCAAAATACGTTTCTTCCGGCTTGAAGTCCAGCATAAGTGGGTCCCTTCTCCCGGCCACACACCTTCCCTCCTCCTGCTGGGGCTCCCCCCTCCCCCTCCCCCACCCCCACCCCCAGGGCTTTGGACTTCGGGACAGTCGGACAGTCGGTCCCCAGAGCTGCTCCCGAACCCCCTTCCTCCTGGCGAGCCGGCTGGGCTGTCACCATCCACACGGTTCTCACAGACACTGCCCAGTGAGTACAGAGGAAAGGGCCCCAAGTGACGGTGACAGAGGCCTGTCCCCCAGTGGGATGCGCACCCAGGGAGAAGCTTCTGGTGGGCAAAGGCCTGGAACGCCAGCACTCGGAATATTTTCATTTTCTGAAAGTTAACACGCTGGCAGCTCGTAACACGGCCAAGTGGTTATGAGCTCAAAAGCTCTGCGAGAGCTTTCTGCTGAGGGCTCGTTAATGTGGTCTTTTAGCGGCGCACTCCCGAAGCTGAATCCCTAACCGGAGCTATAAATAGGCCTGATAAGTACCTGACAGGAAAGCAGCTCCAGCGAAAGGGCCCTCCTTGCCCAGGGGCTCTGCCTGCAAAGCGCAATGAAGGGGATGGGGCAGGGGAGGAGGGTGACAATAGGACAGGTTTGGGAAATGCGTTGCTCGGCATTAAAAGCGCAGGGGCGCAGGGCAGGGATGGCACCATATCCCGAGGGAGCTCCGTGGAGTGGTTCCGGGCTCATGCCGATGAACAGGCACCACGGAGCTGCCTCCCTGGCCACCCTTAACTTGCATAAATCCCATAAATTAACCCAACCGGGGAGAGAAGTGCCTCTCACACCACCGCCACCCAAACCCACGGCCCGAGGCTCTCAGGCGCGCTTGCCTGGTGACTCACAGTGGCCTCCCTGGCCTCTGCCCTCCTGCCTATAGCCCTGCTTTGGGCGGCCTTCCTGAATGATATATATATAGTTGAGGCAACTTGTAGGGATATTTTGGGGAGACAGCTGCTGGCGATTCTGGCTGAGAGTTATGGGTGGCACCGGCGGAGAGGGCTGGGCCGGGGAGCTGGAGCTGGGGAATGTGGGCCGGGGAGCGGGAGATGTGACGTCCCCAGCAGGACGCTGCCTCGAAACCACTGAGGGAAGGGATGCGTGAGCGAGTGAAGGATCGAGTCTCTACTGCCTTGGAGGGTGGAGCTGAGGTCAAGCGGATCCTAGTCAGATATTTCCTGGAGGAAATTTCAGACGCTAAACGAGGGATTCCTCTTCCCAGTGTTCAGTTATTCGCACAGCAGCACGCGGGAGCTGCAGAGAGAGTGCCCAATGCAGGAACTACTGTTCTCATCTGTAAGATCTTGAAGCATCACCTGGAACCTTTGTCAGACGTGAACCTTCTTCCCAGTTTGGCTAAAGCATGTTTCCCACTTTATCCTGAAATGTTAATCAGTTTTACATACACACACACACACACACACACACACACACAAACCCCAATGGGTAGAATCTTTGGTCAAACAAGATTGGGAAATACTACGTACTAAATTTCTCTCTTGGGCTCTATAATGTACGTTAGGACATTAAACACTCCAAAAATCCTGCAATAAAGAAACCTATTTAACTTTATTTAACCCAACATTTCCTAAATTTATTTGTTAAGAAAGAACATTTTTCATAGTGTGGACAGAACAATACCCTCTCAAGGATGTCCACGTCCTAATTCCCAGAACCTGTGAATATGTGACCTCACGTGGAAAAAGGGATTTTGCTGATACGATAAAGTTAAGGGTCTTGAGATGGGAAGATTTTCCTGGACTATCCTGGTGGGCCTAATCTGATCACAAGGGTTTTTATGAGAGAGAGGAAGAAGGTCAAAGCCAAAAGGAGAAGGACCCTGGAAGCAGAAGCTGGGGTGATGCATTTGGAGATGAAGGAAGGGTACAAGTCAAGGAGTGTGGGCACCTCTGGAGGCTGGAAAAATCAGGCAAATGAATCTCCCCAGAACCTCCAGAGAGGACACAGCCCTGCCCATACTTTGATTTTAGGACCCACATTAGGGTTCTGACCTCCAGAACTGTAGGCAAATAAATTTGTGTTAAGCCACTGATTCTGTGGCAACTTGTTACAGCAGCAATAGGAAACTGATACACAGAGTATTAATATCTCACAGTCGACTCTCAGAATTCGGGAAGCTGAGGACATCAGCTTGATTGTCAAGCACATCAGACCTCCCACCACATGCCCCCCAGGCCCTCCCTCTGCCACTAGGCTTCGGGTCCTCCTCAGTCTTGGTCTTGCAGATGTAGTAGCAGCTGTTGAAGGATCACATCCTCTGGTAAATCAGTACCTGGGATTATCCACTTTTTCCAAACAGTGACGATAGAACAGGTCCGAAGGGGTTGAGGTCTTGTTTCAGGGACTGGTCCAACACCGAGCTGCGAGAGGTCTGTCCGCCGGGAGCACATGCGAATGTCCTGCACACGGGCGATGACTCTTCACAGCCAAGGGTGCTGACATCCTTGCACTTCTTTCTGTTTCTCCAGCAGATCTCATTAAAGAGACTCTGTTAAACTTCTCAGGCTCCTCCATGAATACTCTGGGAAAGGGCCCGGCAAAGAAACCTTCAAGGTTTCCTTCCAGAACCAGTTCTAAGTCAGTGTTTGTTTGGGGCTAAGAGTCCAAGTGCCTGAGATGCTGTGTAACGCGGCGCTACCGGATGTTTTGGTGTAAAGACAAGTCAGAGGGCTGGAAACAAAGTAAAAAAGCGTAAAACCACCCTGCTGAAAGTTTTGCGAAGGAGAACCGGATCAAAAATGAAATTACTGAAATAGAAGAATGCCTCCAATGCTTTGGTTTTCACACGGTGGGGCTTCAGGGCAGGAATTCAGTAGCGTGGCTGAAGCCTGGAGTTCATTCACCGCCCATCCCATCACAATGCGTCGCTGTTCCCGGACCGTCCCGCCCGGCAGCCAAGGGAAAGCGTCTGCAGTCCGCCGGGGCCCCAGGTGCGCCCGCCGCCATCCAGGCCCCCGCACTCCCGGTGCCTCTGGAAGGCTCTCCCCGGATCCGTGCAACCAAGTCCTAGTCTTCAAGGCGCCTCCAACCGGCCTTCCCAACTCACCAGCCAGAAACAACCTTTCAGTCCCTGGGACAAGCAGTGTCACTGCCTACCTGCAGCTTTCTGATGGCCCTTCACCTCGTCCCGTGCCAGAAGCGCATGCACGTCTCCTTCATGGGACCACAAGTTAGTTCATTGAGGGTCTGTCCTCGCCAGGGCTCTTTGCATGGAGGATGTCAGACACCGCCCCCCCCCCCACCCCATGGCTCAGTCAGAAAAGGAAATGAATTATGAGAATGTTGCTGCATCTCGTGGAATGAGTCATCTGCCCCGTGTCCCTCGGCCTTATCTTGCTGGGGGATTTGTGCCCTAGGGCTGCTGTAGCAACGTGCACAGACGGGGCGAGGGGGGAGGTCGAGGCATCAGCAGGGCTGCTTCCCGCTGAGAGGGGGGCGGAGCATGTGTTCCAGGCCCTCACCGGCTCCTGTGGTTTGCCGGCCGTCTTTGTGCTGGCGCATAGCACCGTCACCGGGGTCCCTGCCTCTGTCTTCACGTGGCTTCTCCCCGAGCGTGTCTGTGTCCAAACATCCTTTTTTTTTTTTTTTTTTTTAAGACTTTTATGATGTGGACCATTTTTAAAGTCTTTATTGAATTTGTTACAATATTGCTTCCGTTTTATGTTTTGGTTTTTTGGCCACGAGGCATGTGGGATCTTAGCTCCCCGACCAGGGATCGAACCCACACCCCCTGCATTGGAAGGCGAAGTCTTAACCACTGGACCACCAGGGAAGTCCCCAAACGTTCTTTTTTATAAGGACACTGGCTATATCACATTAAGGGCCCACCCAAGGACCTCATTTTAGCTGAGTACACCTGCAACGGCTCTATTTCCAATAAGGTCACATTGGGAGGTGCTAGGGGTTAGGGCTTAACATATGAACTGGGACTGGGGCGACTCAACTCAACCCCTAACCCTTAGCGGCAGAATCCTTGTTTTGACTGACATGGCAACGTGGCCAGTGAAAAATACTTCTCTCTCCACAAGTCCCTTTATCTGGAGGTGGCCACGACACCCAGCTCTGGCAAATGTCATGCAAATACAATTCTTTGGGGAGGGCTTCTGGAAAAGCCAGAGCAGTTCTTCACCTTGTCCCCTCCTTCCTTCCTGAGCACGAGGTGACACAGCCATCCTGCTGCAACCACGATAAAAGCCACGTACAGAAACCGTGTCCCAGGGCGGAGATTTGAGAAAGCCGATTCAAGTCACCTGGCAGGTTTTTGTTAGGCCTCGTTTAGGACCCGGTAGGAGAGGCAGGAAGAAGTTTCCCTAAAAAAAAAAACAAAAAACGGGGCCACTGATTGGGAAGACTCATCGGGTGTCCCCTTGGAAGGGGCGACACATTTTTCTCAGTTTTGCATCTTTCCTACCACCCAGCACAGTGCCTTGCTTGCAGAAAATTCTCGATGGTCACGTAAGGAATGCTTACCATTACCCAGAAACAGCAAGGTGCTCTGTGACTAAGGACCCCTGTCACTATACTGTGTGTTTAGGAGTCTCAGCACGCAGCTGGGTGTTTAGGAAAGAACCTCTTCCCATCGATACACAAAAGATTAAAAGTAAGCGCCCTCCATCCACACTACCCCAGATATATTTACTAAACTTTGTTTTTCCGGGTTTCCAGAATCCTTTGACACCGGTAGTATGTATATTGTACTTTTTTTCAGGTTAACATTTGGACCCATCGCTTTAAATTTAAAGGTTCTTCACCTGGAGAAGTATCGAGGTTTGAATAACAATATAGTGAGCATATCATTTGAAAACAACCAATATACTGTTTAAAAATAAATGCGTCCTAACTAAGCCTCACAACCATTTGGACGCTTCGTAATGCGTTCTTTAGGCCCCTCCCCCAGCCGCCGTCTTCCAACTCAGCTCCTTTCTTCCTTCCCTTACCCTGAACCATTGGCTCAGCTGTCCCCCTCCAGGGTCAGGACTCTTCCCTGCTCATTAACTGACTAGTTAACCTAATGATCTCAGTTCAAACAAAGGTGTTTCCAGCTGCGAATGGGCTCCCTTCCCAGCCCCCTCTCCCCAGCCCCTGGAGTATGGTTTGTGTTTAAACAGGAGCCTTCAAAGGACACAATCTCTCCCCGCAGTGGTGGCAGGAGTTTCATTCAGTGACACAGGTCAGTGAGGAAGATAATTTTGATTGAGGGGCCTTTTCCAGGACCCACCAAACCTTAACGACATCCCCACGTGTTGAGCACCTCAAAGTGCCAGACCCCAGGCCAGGCATTTCCGTGCAATATCGCATCCTCACAAAGACCAGGAAGGGAGGACGTGCGTGTCTGCATTTTGCAAATTTGGGGAAGAAGGTCACAGGGATTAACCCATTTTCTTTCCCAACAAACTCAGGTCTGTCTTTTACCCCGTGTGACCCCTCCACCCTGCCCTGTGTACAGTTGGCTTCTTGGTGGGTTCTATAACAGCCCCTTTGGAAGTAAACAGCTATGTCCCCGTCCAGCCATCCAGCTGTCCAGCCATCCAGCCCAGGCGGGGGTCACAGCATCTACTTCCAAGTTACAGAGGAGGCCTTGCTCAGTGGTGAGCCTTCTCTAGCGTCTCCCTGCTTGTGCCCCTCTGACCTGACCTCCACTGCCGTCCTTCCCAGCTCTGCAGCTACTAAGTGAAGACTTGTAAGATATTCAGGGGAGAAAGGAACAGATTCACCAGGGCCACGTCTCTTCTCCTAGGTCTACATCCTCATGTCCAAGTATGAACCTGCTTCTGAGCTCTGCAGCCCAGAAAATACTCCACAAAGCTGGGGGCCACTGGGCCTGCAGGTTCCTGTTCTGTCACCACCACTCAGCCCTTCTAAGGAATTCCACACCGAGGGCATCCTCCAGCGTTTGCATCAGCTAGCCTTGCCCCCAGGGGGACCATCAGAATCAAAACCCATGGTCAGGCTGTCCCCCTCCAGGGTCCTGCACTTCACTTTCCCCCTCCAGAATCCTGCACTTCACTTTCTCCAGAAATACCTACCTTGAAAGAATTTTTATGAATCAAATCATAAGCGCATTAGAATTAATTATATACTATTAAATTCACTGCTGTGGCAAAGCCTTGGAAAATGAAGACTCCTTTTCTAATTAAACAAATTTCAGTTCACCTCTTTGCTTTACTTTTCTGTAACACGCTCTGAGTGAAAAATGAGGCATATTCACATACCAAAACATGTTGCCAAAACAAAAGTAATAAATCTAAGAAACATTTGGAAAGCCAGAATTCCTGACCCCTTCTAAACATCTTCAATAATGAATTTCAGCCTGTACTTTTCTTGTGGAAGAGCACAGGGTTTGGGGAGCAGGGAGAGGGGAGGACACAGAAAAGAGCTAACAACACACTCTCAGTCCTGGGGTTGGAGCCATGGCAATAGTCAGAATATCTGAAGCGAGAATGAACCAAAGTCTTCACTGAGTCCAGTGGTGACAAGCTTGATAATAAAGCCTGCACATTCAATTCTGCAACCGCGCAAGCTTTTTACGTAATTTGCATAGGAATTTCGAGAATGTGAGAGTGTGAACTATTAGCAACTCTATATAATTATTAAGGGATTTTTTTTTTTTCAGAGTAAAAAATTGTTATGGAGCTTAAATACAAGCTGAGAGGAACATTTCATTAGCTTTTCTTTTTTTTTTTTTTTTTTTTAACGTTTCTTTAAGTTTCTTTCAGACCAGTGGGAATCAAAATTTATAATGATGGAGCTCTCTTTGGTAAAGAATGATAAGGCTGAGGTTTCTGATTATAGCTGCAAATGCTTTAAATAGCTATCAAAATTAATTATTAAGAGAAGTAACCCTCTTTTACTCATAGAAGACTAAACCTGTGAGAAAGGGGAAACTAGAAGATGTCAGTACAGGATCTTTTAGGGCAGCAGGAGCTTTAAACGGGATTCACATCGGTCAGCATTTCAGGACTGGAGATGTTACTTATGAGGAAGTGTCTCCAGGAGACATTTTTGGCCTCAAAAAGTCGTGAGAGAGAAAATGCTGTTCTTTCTTTCAACTGGGGCTGTTCAGCTCTGGAGGACAGGAGGGAAATCAGACCCTCGCTCTTGTGTTTCCTCCCTGTGGTTCTGAGACAACGATCTGCCTTACACAAAACACATGCCAGACGCAGGACCACTTGTCTCTCAGCCACATGGAAGGGTCTAGACGGTGCCCGGGGAGGGGGGTGGCACTCCAATGTGTGAAGGGGAGAAGAAAGCAACACAGCTAGCTAGATTCATTTCCTTTTTTGATTCTTGGAGGCCAGCTTTCAATTCCCCAAAGTACATGCCGAGTTGGCATGAAGCTCCCAGCCTGGCCACCCCTGGCAGAAGCTGTGGACAAACCCCCAAGATTTGGGACTAAGCCTTCAGAAGCACAAAATTCTGCAAACTCCTGCAGACATGATGGCATTGCTGCCTTGTGGCCACACTTCCGGAAACGTGGCCGGACAGCGGATTGTGGGTGGGGCAGAGCTAGGGAAGCAGGTGTCCCAGGGCTTGGGTGTGTGCACGCACGTGTGCTGCTCTGCACATCCGTGTGTGGCACATGTGGTCTGGGCTTTGTTAGCAACAATAAAAATCATGAAGGTATTCAGGGGCCCTTAGGCTCGAAGTGCAGCTCTTTTTTTTTTTTTCCTGCTTGGGTACAGATGTGCAGAGGAAGTGAATCTCCACTACCAATGACCTCATTTCCACTGTTTCTCAACGAGGCGCTGGGCTGTCAGGAGGATGCTTGCTCAGCCGGTCACTGGGCCGAGGGGAGCGGAGGGTCTGCAGGCACAGACGGTGGTGACGCTGCCCCCGCGGGCCCTCCCCCCATGAGGGCAGTTGGCGGTCATTCCTGAGATGAAGAGTTGAGGGCCTAGCCATTGCCAAATATAAAGAGCCCAGGTGGACGGGATCCAGCAGCCGGGGAGGGAGCATTAGTTCTATGCAGAGAGACCAGAGCTGTGACAGTAACAGAGGTTTCCTGTGATTACGCCATGGAAATTAATCACCCAACAGAATCAGCAAAACATCCATTATTGATGACGTTGGCCAAACTGGAAATAAATTGAGTGCTTTATCCCGACCCAGTGACAATGATAAATGACTTTTATTAAATCAATAGATCAATTCAAAGCCAATAAATCAAGACATCCAGAGGTCGATCAAAGCAAGGTTCTAGCACAGGGAGCCCAGAGGTCAGCTCTGCACGAAACTGGAACTTTCCAACACACCAGGACAGCCTACAGGGGAGCAGAAAGTTAAAAACAACACGCTTTTAAATCAACTATATTCCAATAAAAATTTTTTAAATCAACTATATTTCAATAAAAATTTTTTTTTAAAAAGCACTTTTTGCTTCTCTGCTTATTTCTTCAATTTTGAAGAAAAATAGAAACAGGCACTATTTTGCAGTTATAGACGTTGTATACACGATGCAAAGAGGTGATACACACCGCAGAGCCCCAGGGAGAGAAACTCCCCGTGATATTAAAGTGCTTTTCACCAGCAAAGCCCCTTCCCTCACACTCCGCATCTCATCCAGTCCTCACGTAGCTTGTGCTCAGTTTGCAGTTGGTATTGTTGCCATTTCACATGTGAGAAAGTCAAGGCTCCTGGTGGGCTTAGGAAGCCCTGCCAGAAACGGGAGGGAGGGGGCGAGGCTCAGAATGTGGATGTGGAGGCCAGATTCCCAGGCGGGAGGCCTCCGAGTGCAGAGCTGCCCCTGCTGCGGCCCGAGTGGGAGGAGGTCTGGACTCAGGACGGCTCCCCCCCTCGCCACCTCCCTGCCACGTGCCTCTGGTCCCAGTGCGCTGGGCGCGGGGCCGCCACAAAGCCGGTGGGTGAGTCTCTACACACACACACACACATACACACACAGTCTCACACACCTATACACACACACACACACACAGCCTCACAGACATATACACACACCCACAGACAGGTACCCACACGGCCTCACACACATACACACACACACTCACACGGTCTCACACACATATATACACCCAGGCAGGCACACATACACACATACACACACACACCCACACGGCCTCACACACATACACACACACATACACACACACACACAGTCTCTCACACACACACACATACACACACACACACGGTCTCACACACATATACACACACACACACAGCCTCACAGACATATACACACACCCACGGACAGGCACACACACCCACACGGCCTCACACACACACACAGTCTCACACACACATACACACACACACACACACATACACACACACACACACACACACACACACGGTCTCACACATATACACACACACACACACAGCCTCACAGACATATACACACACCCACGGACAGGCACACACACCCACACGGCCTCACACACATACACACACACACACTCACACACACACGGTCTCACACACATATACACACACACAGCCTCACAGACATATACACACACCCACGAACAGGCACACACACCCACACGGCCTCACACACATACACACACACATACACACACACACACTCACACGGCCTCACACACATATACACACACATGGACAGGCACGCACACACTCACATGGTCTCACACACATATATACACCCAGACAGGCACACAGACACACACACACTCACACACATATACACACACACACGGACAGGCGTGCACACACTCACACGGTGTCACACACATATACACACACATGGACAGGCACGCACACACTCACACGGTCTCACACACCTATACACACACACACACAGCCTCACAGACATATACACACACCCACGGACAGGCACACACACCCACACGGCCTCACACACATACACACACACATACACACACACACACACTCACACGGTGTCACACACATATACACACACATGGACAGGCGCGCACACACTCACATGGTCTCACACACATATATACACCCAGACAGGCACACAGACACACACACACTCACACAGCCTCACACACATATACACACACACGGACAGGTGTGCACACACTCACACGGTCTCACACACATATACACGGACAGGCACACACACACTCACACGGCCTCACAAACATACACACACACACACTCACTCAAACACATATACACGCACACACACACAGCCTCACAGACATATACACACACACACGGACAGGTACACACACCCACACGGCCTCACACACATACACACACACTCACTCACACACATATACACACACACACAGCCTCACAGACATATACACACACACACGGACAGGTACACACACCCACACGGCCTCACACACACACTCACATGGCCTCACACACATATACACACACAGGGACAGGCACACAGATGCACACACACACGGTCTCACACACATACACACACACTCACACACATATACACACACACACGGACAGGTACACACACACATGGTCTCACACACATATACACACACATGGACAGGCGTGCACACACTCACACGGCCTCACACACATATATACACCCAGACAGGCACATATACACACACACACTCACTCACTCACACACATATACACACACACACGGACAGGTACACACACATATACACACACACTCACACGGCCTTACACACATATACACACACACACAGACAGGCACACACACACACAGTCACACGGTCTCACACACATGCTCACATACTTACAAATGTGGACACACACACACGCACATATACACCATTAAAACACACACTGTCACACCCCACACACACAAACACGTCCACACTCTCTCACACAAACCAGGACACCAGGGCCATCCAGGGAGGCCGGGAGGTGCTTTCCTCCTTTCTTCCCTCTCCCCCAACCCTGACCTGCATTGTAGGCTCAGATGACAGGCAGAAGATTGAGAAATACCATTACTTTCTGACACAAACACTCAGAAAGAAAGAGATAATGCTGGCAGAGGCTCTACAGGGGCAATATTGAAATAAGAAGAAGGGACTGGATCCTGAGAACGGCCCTCCGGTAAATTAAAGGGAGACAGATGTGTGTTGCAGATTGGTGGAGCTTGGTGGGCATGGTGACGGGCTGATCAAGAAAATACTATGACAATTTCCTTTAAAGCTTCCATCTGAGAAGAGCAGGCTTTTGAAGCAGGGGTTGGGTTTTCCAAGTACAAACTGTGCTCGGGAAACTTCAAAGCTTTTCTGAGAACGGTAAAGAGCTCCCAGATCAGGCAGCAGTGTCTGTGCGATGCTGTATTTTATATAGCAAAGCCTCTCATGAGGGGCTTTATGGATCTCTATTTGCACACTTGATTCAAACCCTCCTGGGTAAGCCTCAGGCTGACGGATTAGGCCTTGGACGAGGCAGTGAGACGGAAGCCACGCGGTAAAGGAGAAGCCTCAATGAAGATTAGAGCAAAGGGGTCCTGTTGCAGGGAAAGGGCGGCGGGGGAGGCTTGAAACTGTTACCCATGTAAAGACAAACTGAAGAAACTAACGTTGTTCTTTATTGAACACTCATATGTTCAATCAATACTTCACCAAGCTACACATACAGGGAAAAAGTTGCCCAAATAACACTTTACCAAACCCTTGTATGTAAGTAAAATAAGAAGTCCTTAAAGGACACAGAGCCTGAACCCAAAAAGCTTACATTCAAATAAAGTCCAGAAAACAAGAATTACAGAAACAGAAGAATACATATGTTCTTTAGAGCTGTTCATAAATGTCAAGGACTTGTTGAAATAGCTGGAGTGTCTTGGAGTCCTGAGTCCCCTGAAGGGAATTTGGTTCCAAAGCTTCTCCAGGGAGTGTGATGAGAAGTGAGATGAATGCGGGTTGGTGTCAGGGCGATGGGGAGGGGCAGGCACGCCCAGGAGAGCACGCGGCATGGCATGAGGCAAGCCGGGAGGGAAGAGCGGCTGAATCCCAGGGACGGGCGAACCTGGGGAGGATGTAGAAGAGCTGGGTGGAGCCTCCTGTGTATCTCAGGTAGAAGGGAACACCTGTGAAGATCATAATTAAGGAAAGAATAATGGCTGGTCTTGGTCTGGATAAACACAGTGGAATGCAACAACCTTGGAAGTATAAGGTCCTGGAACTAGATACACCCAAAAACTGTGGGGAAAAAGACCCAGCTTCAGTGACTGAAGGAAGTCCAGTTGGGCAACCATCAAACCCACGAGGAGGGAGCTTTGTGGCCATCCTGATGCAGTAGAAGAATGCTGATTACCAAACCGATACCAACCAGCAAGAGGTCACTGATAGAATATCACAGATTCTTTGTTCTTCCTATTGAACATCATTTCAAAGTTCTGTATTTTCCTTTATTTTTATTTTTAATAATTTGGAGGAGAAACCTTTTTAGATACAGAAACGTTGCATAGACGGTACATTTTGTTGTTGTGTTTCCTTAGCCTCCTCTGCTCCGTGACAGTTTCCCAGTCTTTCCTTGTTTTTGATGGCCTGACAATTTTGAAGTCATCTATTTTGTAGACTGTCCCTCAAGTTTGTTTTTTTCTGATGTTTTCCTCATGGATAGACTGCAGTTAATGGATCTGGGGGGGAAGACCGCAGAGGTGAAGTGCCATTCTCATCACATCATGTCAAGAGTGCGCGCTTCCTACCTCACGCATAAATGATGACAGTAACGCAGCCACCTAACCACAGGAGCGTTTGTCAGGCCTGTCCAGTGGGGAGTGACTTTGCCCCCTCTTCCAGACTCTGCTCTTTGGAAGTCCTGCCATATTCAGGGGCAGAGGGCTGGGGAAGGGGAGCATCTGCGTAAATTATTTGGAGTTCTTCTGAAAGGATATTTGTCCCTTCCCTCCCATTTGCATATTTATTCAGTCATTTATTTATGTCAGCACAGATTCGTGTAGATTTCTTTTGGACTTGGAGTTATAATACAGTACTGTGTTATTTACTTTTGCACCAATCATGACAGCTTTGGCCCTTCGAATCTCTTCAGGTTGGCGCTTGTATCCCTCTGACATGCCCCAATCCTGGGGTTATTTGAGCACTTCCTCACTTTTTTGCTATGACAGGATGCTCAGGCTCGTCTTATATTTTCCCTGACCCAGTCTTGGAATGTGCCATGTCTCCAAGAAGCCCTGGTGCCTTTTATTGGAGAACTGAGTTTAGAAACCAAGACACGGACTCTGCAATTGCTTCACGCTCCTGGAATGTTCCTGCTTCTAGGCCCCCTCAGCTGACAGAGCTAGGAAATGTGTGTATGGATGTTAATTCGCGTGTACACACAAATCTGTCATTCCTCTGGTATCCATCCATCGGCATCTATACGAAGCTAAACCTGAGTTCCCCCGGACGTCTCTGACCCTAGTCTAGCCTATCCCCTCGTGTATCCAATAACCTCCCCCTCCAGCAGGGGAAACACTCCTCCCGTCATCCCCCACCCATTACTTACTTACTTGATACAAGTGCACATGTGAAACTGCTTCAGAGCTGTGAACCTGTGCCCCTACTGAACACTTTCATCTATGCTTTTGAAGCAAAGAATATTCACATTTTAAACTCGCGCACAATGAAAGCTTGGAAATGTAAAAGCACATGAATGAATCAGGATTCAAAAAGATATCAGGCAGCTAGAATAAGGAATCCAAGTAAAATATGAATTAACAGAATGCACAAGGGTTTGAAAATAGTTAAGTGAGGTAAGTAGAGAATAACAGGGACCAAGCTTACTGGCAATTCGGATGAGACGGGAAGGGGTGGAAGTATTTGGTTGACTGCAAGCTCAGGGTGTGACGGTGCAGCTAAACAAAAGTCATGGCAAGAGTCGGCACGTGATGAAACAGCCTGTTCCAGCCAAGGCAGGAAAGCGCCCCTGGTCTCAGCTCAGGTCAGACGCCATCTCTACACATGCAGGCGTTTATATCCACCCTTTAAAGAGTGCACAGGAGAGCGAGCAGAGCCACGCAAGGGGGGATGGGATCACGCTCCTAAAATACTAGCAGGGATTAGATGTACCCGGTGCCACTCCAGAGGACAGAACTGAGACCCGCGGGCCTGAGGATCGCTCCCAAACCAATGGCGCCCAGCAGTGGTGGGGGGAGCCGTCCACCGCATGCGCTCCTGACCTGGAGGGCAGCAAACTCAGCACCCTCGAGATCCAGGAGGCTGGAGGGCAAGGCTAGAGGACGTGTCCTAGAGAAAGGGTCAAGAAAAAGCTAGAAGGACAGTCCAACTGGGTTGTTGGCGACAAAGCTTCAGTGAAAAATGAAAATGGAACGAGGAATCAAAAGGAGGGAGGTCGGGGGACGGGACAGCCAAGATCAAGGGGCAGGAGGAAGAGGGGCTGGGAAAGACCCCCAGGGGTCAAATCCCACCTTCGGTTCAGTCCCAGCCTACTGCCAGCTAGCAAAGTCTGCTCGGAGGGTGCGGAGCAAGATGGACCCAGTGAGGACGGCAGGAGGAAGACAGAGCGTGTGTGATTAGAAAGACACCTTTCTAACAATTAGAGCCGCCCAAAAATAAAACATAATCCCCAACAAGAGAGCGATTCAAACGGACTCAAGTCAGGCAACATTAGCGAGCACGGCTGCCGACGACAAACCACTGCAGACACTCCGTGATCGCGAGAGCTTAACAGATGCTGGGAAGAGAGACCCGGGTTCTACGGGGCTTGGAGGGCAACTGAACCAGGGTGAGCGGAGTCAAGCAATGCTCCTCAGAGGTCCACGGTGCCTGGGATGGATAGCACATTAGGGGGCCGCAGGGCACTGGAAATGCGTTTGATGGGTGTGGTCTTGTGGGTGGCTTCTGTTCCTTCTTTTACATATATATCTTTGATTTTAAAAAGACAGTATTTAAAAGGGAACCCCGCACACCCTGAAATGAGTCAGGAGGCCAGGACTCTAATCCTGACTCAGCACACACACCCCCTAAGGGTGCTTGGGGTTGCAGGAGATTTCTCAGACCTCACCCAGCTCTGAATTTTTTACAAAAGAGATTCTGTCATTTAAGACAAGACTATCTAAATTGTTGCTTCCCTAGAATGTAATTGAGCCTCTTTTCCAAGCCTGGGTATTGTTTCTTTAACATCTTTGTTAGCAGAAGGAAAATGGATTGAAAAACAAGCATCTGACTTCCTACCAGGGAAAAAATTCAAATCGTGGTGAGGAGAAAACATGTGAATGGATTCAAAGCTTCCAAATAAAGAAGCCAAAAAAATCAAACTTAGATCTATAACAGGACCTCACGATGTGTGCCAGAAAGTGACCAAAATGTGCAAGAGGTGAGACCAGACAGTATGTCAGGACAAGTTTAGAAAGGAATACAGCCGCACAAAAGCCAGTGCTATTTTGGTTTGCATATGGAAAGACATCCTGTCATGGGATATTATATTCTCTGTGGGCACCTCAGAGCGCAGTAGCAAGAAGGACTCCTGAGAGATGAAAAGGAAGCCGGAAAGCTGAGAATTAGCACACGCGCTAAGAGGTCTGTGGGGTTTAGCCCAGAGCCTGGCGCCTTAGCCCAGAGCCTGGCGCCTTGGAGGAGCTCAGCAAATGTTAGTTGAATGAATAACTCAAAACTAATGGTAGAATGGAGGGGTGGGCACGGGAGGAGATATTTACTTTGTAAAATGTGAATAAATAAGCACATGTCCAGGGTGAGACTAACCCAATCTGATATTGATATTTACATCCGTATGTGTTTGCAAGTCATTTGGGCAAAGGTCAGCACCTGAACCATGATTCTAAGCAAAAAAATGTGGATAAAAGTAAATGTAGGCAGAATCACAAACAGGAAATACACACTGGTTCCCAGAGAACAGAGAAGCTATTTCCCAAAAGGATTATGGGCAGCCCAGAGCACAACGGAAAACCATCCTGGGGAAATCAGCAGATCCACATGGTGGGCATCTGTCCTCACAGGAGGGTGCCCACGAGTCGGGCAGAGCGACTTCCTGGGTCATGTCTGCATCTCCATCCGTCAACATTTTTCTCTAGCCTTGATCATCCTTGTGGCCCTCCCAGACCTCGGAGGTCTCACCTGACCCTGCAATTCTGGGGTTTGGGGAAGACAGCGTGAGTAATTTAAGATGAAAGCGAAAGCTTGGATTTGGGACGTTTTGATCATTCTGTTAGTCTGTCAGCAAGCTTCCTGAGCTTCTAAGGTGGATGAAATACGGAACTGATAAGAGAGCTTGAAAAAGAAATACATGTCCTTTGGAAACTCAAATCACAATATAAGTGGAAAAAAAACAGTACAAGCAGAAAATTGATTATAAAAATTGGCAGCTTTAATAATTGTTTAAATAACAAGACAAAACAATAAAATGTTAAAACAATAGAGAGATACACAAAATGCTTTGTGAATAAGATAAATGATTATTGGGCATTTGGGGATGACCAAGATGAGATCAAACACAACTTGGGAGGAAGTTTGGAAGGCTGAGGGTGGAGGTGGCCTTGGGTGAACACCTCCCAGGACCCAACGCTCTGTGCTCAATCACCTGTAACCCCGATCTCCTGGGATCTGAGGCGGAGAGGCCACCTCTAGGGTGCCCATGAGGAAACTGAGCCTTACACATATGAGGTCACTTGCCCAAGTTGCCATGGCTACTAAGTGGAGGAGAGAGATTCAACCCTATGTTTCCCTCACAATGCACACCCTTCCCTCTCATCTCCAGGGTCGTGTGATGGGCGAAATGATGGGGTAGAACAGAAATCATTTTTAACAAGTGTCAGCTTTGGTAACAACAAACGAGAGTGTGGGAGAGCCAGCCTTGGAGAGCTCTCCAGGGGAGATTACAAAGGCCATGCTTCCTCCGGGAATTCTGTTGATAGAGCCTGGATCCCTGTCAGTTCAGGGCCGATTTTTTTTTTTTTTTTTTTTTTTTTTTTTTTTGAAGTAGTTGGTTTACAATGTTGTGTTAGTTTCTGGTGTAGTGATTCAGTTATACATACATACATATATATTCTTTTTCATATTCTTTTCCATTAGGGTTTATTACAAGACGTTGAATATAGTTCCCCATGCTATACAGTAGGTCCTTGTTTTTTATCTCTTTTATGTCAGGGTGTGTATCTGTTAATCCCCAACCCCTCATTTATCCCCCCCACCCCCTTCCACCTTTGGTAACCATAAATTTGTTTTCTATGCCTACGTGTCTGTTTCTGTTTTGTAAATAAGTTCATTTGTATCATTTTTTAGATTCCACATATAAGTGATATCATATGATATTTGTCTTTGTCTGCCTTACTTCACTTAGTATAATCTCTAGGTCCATCCATATTGCTGCAAATGGCATCATGTCTTCCTTCTTTATGACTGAGTAATATTCCGCTGTATATATGTACCACATCTTCTTTATCCATTCATCTGAGGATGGACATTTAGGTTGCTTCCGTGTCTTGGGCATCGTAAATAGTGCTACTATGAACACTGGGGAGCATGTATCTTTTTTTTTTAATTTTCAATAATTTTATTTTTTGTTTTTTCTCTTAAGTTTTTATTTACAAATGTTAACATTTTACCATGTGTGTTTTATCATATTCTGTTTGAGAGCAAGTTTTACACAAGATGTCCCTTTGTCCCTAAATTCTTTAGTGCATATTTTCTAAAAAAACAAGGGCATTCGCTTACATAATCACAGAATATCAAAACTCAGGCATTAGGTTTTTAAAAAATATTTATTTTGGCTGCGCCGGGTCTTAGTTGCGGCATGCAGACTCTTAGTTGTGGCATGCATGTGGGATCTAGTTCCCTGATCAGGGATCGAACCCATTTCCCCTGCATTGGGAGCTTGGAGTCTTACCTGCTGGACCACCAGGGAAGTCCTGAGGCATTAGTATTGATCCAACACTGTTATCTAATTCACAGACCTTAGATAATTTTGCCATTTTTTTTTTTTCTTTTTTGGCCACACTGCGGGGCATGCAGGATCTTAGTTCCCCGACCAGAGATCGAACCCAGGGCCCCTGCAGTGGAAGCGCGGAGTCTTAACCACTGGACCGCCAGGGAAGTCCCACATGTATCTTTTTGAATTAGAGTTTTCTGCAGATATATGTCAAGGCTAATTTTTAAAGAGCTTGCCTCTATCTTTCACACACTTCTCTTTCACTGTAACATCATGCTTAAGCAAGATCAGCCTTAGGATTCAGGGGAAGTCTAGTGTGAAATACCCTAGGTGCTTCTGTCAGGCCGTGAATCAGTACATGGCAGAGAGCATGCCTGTCACCCTAGATTCTACCTGCTGTGCTTTCCAAAGATTTGGCCTATAAATCAGAGACTGGGAGCCCACGAGTAAAAATTTAAGAAAGGATTGTTTTTGTAAATTGTATGTAAATTGCTTTTTCTTTGTCGATTTGGGATGAAAAAAGTCATCAGACCCCATGGACTACTTGAGCAGTATTCCCACTCACAGAAAGAGAAAAAACGAGGCTGCTTGTAGGAGCTGTTTCCTCTCTCCGACTCCGTTGCCTTTTCTCTGTTCCCCATGGAGAACAGGGCCGCAGGGATGATTAATCCTAAAGATGGAAATTTTATCTTCTCCAAGTGGGAATTTGCTGCACCCCTAGGGTTGAGCTGAAGTCAGTTCTGAATGGGAATATCATGTTGAAGAGCCTCTCTGGTTCTGATAATATTATATACAATTTCTCCCTTGAAATACCAAGTTCTGAAAGTCAGAAGTAGGTCAAAATGCAGGTCTTCGTTACCCGGGTTCCCAGGGTGATTCTACACTTTAGGCCCTCAAACCTTCCAGACTCACTGGTCAGAGGCCTGGCCTAGGAGTCAGATCCTATTTCCAGTCTTGACCACAGGAGGCAGTGTCCCAGGGGACAAGTCACAGCTTCTCTCTGCCTCAGTTTCAGCTCTAAAACCTAGAAATTCCGTGACTCAACCTCCAGAGGACTGACTACAGTACTCTAAATATCGCCCTTCTGCAGGAAACTTGGACACCGGCAATTAACTATCTCCTGAAATATCTGTCAAATGAATGAATGATTGGACAAAACGAGTGCCACTCAGGGCTCTGAAACCATTTTCTTGAAAACTTTGAAGGAATAATCAAAGGCAAAGTTCAGCAACCAAAAACTGGAGACTTTGATTTATTGTCACCAAACAAGTTGAAAAATCTTAGTAAGAGACACTTGAACCTTTTAAGTATCATCTTATAGTAATAATGACCTCTCATGCATATTTATGCACTTAGCTCTATAATACCCACTTCAAAGTCTAGGGTTTTTTTCCCCTGGGGAATGAAGCTATGTGAAACGTGACAAAATATTCCAAGTTCAAAGGTCCAAATATGTAACATACAAAAATGTTGGAATTTCTCCCACAGGTAGAAAACACCTGAGTGTTTATTGACTCAGGGAGCACTTGAACACTCAGCCCATCCTTGAAAATCCTCAGAAGCTTGCCTCTCCCTGCTCGGCATTCTTCCTGAGGAACACAGGCTGGCATCACTGAAGTGTAGGTAGGTTAGTCTGGGTCGAGACAGGTAAAGTTTGGAGATGGAGAAAACTGGTCAGCCATCAGGTATTTAACAAAAATTCCAAAAGATCTCCGCAGCCAGAGTTGCTTTGCAAAACCTTGTTACCGTTACTCAATGTCATTCATTACCCTCGGAAAGTAAAATCATATGACTCCGTTTCCTCAGTAAGTTAATTATTCTATTTCTTTGTATGAGGCAAAACACTACTTTTATTGTTAATTAATATGCTAAAATTAGGTTATACCATTCTGGACATGTGAAATTGAATTTAGTACTTTCAAATATGTTTTTTAAAAGCCGGTCAAAAATAAATGCCTTCAACGTCTTTTCTTTTTCCAACTGAGCATAAATTTCCTTCCTATGAAATTTCATTTCTTCCTGCTATTCTAAGTGACATAATGCCACTTATTTTCCAAAGGGAGGGAAAAAGAATAATAATGAGACATTCAGTTAGCATTTCGAAATTCAGATATTTAATAATAGAGCAAAAAAAAAAAAAAAAAAGAAAGAGAAGAAAAGCAAAGATACAACAAAAGAGATACAGTCATCCATGAGTTACAGGACCAAAATAATTAAATGGAAAAATGAGAAGAATTATTTATTTTTGGACTAATTTTGGGCACTTAAGATTTTTCTTTTCCCCACTGATTAAAGTGAAGGTAGGAAATTCAGAAATTTCTTTCCTTGCAGAGGAGCAGAAGTGACACGTCCACCCCAGAGAAAGGCAGCGTGAAAGCTCCACCGGATGCTGCGACACAAAGTGACTTCTTGGTTACCTTCGTTCTTCTGCTTTAATGAAATTCCCTCTGATACATCTGCCATCACGCCCTGTTAATTACTTTTCTATTTATTTAGTAGACTTACAAGTGGAAAGCAATCTATTGCCAGGGAATTGCTTGACTCCTATTCTAAGTAGACAGCATTCCGATCCAGTGAGGTTGACAGCAGCCAGAGCAGACTTTTATCTCATCGCCACGTTAAATTAGCACCCAGCAGGCCCTAGATACAAGAAGAGGTTTTTTTTTTTTTTTTCCTTCTCTGCAAAAGGTTAATAGTTCTTAGAAGTCAATACACGGATCCTGGGCATTCTCTGTGGTCAGACCCTGCTTCCTTTTCCCTGGAAATGATAGAAAGGATTAAACGGAGAGTTTACATGGCTGGGGGTGGGGTGTTCATGTGAAGGGTCTAACTGAGCACGTAGCCCGTTACATCCATCAGCTGAAATGACTCCGAGAGATGAACGGAAGAGCGAGTTCACGTCTAAAGAACAACGATGCTTACAAGTCCATGATGTGGCTTTGTTCCTTTGCACCAGGTTTCACCAAGCAGATGTGTGAATTATGGCCGCATTAATACGGGCCTGACCTTCCTTCTTCACACCGTGGTCATCTGGAGGTCCGTTAAGGGGAAACAGAGGCAGAGATAAGACTAAGAGAGGAGCACAAACCCCATGAACAAATGGTCCCTCCCGACTTCTCTCAAACAGCCGAGAGAGGTCCTCCCCATCCGCGAGCAGGAAATAAAGCCTCTCTCCAATTCAGTGTCCTCTCACTGTGTGCTCTGCTTGGCTTGTTCTGCTTTGTTTTGTTCTGTCTCAGTAAGACTGCAAGGGGCCTGGCCTCCGTCTGGAACATTAAAATAGCCAAGGAAGAGGCACAGTGAGGGAGAGAAGCAGGAGGATGAGCTAACAGTTAGAGTTCCACTTCCTGTTGCCATCTTTGAGCGAGACTTCCTTCCTTCAGTCAAGTCACCACTAAGTGGCTGACTGTTCTATTCCAATGACCGCCTAGGCTTGAGGGACTGCATCACTTGGAGTGTAGACCTTGGAGTGTGTGACCTGAGAGGCTGACGCCATCCTGGCTGCCCCCAGGCTGCGTGGTCCAGGCACATCTCCTTCCAGGCAGGTGCGTCAGCCCTCCAGCCCCCGAGGCTGGCTCCAGCCTCCCCTCCGTGTCACGGCAGCTTCCTCCCCAGCCACTCACCCAAGGCCTTCGTTTCCTTCGACCTTCAACTCCAAGGAGCCCTTCCTGACTCTGCGGGGCCCACACTGGTGACATCCTGGCTCTGAGACTTGGGAAAACTTGCCTTGCCATCCTCACCAACTTGTATTTGCCTTGAAAGCGGGACCCCCGTGTCCTGCAGGAAGGGTCCTTCTACAGGTCCTGGGACCCCAGAAAGGAGCGAGGACCTGCAGGCATCCTTCTCCCTTAGGGCTCCACTGGCACCAGACTGGAAGCCCCAGGCGGTCCCCTGTGGATAGACCGCCCTTTCCTTCCACGGCCTTCCTTGTTGGGACCCATCCTCCTTGTTGCTGCCTCCCAGCCCAGGCTGGGCCCCCTGCTGCAGCGCTGGCTCCGTTCCATGGGCTCTGCGATGAAGTCTATTTTCCACGATGTCCAGCCAAGCCTCTGTGAACGGGGTGCACCTGTGGACTCTCCCAGACCACCCTCCCCAGAGCAACCCCATCCACCGGCATCCTTCCCCACCCCGGCCATCGTGGGTACAGACACCACCTCCTGATGGGAGGGCTACTTTCGTGAGGGTAGGATTAGATGCTCTCTCTTTTCGTCTCTGGTGGGAAAGTCAATTATGCCTCAGAGTCTATTAATCTTATAAAGAGTTATGGAGCTGAAGAGGCTGAATCGAACAGCTGAGGTTTTCAAGAACTTGGAGGACAGTAGCCATTATTATAATGAAGTTCTGTGATGTATAATCATGTCTCTGGGTGACCAGGCACAATTCTTTAAGTCTGAGAAATTGTAAATGATGTGTAAGGGGTTTTTTATGTATACCAAGCTGCCTCCCCAAAGCTTGTGCTCACAACCAACCGTCCTCAGGTCTCCTGTCTGGGGGGGACACCTACTCTTAGCCCGATCATCAGGTCTTCAGCACCTCCTTCCCAAAGCTGGCAAACCCCACAGGCAAGAAGGGACCTCCTCCTCCCCCTGTCCTCTGTGCACAGGGCCCAGGGAAGTGGACAGCTGGGAAGAAGAAGAGGGATGTGCAGCTGTCCCCTTCTATCGAGACCTGTTTGTCTGTCTGTCTCTTAAATTTGGTTCAGTGGCATTAAAAAAAAAAAAAGGAATTTATTTTTCTCCCCAGATGCAACAAACAGATGCTGGGGACCAGAGACCTTGCAGAGTCAATAAAAGATAAGTTATAAAATCCATGAAAGTGCTAAAAGAAACCAGAATTTCTGCAAATTCCAGGGTTTTTTTCAGACTGCTCCCTTTGATCAACTATGGGGAGAGGGGGGAAAAGCCAGCCGTGCATAAATTCCATCTGTTATTTCGCATGGGGTGCATGTGGCTGGAAGAGGAGCAGGGGACAGAGTGATACTGGAGCTGTGAAACTGACAAAGTGGGAATGGAGAATGGTGCCAGTGATAAAGACAAAGCTGTCATAATCAATTAGCATTTAACTTCTGTAAAGATCTTGGAGGAGATGGATTCTTTAGATTTTAATGTGCGTCTTCAAAGTAATTTTGTAAGCTATTTAAATGATGCTCCCTTTTTACAGCTCTACATAATTTGATTAAACAAACCATCCTCCAATCCTTGGATGTGCAAATGCAGCATCAAAATGATTTTTTCCATATTTTGATAGAATTTGATGTTGGTTGCAGTGATAAGAAGTGACAGAGACTGCAGCAGGGCATGGGTAATCTGCTCATCTGGCACACTGAGGCCGTTCAGATTTTAAGCAACCACTTCTTGAGAATCAGCCTTAAGAATAAAACTTTGAAAACCAAACACAGGACAGTGATTGGGGTTTGGAGTCAAACTGCCTTATATCTAATCCCAGAGCCACCAGGATGCTGAATCTGTGAATTCAACTCTCAGGGCCTCAGTTTTCCCACCTATAACTTGGGAACAATAAGATGTAGCTCGGGCTTCCCTGGTGGCGCAGTGGTTGAGAATCTGCCTGCCAGTGCAGGGGACACGGGTTCGAGCCCTGGTCTGGGAAGATCCCACATGCCGCGGAGCAACTAGGCCCGTGAGCCACAACTACTGAGCCTGCGCGTCTGGAGCCTGTGCTCCGCAACAAGAGAGGCCGCGATAGTGAGAGGCCCGCGCACCGCGATGAAGAGTGGCCCCCGCTTGCCGCAACTAGAGAAAGCCCTCGCGCAGAAACGAAGACCCAACACAGCCAAAAGTAAATAAATAAATTAATTAATTAAAAAAAAATAAGATGTGGCTCACAGAAGTGTTATAAGGATGAGCAATTAGAGTGAAAACACCTAGCAGAACACAGAGAAGACACTCATGACACAGCTGCTGTCGTTACTCTGTTATTACTATGACTAGGAATATGGGTTATTCCTTCAGCAAAGTTATTTTTCAAGCAGGCATCAAGTGACATCGTGCTGCTGAGATTACGTCCATGGCTGAGCTACGCAGTGATCCTAGAGGAGAGGATAGTTGTGATGCTTCTTGGAGGGGTCCTCACCAAGAAGCACTAGCCTAGAATGGCAGCTCACCCATTCTCTCAGCACTTCTTCAATTCCTTCTGTGGATCAGAGTTTGTGCTAAGTGCTGAGGATGGAAGAATATAGATTTGGAGCCATAATCCTCGAGCTTTAGGAGTTCATAATCACTGTGCGGGTTAGAGGAGGATAAACAAACAATTACACTGTGATGGAATCAGCACCCAGAGGGGGTGCCGATCCATCAATATAAGGCTGAGTAATCAGCAGAGAGAGGAGGTCTAGTCCTGCTCCTCCAGCAGGTAGAGGCCAGCTAGGTATGCTGCTGCGCTGTAAGGACAGCCCCCTGCAGCAAAGAATCATCTAGCCCCAAACATCAAGAGTGCCCGGGGTGAGGCACCCGGAGCTGAGGGCACCACGTGAGCACGCATTCGGGGCTGCAAGAGACACAGAGCATCTGGGGAGGCCAAGCGATTCAGCGTAGCCGCCCTTGGGGCGGAGGGAGAGCAGCCGGGATGTGCAGGCAGGGCTCCAGTCAGGAAGGACCTTGCCGCCATCCTGAGCTAAGGTTTGCTCCTGTTTTTGCGCTCCTTGAACTTCCCCTGAAGTAGCTCCCGCATTAGAGGAAAGTAAACTCAGTCCACCATATTGGAAAGCAACGGCCCAAAAGAGCCAGAGTTCCTGTATTATCCTGCAAAGTCGAGGAGAGTTTGCTTCTTTTCACAATTAACGTAAAAATGAATGACATGGTCTTTTTCTCTTACAAGTTTAAGATCAGTGCTTCAGGAAGCCCAGAGCTGATGTGTAATCCAGGATGAGAAGTTTGAATGGGCGGGGCAGGCCCGGGAGAATTTTGAACAAGGGAGTGACATGAGCAGATGTGTGGGTTTGGGTCCTTCCCTCACACAGGGCTGCACCAGAGCAGGCCAATTCAGCAGTGCTGACAAAACCCACCTCCCCAAAGGACCGATTCATGATCGGATGCCACTGAGATCCGAGGTCACAGCTTGTTTTGAGCTGTCTGCCAGCAGCAGTGGGCTCAGAGTCACAGCGTTCATTAGTAGAAAGAACACTGGGCTGAGACCCTAGGAGCTCTGGCTCTGCCACTCATTAGCTGTGTGACCTGAAGAAAACCACTTCCCCTCTCTGGCCACAGGTGACAAGAGGTGAGAAGAGCTTGCAGGCTCCCAGCCCTCACATTCCGGGCCTCTTGGCTGTGAGATGCGCCTTTCTGCCAGGTGCCCCCAGCATGGTGCGGTCTGGGAGGTCGGCTGAGACCTGGCTGACCCTTGCACGCCAGCAACACCATTACAGGCTTGGGGAAGGCCCCGTGGCGTTTAGCAGCAGAGAGTTTAATTTTCCACTTTCATAACTTCATTCCTTTGAGTCTTGAGAACTCTTTGGCCTTCAAGAGTCCCTTATTATTATACAAATCTCCCGAATCCCTTATCAGCTGACTTCTTAGGCTGCAGAGAACCCTTCAGCAAGTATTAACAGGAACAAAACTTAGGAGAACGGGAGGGAGAAGCCAGCTTGCGTTACAAGAATATAAATACCGTTAATGTTTTTTCAAACGCATTTCCTTCCCTGTTCATTTAGGTAAGGGTCTTTCTCTCTGGAGTCCAAAGCATTTCACAAAACCAGAGATGGATACTTTCCACCTGCCCAGCGGGCCATATTTGGACCGAAGGCACGTGGAGAGAGAGAGGAGAGTCGTGGAACCGGGGACCTTTGTCCTCACGTCCAGGCAGGTGGTCACGGGCTCGGAAATACATCCTTAACTCCTCCGATTCATCACCTCATCTGTAAAATGAGTCGAAAGAGATGGTCTCTGCAACTCTGTCGGCTCTGCTCTCTTACGGCCGTGAGCGGGGAGCCCGTGGCTCGGAGCTAGTTCTATGGGGAAAACTGGAAATGTAACCCTGCTGACAGAGAACAGCCTGGAGAGGCAGGGACGTGAAAGCGGGGCCGCTCCGTGGGCATCTCTGGGCTGGAGTCACTGCTTCTGCTCAATAAATATCGATAAGGAAGAAGAATGGCCCCCAATTAAAAGTTTCCCCATTGAAGGGAGGAAGCCAGAGAGCAGGAGTGGGCATGACGGGGTCCCAGGAAGGGAGGAGGGGAGGAGGGGGCTGAAATGGGGGGTGGGGGGGGTGTCACTGGGACCCCAGGCAGTGCACCCCCGTGTGGTTTGGGAAAACAAACTAATAATGGAGGGACTGACCCTGGCCTCACACGCACGAGTGAAACGCATGCGTCCCTCTCATCCTCAGTCTCACTCTAAAAGCAAAGATCACACAGTCACAGCGCCGGGCAGTTTTCAAGGACAGTCCAGGAGCCTGAGCCTGCAGCTTTCGTGCCATTTGTGTGCGCGTCTCCTCCCGGCATCACCTCCTAGCCCCCTTCTTCCATCGGATCCGTCCCCTGGTTTGTCCTGCATCCCCCTCTCAGAGTCGCCCTCGATGGATGATCCAGGAGCCTGGCTCTGGCTGGAAAGAAGCTGGAGTCCTGTATCCGGGGTGAGCAGGTCTGGAGGTGATGCAGGCACAGCCCATGGCAGAAGCTGCCTCCAAGGCTGGGCTCCAGCTGAGCTGACGCCCTGAGAAGGACTCGGGAGGTTGGAGGTGTATTGACAGACTTTTTATCATTTTGAGGATTAAAAACCTAGATTTGTTATATATAAAATATTCATATATGGGCCCAATTTCACATTTTATGATTGACACAGAGAAATTCGTGTCTCAGCAACACAAGTCATGGGAACCATAAGAAAGATATTTTTTGAGAATTGCCTTTGCTGGGGTGTCAGGGCACACCCAGCCAGGGCTGAGCCTCCTCCCGGGGTGGGAGCCTGGCACCAGAACCCCTCACAGAGCAGCCACCCCAAGGCCAGTCCTCAGACCTGGGATCTGCTGCCCCATCAGAGCCGCTGGCTGAGCCCACGTGCTGGCTCTGTGGATGCCCCCGAGAGCCCTGGGCGGGAGGCCCTCTGGTTCCCCAGCTTCAGAAGCGGACCTGGAGCCCTGAGTGGGTGAGAAACTTGCCGAATCAGCCATGGCAGAGCCAAGATCCAAACTCGGGCAGCCTTGCTCTGGGACCCACGTTCTGAACCCCTAGGCCAGCCGTTCCCCAAGCGCGGAGGGGACTGAGCAGACTCCGGGGCCCTTTCAGAGCATCCCTGAGGTCAGAGCTAATTTCATAATAACACTAGGATGTCACTGACCGTCTCCCCTCTTACTCTCAGGAGTAGATGCTCAAGGCTTCCAGAGGCTGCCTGAGACGTGGTGATACCATCGTTCTGACAAGTAACGTCCCGCGAGCTTTTGTCCTTGTGTCTGAAAAACGTTTAATTTCTAGTGAGGTCAATGTTGATAGGTATTATAGCCCACCTACGTCCCTTTGGGATTCTCAATAATTTGTAAGAGTGTAAACGGGTCCTGAGACAGAACGGTTTGAGATCCGCTGCTCCTGAAGGGCACCCCCCCGGCTCCTTCACTCCTGCCCCTGGCCCCGCCCAGCCCACCCAGGCCCTGCACCCTTCGGCCATCGGCTGCCCACCTGTCCCAGACCCCAGCTGCGGTGACCTCCCCAGCTCACAGCCACCGTGCTTACACCACGGCTGGTTGTTCTCACGCTTCATTGGGGCCACATTGTCCTTGGCGAAACTGAAACTTGAAAGTGGAGCGATCCTGGACGTTATCAGAGCAGCAGCGGCAATGACAGGTTCTAGAAAACGGCAGCTCGGTGATACCACCTGCGCTGGGTTCTGTGTAGGTTCCTGAAGGGGATTGTTGCGCTGTTGTGTTCATTCTCCAAGCTACCCCAGGAGCTGTCAAATATCTTTTTCTCGCTTAAGATTGCTTGAAAAAAAACAGAAGCTTAACTAATAGGAAAAATTTACTACACCCTTCCTGGACTCCCCAGTCCCCCTGATTATTATAATCTACTAGTTTACCTTTGGGCTCAGTCAACTGGCAGGTCACTCATCTCCTGCCTGTAACTGCAGTGGGCCTTCCTCGCTGCGGACCACCCCCGGCCAGCCTCAGCACCACGCTCCTTGTCTGCCTCACAGCCCCTTGAAGGAAACATCATGCTTCCAGCTTCTGTGTTCAGATGGGACAAATGAGACCTGGGGTCTGACTGGCCTAGGCACGCTTTACGAGAATAAGACAGTAAGACCGTATCTTATTCTCTGGACTCAAAGCCCCACTGAGAAACTGGGTACCTTTTTCCCCTGAGCAACCCAATTGATGGGCGTAAAATCTTCCCCTAAATATAAACTGGCCACTAGGTAGCAAGAGAAAATTTAACTAAAAGAAAATGAACAAACATTAACTATGATCTAACAGGAAAGATCTGTGAATTCCCTGTTCCACAGTGAGTTTTCCCTCTCTGCTCTTCACCATCGGTGGTTTGTTGAATAGCTCCCCCGCAAAAGACATGTCCACGCCCTAATCCCAGGAACCTGTGCGTGTGACCTTATTGGGAAAAAGGGTCTTTCCAGATGCAATTAAATTAAGGATCTTGAGATGAGAGCATCCTGGAATACCCAGGTGGGCCCTAAATCCAATGACAAGTGTTCTTATAAGAGACACACAGAGGAGAGACAGAGAGAAGAGGGAAAGGCCATGTAAAGACGGAGGCAGAGATTGGAGTGATGTGGCCATAAGCCAAGGACTGCCTGCAGCCCCCAGAAGCTGGAAGAGGCAAAGGACAGAATCTCTTTAGAGCCTCTGGAGGGAGTGCAGCCCCGTCGATGCCTTGACTTTGGACTTCTGCCCTCCAGATCTGTGAGAGACTAGATTCCTGTTGTTTTAAGCCACCAAGATGTGGTAATTTGTTACAGCAGCCCCAGAAAACGAATCCGTCACCTTAGATGAAAAGCCTCATGATTTCAGGGACTCCCACCTCTGATTCTAGGAGGTGCCCCCAAGTGTTCCTGGCAGCCCTGGCTGTCCCACCCTTGTACTCGTTCTCACCCTATTCCCTACCTTCCCCCCAGCTTCTAGGTAGAGAAATAAGAAATGTCCTATGTGGTAGAGTCATCTTGTGCGGATGAACTTACATTCTGGAGTTGCCAGTGATGTCCACAGCTCTCCTTGGTCATTATGACTAGTTAATGTGTTTTATTGGTACATAGATCTTGACCCATATGAGTTTCAGCATAAAACAAAGAGGAGTTTCTTCTTTAGATAAACAGTGCCCAAGGGCCAGAAGCACAGTCAAGCCTTGCAAAGACCAAGAGCAGATGCTGATAAGCCTTGAGACCCCAGGCAGTCACTGGACCACTTAAGTTTTTCCATCCTCTTCATTTTTCTCCCAGCAACCCAGCTCTCCTTGCCTTGGTCAGCTAACGATGGCTACCCACCCGAGTAACATCCATTCCAACTTCCTGATTTCCCTCACCTGAGTCCAAGTAAGCAGCAGAGAGATGATGCCACTAAATGCCAATTCCAAATGCTTGGGAGAAAGAAGCTGAATGGGAGAGACCCCTGGCTGAGACCAAGTGGGCAGAATCACGTAGTATAAGCATGGCTACTAGGGCCCATTGCGGGGAGAGATGGGTTCTCGGAGAAGGGGCCCATAGGTTTGTTCAACATAGCAAAGAAGCCCGAGAGGGACTGGCCAGCGATGACCCCTCCTGGCAGAAGGCGTAGCCCTTGAAACAAGGGGCCACCTCAAGGGGGCAGCCTTGCCCGGCCCCTCTGCCCACACAGAAGGTTACCGTGCGGCTCTTCAACTTTCTTCCTACTTGTCCCCTAAATGGATTTATACGTTAGAATGTACTGTTAAAGGAACGACCTTGGCTTACTCGGCTCCCTCCGTCCCTGTGTGCTTCCAGCACCCCCGGTTGGATGGAGCATCTTTTAGGAAGAGCGTCTACTTGGTATTTGCCACACACCCTCCCTCCTGCCCCCCTACCTTCTTCCCCACTTTGTCCCATCAGACACAGGGACAAATGGGGGCAATGCCAGTTGCTGAGCCTACCCCCGCACGCCTCTCTCATTGGGGTGTGGGGGTCATTCTAGGTTGACATCCCGGTATACATGCTTGGACGCTCACTTTCATATTTCCTCCATCTGCCACGAAGGAGGTCAGAACTCAGGTCTGTGCCCTAGCTGACCAGACGGGACATTCTGTGATGCCTGGGGACCCTTAAGAGAAACCATATCCGGTTTTGTGTATGGGCATATGTGTGGGGCTAAACATGCAGCACGAAAATGAAATTCCAAGTTTCCAAGGAAGTGAGAGAAGCAAAAATAGTAAACGGGGAAAATGGGAAATATTGTGCCCGTGGCAGCTCAGGTGGGCCTTTGATTTCCTCTCTGCCCTCGCTGGCTTCATGGTCGGTTGCCCCTGGATAATAGAATTTGAAAGTGCCTACCAAGCAAAGGGCAGAGGACCCTGTTAGGTCTGAAAATGAATAATGATGAACCCCAGGCTTAGTCCTGGTTGGATAAGGATAAATAAAATTTAAAATTGGAAATTTGTCTTAAATGGGTTGTTAATTGCCATTGAGCTTCAAATATTTGAGTTTATTAATTTCTCCCTCACCCCCTGAATTGTATTTCAGCAACATTCCCCTGTTATTAGGCTATTAAATCAGACATATCAAAAAGGAAGCATTTATTTATATCTTCAGAGACATGTACATCTAATAATGTTACTGTGCATATTTTATATTAGGCAAATGCCGCCTGTGATTTGTCTCATCAGCTCTGAAGGGCCTTATTTTAATAAGTGTTTGGAAGATTTGACTTGAGCCAAAGGAGATAGATGCCCTATATCTGTTTGAGCAGTGATTTCTTAAGAACCTTCACCCTGAAAGAACTAGCTGTTCCTAGACGTTGTAAAAGCCCTTCTTAAAGAACCCAAAATGGATAAATTAGGAGCTTGGAATTAACATATACACGGACCTACTGTACAGCACAGGGAACTATACTCAGTGTCTTGTAATAACCTATAATGGAAAAGAATCTGGAAAAGAATATATATATGTATATATATACATATATACATAACTGAATCACTTTGCTGTACACTTGAAGCTTACACAACATTGTAAATTAACTAAACTTCAATTTTTAAAAAATGGTTATTGAAAAAAAAAAAAGAATCCAAAATGGTAACCTCTAGAGAACAGGAGATTTGAAAATTGGCTGCAATGCCAGAATATCTCCACGTTAATAAATGTAATAAAACCAGTCAACAGCCCACCTCCTCGCCCAGAACAGAGCCCGCGTCTCCACAGAGCTGGAACTCCCGGCTCGGGGTCTCTTCCCTCCGCTATCACTGAAGTGCCTTGGAGCCCGAGGGGAGGGCGGCCTCACTGAGGCTGCCGGCTCTGGAGGGGCCCCGGCGGCCGAAGCCATGACAGTCCAGGGGACCGCGGGCCGGTTGTTTCAGCAAGTAACTTAAAGACAAAATGGAAAGACAAGGAGGCTTGTGCCTGAGATCATGTTGATGTGAAACCAGGGATGGCCACCTTGTGCCAGTGAGCTGTCTGAGATGTCGTGGGAGTTGCCTCTAACCAGGACCTGATACCCAATGCCCTGACAACGCTGCCTTTTCAAAGCTTGAACTGCGGCTCTTCACTTGGCTCCACAGGCCCAGGGAAACTTGAACACCTGGCAAGACAATACATTAGAAATACATCTACACGTGGAACTGCTCCTACAGAACACCCACTGAACGCTGGCAGAAGATGTCAGACCTCCCAAAAGATGCCCTCAGGCGACCTACACGCAGAGGCAGGTCCAAATCCAAGGCTGAAACCCGGGAGCTGGGCGAACAAAGAAGAGAAAGGGAAATTTCTCCCAGCAGCCTCAAACAACTTGAGCTTTATTTTATTTTATTTTATCCTCTTGCTTTCTTTCTTTCTATTTTTTCTCCCTTTTATTCTGAGCCGAGTGGATGAAAGGCTCTTGGTGCTCCAGCCAGGCATCAGGGCTGTGCTTCTGAGGTGGGAGAGCCAACTTCAAGACACTGGTCCACAAGAGACCTCCCAGCTCCACGTAATACCAAACGGTGAAAATCTCTCAGAGATCTCCATCTCAACATCAAGACCCAGCTTCACTCAACGACCAGCAAGCTACAGTGCTGGACACCCTATGCCAAACAACTAGCAAGACAGGAATACAGCCCCATCCATTAGCAGAGAGGCTGCCTAAAATCATAATAAGGCCACAGACACCCCAAAACACACCACCAGACATGGACGTGCCCACCAGAAAGACAAGATCCAGCCTCATCTACCAGGACACAGGCACTAGTCCCCTCCACCAGGAAGCCTACACCACCCACTGAACCAACCTTAGCCACTGGGGACAGATACCAAAAACAACGGGAACTACGAACCTGCAGCCTGTGAAAAGGAGACCCCAAACACAGTAAGATAAGCAAAATGAGAAGACAGAAAAACACACAGCAGATGAAGGAGCAGGGTCAAAACACACCAGGCCTAACAAATGAAGAGGTAATAGGCAGTCTACCTGAAAAAGAATTCAGAATAATGATAGTAAAGATGATCCAAAATCTTGGAAATAGAATAGACAAAATGCAAGAAACATTTAACAAGGACGTAGAAGAACTAAAGAGGAACCAAGCAACGATGAAAAACACAATAAATGAAATTAAAAATACTCTAGAAGGGATCAATAGCAGAATAACTGAGGCAGAAGAACGGGTAAGTGACCTGGAAGATAAAACAGTGGAAATAACTACTGCAGAGCAGAATAAAGAAAAAAGAATGAAAAGAACTGAGGACAGTCTCAGAGACCTCTGGGACAACATTAAACACACCAACATTCGAATTATAGGGGTCCCAGAAGAAGAAGAGAAAAAGAAAGGGACTGAGAAAATATTTGAAGAGATTATAGTGGAAAACTTCCCTAATATGGGAAAGGAAATAGTCAATGAAGTTCAGGAAGCGCAGAGAGTCCCATACAGGATAAATCCAAGGAGAAACACACCAAGACATGTATTAATCAAACTATCAAAAATTGAATATAAAGAAAACATATTAAAAGCAGCAAGGGAAAAACAACAAATAACACACAAGGGAATCCCCATAAGGTTAACAGCTGATCTTTCAGCAGAAACTCTGCAAGCCAGAAGGGAGTGGCAGGATATACTTAAAGTCATGAAGGAGAAAAACCTACAACCAAGACTAATCTACCCAGCAAGGATCTCATTCAGATTTGATGGAGAAATTAAAACCTTTACAGACAAGCAAAACCTGAGAGAGTTCAGCACCACCAAACCAGCTTTACAACAAATGCTAAAGGAACTTCTCTAGGCAAGAAACAGAAGAGAAGGAAAACACCTACAATAACAAACCCAAAACATTTAAGAAAATGGGAATAGGAACATACATATCAATAATTACCTTAAATGTAAATGGATTAAATGCTCCCACCAAGAGACACAGACTGGCTGAATGGATACAAAAACAAGACCCATATATATGCTGTCTACAAGAGACCCACTTCAGACCTAGGGACACATACAGACTGAAAGTGAGGGGATGGAAAAAGATATTCCATGCAAATGGAAATCAAAAGAAAGCTGGAGTAGCAATTCTCATATCAGACAAAATAGACTTTAAAATAAAGACTATTACAAGAGACAAAGAAGGACACTACATAATGATCAAGGGATCGATCCAAGAAGAAGGTATAACAATTGTAAATATTTATGCACCCAACATAGGAGCACCTCAATACATAAGGCAAATACTAACAGCCATAAAAGGGGAAATCGACAGTAACACAATCATAGTAGGGGACTTTAACACCCCACTTTCACTGATGGACAGATCATCCAAAATGAAAATAAATAAGGAAACACAAGCTTTAAATGATACATTAAGCAAGATGGACTTAACTGATATTTATAGGACATTCCACCCAAAAACAACAGAATACACATTTTTCTCAAGTGCTCATGGAACATTCTCCAGGATAGATCATATCTTGGGTCACAAATCAAGCCTTGGTAAATTTAAGAAAATTGAAATCGTATCAAGTATCTTTTCTGACCACAACACTATAAGACTAGATATCAATTACAGGAAAAGATCTGTAAAAAATACAAACACATGGAGGCTACACAATACACTACTTAATAACGAAGTGATCACTGAAGAAATCAAAGGGGAAATCAAAAAATACCTAGAAACAAATGACAATGGAGACACGACCACCCAAAACCTATGGGATGCAGCAAAAGCAGTTCTAAGAGGGAAGTTTATAGCAATACAAGCCTACATCAAGAAACAGGAAACATCTCGAATAAACAACCTAACCTTGCACCTAAAGCAATTAGAGAAAGAAGAACAAAAAAATCCCAAAGCTAGCAGAAGGAAAGAAATCATAAAGATCAGATCAGAAATAAATGAAAAAGAAATGAAGGAGACAATAGCAAAGATCAATAAAACTAAAAGCTGGTTCTTTGAGAAGATAAACAAAATTGATAAACCATTAGCCAGACTCATCAAGAGAAAAAGGGAGAAGACTCAAATCAATAGAATTAGAAATGAAAAAGGAGAAGTAACCACTGACATTGCAGAAATACAAACGATCGTGAGAGGTTACTACAAGCAACTCTATGCCAATAAAATGGACAACCTGGAAGAAATGGACAAATTCTTAGAAATGCACAACCTGCCGAGACTGAACCAGGAAGAAATAGAAAATATGAACAGACCAGTCACAAGCACTGAAATTGAAACTGTGATTAAAAATCTTCCAACAAACAAAAGCCCAGGACCAGATGGCTTCACAGGCAAATTCTATCAAACATTTAGAGAAGAGCTAACATCTATTCTTCTCAAACTCTTCCAAAATATTGCAGAGGGAGGAACACTCCCAAACTCATTCTACGAGGCCACCATCACCCTGATACCAAAACCAGACAAAGATGTCACAAAGAAAGAAAACTACAGGCCAATATCACTGATGAACATAGATGCAAAAATCCTCAACAAAATACTAGCAAACAGAATCCAACAGTACATTAAAAGGATCATACACCATGATCAAGTGAGGTTTATTCCAGGAATGCAAGGATTCTTCAATATACGCAAATCAATCAACGTGATACATCATATTAACAAATTGAAGGAGAAAAACCATATGATCATCTCAATAGATGCAGAGAAAGCTTTCGACAAAATTCAACACCCATTTATGATCAAAGCCCTGCAGAAAGTAGGCATAGAGGGAACTTTCCTCAACATAATAAAGGCCATATATGACAAACCCACAGCCAACATTGTCCTCAATGGTGAAAAACTGAAATCATTTCCACTAAGATCAGGAACAAGACAAGGTTGCCCACTCTCACCACTATTATTCAACATAGTTTTGGAAGTGTTAGCCACAGCAATCAGAGAAGACAAAGAAATAAAAGGAATCCAAATTGGAAAAGAAGAAGTAAAGCTGTCACTGTTTGCAGATGACATGATACTATACATAGAGAATCCTAAAGATGCTACCAGAAAACTACTAGAGCTAATCAATGAATTTGGTAAAGTAGCAGGATACAAAATTAATGCACAGAAATCTCTTGCATTCCTATACACTAATGATGAAAAATCTGAAAGTGAAATTAAGAAAACACTCCCGTTTACCATTGCAACAAAAAGAATAAAACATCTAAGAATAAACCTACCTAAGGAGACAAAAGACCTGTATGCAGAAAATTATAAGACACTGATGAAAGAAATTAAAGATGATACAAATAGATGGAGAGATATACCATGTTCTTGGATTGGAAGAATCAACATTGTGAAAATGACTCTACTACCCAAAGCAATCTACAGATTCAATGCAATCCCTATCAAACTACCACTGGCATTTTTCACAGAACTAGAACAAAAAATTTCACAATTTGTATGGAAACACAAAAGACCCCGAATAGCCAAAGCAATCTTGAGAACGAAAAATGGAGCTGGAGGAATCAGGCTCCCTGACTTCAGACTATATTACAAAGCTACAGTAATCAAGACAGTTTGGTACTGGCACAAAAACAGAAACATAGATCAATGGAACAGGATAGAAAGCCCAGAGATAAACCCACACACATATGGTCACCTTATCTTTGATAAAGGAGGCAAACATATACAGTGGAGAAAAGACAGCCTCTTCAATAAGTGGTGCTGGGAAAACTGGACAGGTACATGTAAAAGTATGAAATTAGAACACTCCCTAACACCATACACAAAAATAAACTCAAAATGGAACAAAGACCTAAATGTAAGGCCAGACACTATCAAACTCTTAGAGGAAAACATAGGCAGAACACTCTATGACATAAATCGCAGCAAGATCCTTTTTGACCCAACTCCTAGAGAAATGAAAATAAAAACACAAATAAACATATGGGACCTAATGAAACTTAAAAGCTTTTGCACAGCAAAGGAAACCATAAACAAGACCAAAAGACAACCCTCAGAATGGGAGAAAATATTTGCAAATGAAGCAACTGACAAAGGATTAATCTCCAAAATTTACAACCAGCTCATGCAGCTCAATAACAAAATAACAAACAACCCAATCCAAAAATGGACAGAAGACCTAAACAGACATTTCTCCAAAGAAGATATACAGATTGCCAACAGACACATGAAAGAATGCTCAACGTCCCTAATCATTAGAGAAATGCAAATCAAAACTACAATGAGATATCTCACACCAGTCAGAATGGCCATCATCAAAAAATCTAGAAACAATAAATGCTGGAGAGGGTGTGGAGAAAAGGGAACACTCTTGCACTGTTGGTGGGAATGTAAATTGATACAGCCACTATGGAGAACAGTATGGAGGTTCCTTAAAAAACTAAAAATAGAACTATCATATGAGCCAGCAATCCCACTACTGGGCATATATCCTGAGAAAACCATAATTCAAAAAGAGTCATGTACCAAAATATTCATTGCAGTTCTATTTACAATAGCCAGGACATGGAATCAACCTAAGTGTCCATCATCGGATGAAGGGATAAAGAAGATGTGGCACATACATACAATGGAATATTATTCAGCCATAAAAAGAAACGAAATGGAGGTATCTGTAGTGAGGTGGATGGAGTTAGAGTCTGTCATACAGAGTGAAGTAAGTCAGAAAGAGAAAAACAAATACAGTATGCTAACACATATATATGGAATCTAAGGGGAAAAAAAAAGGTCATGAAGAACCTAGTGGTAAGACGGGAATAAAGACACAGACTTACTGGAGAATGGACTTGAGGATATGGGGAGGGGGAGGGGTAAGATGTGACAGGGTGAGAGAGTGGCATGGACATATATACACTACCAAATGTAAAATAGATAGCTAGTGGGAAGCAGCCGCATAGCACAGGGAGATCAGCTTGGTGCTTTGTGACCACCTAGAGGGTTGGGATAGGCAGGGTGGGAGGGAGGGTGACGCAAGAGGGAAGAGATATGGGAACATATGTATATGTATAGCTGATTCACTTTGTCATAAAGCAGAAACTAACACACCATTGTAAAGCAATTATACTCCAATAAAGATGGTTAAAAAAAAAAAAAAACCAGTCAACATCTGGAGAGCATCTAGTGCATGCCATAAGTTCTTTCTGAATGCTTATCACCTCATGAAATCCTCACAACAACCCGAAGGGATGGAATATTTTTATCCCCATTTTACAGATGAACAAAACAGAGGCTTAATGAGATGAAGTAATTTGCCCGAGAGGCAGAGCCAGGACTAAAACTAAAGCCGACCCGACTGGAGCCCATTCCTCTTCCACTTCACCTCTCTTTGTTGCCAAGAAGAGTTAGTCCACTCTAGAACACCCTCAACCAAGGTGATATCACCTCTTCCCCCTACAAGAGTATGGAAATTGACTCTTGGGGTGCAAGAAATCACATTCTTTTTACAGAAAAGCACAGATATCCATACAGCACATCATCAGGTAAACAGTACACCTGTGGTACTAAAACTTCACAGGAGAGGGCAAATAGGAAAAGATATCTGAAAAGGCACCTTGGAGAGATGAAGATGGAAAAGGTAGAGAAAAGGTTATTTTCAAGCATCTGCAGTAATTCACTGCCCCACGCAAATCACCCACTTGTCCTTGTGCACAGCGATGGCTTGTCACTGCCCTGCATTCTGACTACTCCTGCTGTTTTGTTTTTACAGCTCAGATAAACCGGACATAAGCTAACTGTTAGCTCACTGTAATAGGAGGGCCCAAGCACCAATGTTGCACTGCAAATTCCCTTTGGCTCTGATAACCTTATCTGATGAACTTTTGTTAAAAGACCACGGATTCCCATTTCTAAAGGAGGATCATGTTTTCATGTGAAGTCCTCCCAAATCGCAGGAACGATACTTTGATGTTCCCATTTGTTTATGTTTTGGGGCTTCTTTAGCCCATGATTCCTGATTCCTTTTTCTATAATGTACAGGAAGGTGGTGGAGAAAATATGAGTTTGGACTATATCAGAAAAACTCAGAATTGAATCATGGTCTACTCCTTCCAATTCCTGAGTCCTTGGGCAAGATATGTAATCTCAAAGAGTCTCCCTTTTCTCATTAGTTGTGTGTGGTTATTTAAAATTAAATTCATTAAAATTAAATAAAATTTAATATTTGGCTCTTCAGTCACACTGGCCACATTTCAAGGGCTCAATAGCCACAGGTGGTTACCAACTGGACAATGCAGATAAAGAACATTTCTATCCAACAGAAGGTTCTACAGGACAGCCTTGCCCTAAAGACAGGAAACAGGTCATTTCAGGCAACAAATTTTCATTGAGAACCAACTTTGTGCTGGCCCTGTTCTAATCACAAGAGATGATCAACCCAAAGTTCCTACACTTAAGGAAGTGCTGCTATTATTCTTACTACAGGTTTTTGTGGTTTCCTAAGGAGTGGGCAGTGGAGATGTTTAAGAATACTAGTATATCAGGGCAACATGGCCTTGAGTCTGAGCCGAGTGATATGGATAAATTTACTAATTCTCTCAGTTTCATCATCCATAAAATGGGTCTACTAGTAACTCACAGGATTGCTGCGAAGATTAAATGAGGAAATGGATGTCTGGTACAGCCGGTGCTCACTACGTTACTGCTCCCCTAATTAAGATAAAAATCAGTCGGTTCCCCTAATGGCTAATTGGTTCATATAACAGGATATTTCTCCTGCTGTCTGGGATTTATTGGTTTGTTATTAAGGCCCTATCTCAGTATATTCCTAGAGGTTACTTGATAAAATAATACTACAGTCATGCTTAAGTTGCCATAGGAATCCATCCTTTGATTCACATTCGAGAATTCATTACTTACATAATAATCTTAACAACGTTCTTGCTGGTATTGGTTGCTGTAATTACAGAAGGTTGGAACTTGAAGAGATAGCAGAAAAAATAGCACTGAATTCGCCTGTTGTAAAGGCAAGTGAAACCCAGGGGAAGGAGTGAGGTGCCCAAAGTCACAGCTATTTAGTGGCAAAACAAGGACAAGAAGGTGGGCGTCTAATCTTTCAAGACAGTGTGTTTAGCATTTCAACACATTTCCTTCTCTCCCTATCGTTTTGGCAGGGCTCCACTCCTCAAAGAAAATTACAATAACCTCTTGATCATCTGTCAGGTGAATAAGTCCTCCTCAGCTCTGGACACAGAAGTGGGTGTCCTTTCAAAATAACGCAGCCTTCGAAGCTGAGAGTACCGAGGTGTCCGTGGTGATCGGGGTAGCATGGCCCACGACAGCCAGGGTGGCCAGTGGCCGAGGGACCGTTTACCTCCCCTGTGTTAGGCGCTGCTGTGTGCATTCTGTCACCTCTGCACCACCTCACGATTCTCTCCCGCTGACGACCAGCCTGGGAGGGGCGTTGTTTTTCCCCCTTGACGTTTATTTTGTCCAGAGAGCGCTAGTTATCACCTAAAAGAAGACGTGCCAGCGTCACTCCTCTTTGCTGGTCACTGGATAGAAAAGAATCATTTTTTGTGACACACTCAAATTTTGATAGAAAGAGAATTAAATGTTAAGAGAAACTGCACATATAAATCCGTGGGCACAAAGAAGGGGCTATAATCCTCAGCCAGGTTTGAACTTTCCTACCAGAAAATGAAATGTTTTACAAAAGTGATCAATTTCACTCCATGGGCAGTGAGGTTGTGAATAAAGAAGGCTTTTTTTTTTTTTTTTTAATAAAAACGGCGTTTTCTTGTTTTCTTGTCCTCCAGAGTCCAGAACGTTTTTATATTCCCATCAGAAAACCCCGAGAATGAACACTACAGTCGACTCTGGATTATTCATGGGCCGCCTGGATTGTTTCCATCTCCTACCGCCGAGGTGGGTCTCCATCCAATTACACAGTCCGGGCAGTGAGGGAGGTGGGCTCCCCTTCTCTTTCCTTCCTTCCCCTCCGGCAGTGAGAGCAAAGGAGGAAGAAAGAGCAGAGCAGAGAGAGACACATTTTCCCCTCAACTGGTGGAGAAGAGGATGCATCAGCATTTCAAAGCAGAATAACATAGGAAGAATAATTCAATCACCAAACAATTGGAATTGCTAATGCCTGCAAACTTCAGATAGCTATATATATTGTTTGCTTTTTTTGTTGTTGTTGTCAGAAATGTTTTTTAAAGAATTAAGCAATTTAATGTCTAAATAACAGGGACCAACATAGTTTTGCCTTTGTATGAGAAAAGTATGTAGTTATAACTCAGTGGCAATGTAGAAGCAATTAGATTAGTCTTGGGGTTTGAAAAGCTTTCTTTTTTTTAAGGCCTGTGGTTAGTTTTTATGATATGATTGAATTTGTAACAGAAAGCCTGGCCTTGCAATCGGACTCTGATTTAGACTATCATAAAGTGCTTGTTTTTCCTTTGGAATCTTATGGCATTGGGCATGTATGAACGTGTCCCAACAGGAAGAGGAGGGAAGAGGAGGAAGTGTATGGATAGTTAGATAAAGCGTGGAAACTGTCACAAAACAGCATCCGTCCTGTCCCCTCCATACAGGCATGGAGCAAGCAAGCAATCACAGACTCAGCTGTACCATGAGGTATTGGCTGTAGAGCTGCCCGAGCTCCTTTGCACTAAAGGCCCCAGCATTTTGGATGTTCTGCAGGGCTACACAACAATGGGGATTGATTTCTATTTGGATAAAGGTAACATGATTAAACCTGAAATTGGCTCTGCGTGTATCACGGCTTGTTTGGGATTAGAATAACGGGAGAGTAGAATTTCCCACCCATCTGTGAAGAGCTTTAAATTAGAGATCAGAATTAACTTGGGGTCCCCGGGAGCACACGGAATGATCCAGTAACTGAGTAAGCAGGCCCTTGCCTACCATGTCTGGGGGCCTGGAACCCTCCTGGACCCAGTGGGCCAGGGCAGAGACCCCTAACTGACCTTCCCCAGGGGGGCATGTCACCTTCTTCCCTCTCTTCATTCCTGGCTGCTCTGTGGCTCTGCACCACTCATTTTGGCTCCGTTAATTCAGCCCCAGTTTTCCAACAGTTACTTTAATTTATGATATGGTTTGGACATACTCGCTGGTCATGACCTTGGCCCTCACCCCAGAATATTATTTTCAGCATTTGCCCTCTGGCTTTCCCACGGCAACCACGGGCAGGAGGTGCTCCATCCTGTCTGGTCCCACATCCCAGGCCCAGAGGGACAAAGGCCCAGGCAAAGGAGTCCAGTTCCCACCCTCAGCTCCCAGTCAGGTGGGGGGCCCACGCGGGGATGGGGCAGAGAGATGAAGTTGGCTACGCTTGTCTGCTGTGCTCCCACTTTGAGGACGACATGCAGAACGCTTTTTTTCTGGCAGCACCAACGGTCGTTGCACTCCTCCTGCGAACCTGGCATTCACTCGGGTCTCACCTTTGGAGGGACAAAACCCGCACACGTAGCCACTTGAGAAGATGCACGAAGCTCTGCCTGAGAAGTCCCGATGGATATGCTCAGATCACACATTCACCCAAAGTAAAGCAGAGCTCGTAAAGAGAGAGGGTCAACAGAACAGGTGTCCACCCTGGAGCATGAAGTTTGCCCCAATCTTAAAGGATATGGTGGACATAGCCCATGACGGGCAGTGGGAAATAAACAGATGCACAACCCAGGTAGACAGCACCTACATGAGCCAACGCAGAGAAGCTGGATCCAGCTGACACACCAAGTAACTCAGTATGGGATGGAAGTCCCCCGTGACAGGGCCACAAATAACTTCATACAATGGGCACAGCTATTGCCAATCAGAAGAGATTGCAGGGACTTCCCTGGTGGTCCAGTGGTTAGGGCTCTGCGCTTCCACTGCAGGGGGCTCGGGTTTGATTCCTGGTTGGGGAACTATTGATAAAATCCCTCATGCCATGCATCGCGGCCAAAAAAAAAAAAAGAGAGAGAACAGGTTCCACGGTAGACCAGAGTCACCAGAGAAAAACTGCTCAGGAATAGAAAAGCTCTACCGATAGATCTAAAAGGAACAGGTAGATCATTTAAACCAGTGTGATATCAAAGAATCTATATTTGTGTTGTCATCCTACTGTTGTTTTCTCAGGTGATTCTCTAAAACATAGTCAACTACGTATAACATCATAAATAATGTATTTGTAATTTACATTTTTCTAATTGAAAAAATTTCAGCCATAGCCCCAAGTTACATGCATGATTTAACAGATGATGAATAACATTTTAACTATGAAGAAAACCTCTGAAATAGTGCTGTTTCCTAACAAAATAGTGGTTTTAATCCTTGGTCCTGTACTTTCACATGATTACAAACTGGCATGGTTTCGGTTACAGGCACCAGAATAAGTTAGTTTACCTTTTATTGCTATAGCACTTTCAACTTGGAAGGCACCTTTCAGTCTATTCTGGAATTTGTTCCTCGCGTCAGCCACAGAAGGCAGGCGTGGGTTTGACCGAGAGCTTCGTCCTTTAGCCTAAGGTCCCCCTCGCTGGGGAGTTGAGAAAGAAGGCTGACCCTCTGTGCTTTGGTGCGAGCATTTATTGCTGTGACTGCCTCTGACCCTCCCTCATGTCCGGGGACACCCCTCTCTTCTTGGAGAAAACTGCTTCTCTCTCGCTGCAACCATCTGCTTCCAGTAGGGACGAGACAATCAAGGACTTGCCCCCATCCAGGGCCCCTCACCCAACCTGAGCGCACGAGAGGCTTTTCCTGGGACTTTTCAACTGGCGTCAGGCTTGGGGTGAGGAGGTGGGCAACTTTAGTCACGTTTTGTTTTTCTTCTTGTAGCAAAATTGTGAGATGTGGGACGCAGGAGTTGCTGGTGGCAGTGTGTCGGACCACGTGTAGGAAGTCTGTCTGAGAAAAGAAAAACAATATTCAGTGAGAAAAGAGAGAGTCTTGTTAGCATTCAGATTTCTGGTTCCAGTGGTTTTTGAGGCTCAGTTGCTTCTTTTCCATGGTTACTTGAGACTGTCAATAAACACTATTTTTTTTTTCTTAAACTATTTCCAGTTGAATTTATGTTCCTTAAAAGACCAAAGGAGTCATAACTAATGTATCTGTCCACAGCATTACACTGCATGAGTTTGTTATAATCCACTCTCATAGCTGAAGGAATAAGACTCAGTGAAGTTAAATAACTTATCCCAAATCTTACATTGAGGTGTTGACATAATTATGTCACTCCCCAGTATATGCTGTTAGGACCCTATACGTGTAATTAATAAAGTTTCACGTCCACCATCGCCTTTGTCTTCTATGACAAGCCCTTGAAATGGGTTGGACTTGGATAAGCATGGTAAGCCTTAATTGTGGATGAGAAAACTGAGGCTTGGAGACAGCAGGTGATTTCTCTCCTGTCAAGCGATCAGCAAGTGGTGGACCCGCGTCTTCTGACCTGACGTCCAGTGTTCCCTCCGACCACACCTCACGGCACATCCGCACATACATACAAAGACATGGACATGCATGCACACCCAGGCTCATTTCAATCAAAAATGAGAATCGAATTCAGCAAAATAACTGTTCTTCTTAGGAATATTTTTAAGTGTTTTAAGATACTGCTGCTCATAATTATTTGCACTTTTATTTCCTGCCAAAACGTTGGTTTAGGAACCACCTAACTCTTCTGCAGATCCAACTGTGATAAAATATTTTCCATTATCTTGAGACTTGATAACATATAAATAGCTTGTACTTTGTCTCTTTTGGTTTTGATACCTAATGAAATGTGAAAAAGCAAGATGACACATAAAAGAAAAGCAGGGACTTCCCTGGTGGCGCAGTGGTTAAGAATCCGCCTGCCAAGGCAGGGGACACGGGTTTGATCCCTGGTCCAGGAGGATCCCACGTGCCGCGGAGCAACTAAGCCTGTGCGCCACAACTTCTGAGCCTGTGCTCTAGAGCTCGCAAGCCACAACTACGGAAGCCCGTGCACCACAACTGTTGAAGCCTTTGTGCCTAGAGCTGGTGCTCCGCAACAAGAGAAGCCACTGCAGTGAGAAGCCCACGGACCGCAACGAAGAGTGGCTCCCGCTCGCCACAACTAGAGAAAGCCCGCACACGGCAACGAAGACCCATCGCAGCCAAAAAATAAATAAATAAAAATAAATAAATTTATAAAAAAAAAAAAAGAAAGAAAAGCAAAAGATAACTAATTCAGAGATTAACTTTGGAAAAGCTCCAAAATTAGATCATGTAATTAGTTCACAGTTTAGAAGCCTTTGGTGGAATTAGATTTATTCAAAGAAATTCCATTCACATAGTTTAGGAAGACTGAATGATTTGGTAGGTGAATTCTGCTTAAAATTAAGGATTCATAAGTCTTATTCCTCATTTTCTCTATATATCAACTGGTTTTAACAATCAAGAAAACCTAAGAACTGGCACTAAATTGTTCACTGGAAAAACTGATGGTGGACACAAAAACGGTAGAAAAAAGGCCACAACAAAGCTAAATCACAGCCACTCTTCAAAAGACATGAACATTCCATGAAGGCAAGTAGCCAAGGTTCGTAGGCTCCAAACTTGATCACTTTGGTTGTCACATCTTTGTGCAACACTGTACAGGGGTGAAATGAGCAAAAGGCTAGATAGGACCACTGGTTTTTATGTTGTAGTTTTTTGTTGTTGCAGGAAATCTAACATACAGAACAGTCGAAGGTGAGATTGCCGTCATTGTAGGGGCCAGGGAAGGAGACACAGACGCCCAGGGCTCTGTCAGCCATTGGGCAAGACAAACTCTATGGGGCTTTCCCACTTGAAGCAGTTATTACTCAATATTAGCTGCATTTAACCATATGTTTAAATGTTGATTACAGTAATTTGATCATATCTCAATGGAAATTCTTCCTTAGATGATGAAAATTCAGACCTAAGATTCAACAATGTACATAACAACTAATCAATATAAACAAACCATCCAATTGGGTAAGTCACCTAACCAAATGTTAAAAAGAAAATGTTTGGGTTTGTTTTTTTTTTTCCACTGAATTGACTGGTGTCTGTCTATATGGACAAAATAAAATGATTGTTTCATTGTGCAAATATTTCTCGGACAGTTTCCCCCCTGTTTACAAACCAGCTATTTTCAGACTAGTCAGTACATGTACACACTTTCAGAGAACGGAGGAAGACAGGTCAGGGAAGTTTTGAATTTGGCATTTAGCCAGAACACTTTTAAATTCAATTTGGATTTAGGCTCAGCTGTGAAGTGTGTGCCTCGGTGTAGGGCAGTAACAGTTTTAGATTGGAAAAATATCATGATGTGTAACAGCTGCCACTCCCAGCGCTTCCATGAAAACAGACTGGGCTGGTCTGCCAGTTCACATAATGTTTGAGAACTGTGTGCAAACATTCTGAAACGGGCAGTGTCTTTAAACTTTGCAATGAGTTGGGTGAAGGTTTCAAGGATCAAATATTTGAGAAACAAAAATCATACCATGAGATAAACCCTTGTGAAAAATGAGACTGAATGCAAAATTGTTGTTTTTAATATTTCAGCTCTGAGTTAAGACTTCATAGAGATATTTTCATTTATTCCTTGCTGTTTTAATACAAATTCAGATCAGTTCTGGTTTGAGAAAAGATGATGTTCTGCTATGCTTTTCTATTTGCATGAAACTCCATGGTAATGAAGCTGAACTAGAGAAAAACAGAGGTTGGATGAAAGAGGAGGTCTCCAAGGTTTTGAGAGTGTAAATGCTGAGTTGCCTATATTTTGTGTGTATTTAGTTGTGCTTTAAAAAAACAAATTAAAAATTATAAACTGTTTTCAAAATATATATATGTATATACGTGAATTAATAAAAAATTCAAATTTTGTCTCTATTTCTCCAAACATGACCATTTCTCTGACATTTTGCATGTTTTACTCTGATGTCAGGAGAGGTAGTGTCTCAAGACTATTTGCACACAGGTTTTCCATCCTTCCTTGGGCCTGAGCATTTCTGTGACCTTGGAGTAGTTTCCATGAAGTTCCTGTCAATCAACAGACACCAAAGGACCTCCCTGACCAGGGACAAACTATTTTTCTTAACAGATTTTATTGCTGATTTCTTATTACATAATTAATTAATTTTATCATAGAAAATATAGCTCAGCAAAAATAATAAAGAAATTAATAATAACAAAATAAAAATTCTTTCTTCTTAATCTTCCACACTAGAAATAATATTACTTTATCTTTGCCCACTTACGATTATTTACACAAAATAAATTCCCAGAAATTATAGCCCAAAGGCAAACAAAATTCTAAATCTCTCGAATATCTATTATTAAATGGCCTTGCAGAAATCTTCTATCAATTTATAGTATTATCATTAGATTATGAGACTGTTTCCTCACTTTGATAACAGTGGCTTATATCATTAAGACATAGTTTTCAATTTTATAGCCAAAAAATAGTTTTTCTTTTCCTGGACAAACTTCTACACAGTACAGAGTTTGTCTTTGGCTTCCTCTACCCTGTTAGATGTTTCCTTTATGTGTTAGTGTCTCTGCCACTGCAAAAATGTATCTCTGTTTCCCAGGGAACCCTGTTCTAGAACATTCTAGTGTATTCTAGTGTGTTCCTCTACAGGACACTGTTGCAAGGGCCTGAACAATAATTTCAGTCAGGACTTAACAACTGATAGCATCCTGCCATAATACATACATGTTTTTTAAAGGCTATAACCAATAGGAATTTTAAGAAGTAAAGTAGACTTGTGAGGAATGTATTTTTAGTCAAGGGAATCTTTCTTGGAGACCCTCAACTTATTGCAAGCAGCACATGGCCTTCTATGGTGGTTATATAAATGGCTGGCTCTCCTGTTTCCTGTCAAAGTGTTACTTAGATGCCAGTCTCAGCCTAGACCAGGTGCTGAGTGCCGGCGGGCTCCTTACACGAGGCCTCCCCAGAGCCTCCAGCAGCTTGAAGTATGGGCATTAGTTGGGCTTGAGCCACATACCATCAATAGGGGTAATAATTCTGTATTTATTTATGCATAAATTGATGATGAAATTGATGTGTGTGTTTAACTTTTTTGATCAAAGCCATGCAGCATTCATTTTAAAGCACTTACTGAATACTTACACTGCTTTCCTGAGCTTTATACAAAATGTCCTTCTGAAATACTTTCCAAGCAATGCTTTTTTTCCCCCAGGGGGAATTTGGAACAATTTTGTGAACCTTTCACTAAATTTTTCTTTAAAACCTAGATACAGTTTCTTTAAACTTAGATATAGCCAAGTGCCTATTCATTCAGACAAGTAAGTAATAAATGACTATGAAATAATGCTGAGCTAATGCAATTCCCTGTCTTTGCATCAGGTGAAAGACAGTTAATTTCTGTGTGAACATTTTGTCTTCGTTTTTATTGATGAAACTGATTTAAAGAGACTCTGGTTGTAAGCTAAGAATATGTAATGCTTAGATCATAACAATAGTTACATAAATAGACTACAGTCAATTATTATCTCGGCTTCTAATAACTAAGAATCAAGTAACTGGAGGTTTTTTTTTTTTTTTGTATGGGAAATAGGAGACTATGTTCTGTAATTTACTCTAATGTGAAATAAACAGATAAATATTAACAATGAACAACTTATGTTCAGTGTCACAGAAAGGTGTAGGGAAGTCTCCTCTGCGTCGAAAGGGAAGTTGGAGATTCACGCTCCGCTCTCTGTCCCTTCGGCTAGAGCCGCAGTGAGGGCTGTGAGGGGCCTGAGGAGGGATTTCTCAACCTTTTTTATACCCTATGAACATAGGTGACAAGAGCCAGGCCAAGTATTTCTTGAATTTATCAAGAATTTTCAAAAATAGCAAACATGATCTTAATCTTTATGTGTATTATGACTTACAAAGGAAAATAAATACCAGGTGAGGGGTAATATTCTTTAAAAAAGAAAAAAGTACACTTTTAAGCCTAATACCCTGATGTCGTGAGCAGGGCTTTGACCCACTGCTCTGGCATCCTGTGTTCACAGGAGAACAGAACAGAAGAGGAGTAAAGGTTGGAAAGATGACCGTTTCTGGCAGTGTGATATTAAGGCCATTAATATGTCTGCATTTCAGTTCCAGTGTGCCCATATATTATCCTATCTATTAAAATATCATAAAGATTACCTATAATTAAAGATGATTTAGAGTCTAAGCCATAACTAGATATAATTTCATGCAAACACATTTAAGGTGAATTCCCTCTAAAGTGGACTTTAGCTAGCCTAATGAAAACATTATCTACCAGGCACTGAAAAGACAAGAAGAAAAAAAAAAAAGACACTATATATGGGCAATACAATAAAAACCGTGACAATCTTCTCATGGATTCATACCCAAATAATCTGTATTGAAGGAATAGGTATAGAGTACTGCCTAAAAGAAAATGTTGGCCAGTTCTTTGTTTTCTAATAAACGGTTTATTTCCAATATTGAAACTCTGTCCTTAATTTTCTTCATCGCTGGGAAGAGCCGTGTGAGCTCGTTCTCATTTTTCAATCATGTTTTATTTCACATTTGTACCGACTTGACACACGGTTACATTTGCAACTCCAGACAGCAAAGATGAAACTTTGTTCCTGCTTTTGTGTTGAGCTGTACAATTTATTTCTCTGGCAACAGATCTTAAATCTCTCTTCCTCCCCCTCTCTCTTTTCTTCCTTTTCATGGGAACTGTTTGGTGAGCGCCGACAAAGCGCTGTGTGTGTTTTTTTCCCCTTTGCCTGGTTTCTGTGTCGGTGTGTGCAGGCACGCATTCATTAACGTAATGCCTCAACATCCAACAAGAGCGCATCATAAACCCGGGAGAAAAAGCCTCATAAATATTTAGATGCTCCTTCTACCTTCCAAACGAGAGTGAAAAAGCGTATTTCGTGAGGAGTTGGTCTGGGTTAATCTGCATGTGAATCAAGAAGAGGGACAAAAGGATGAAAAGGTGATGGAAACTCGAATACAAACCCTCTGGTCTCCAGGGGGTCATTCATCTTGTTCGTGTCAATACCACGGCTGGGCTGGGCTTTTTTCTGCGCATGAGCAAACAGAGCAGTTTCCAAAGATCGCTGGCAACGGCTGTGTGTGCTTTGTTCTACCTTGTAGTTTTCTAAGGAACGACGTTGCCTTACGCTTTATATTTGACTGATTTCTTCATTCTTCTTAGTTGCTGCTATACATAGGAACGATGCATCTCTATTTAGTGATGTATACAAATATACAAGACAGGAAGTATGGACAAGATTTTTTTGTGTGGCGAAATATACATAAAGCTTACCATTGTAACCATTTTTAAGTGTACAAGCCAATGGCATTAACCACAATCACAGTGTTGTGTAACCGCCACCACTGTCTATTTCTAGAACTTTTTCAACACCCCAAACAGAAGTTCTGTACACATTAAACAACTCCAGACTCTCCCCTCCCCCAACATGCACAAGATTTTTTTTTTTTTTTTTTTAAACTCCATCCCTAAAGTCCCACCGTGGAGTTAGAACTCCTGGCACTTGATTTTGGAAGGACTGGGGTGTGCACAGCAAGGGAGAGTGAAGGAAGGTAGAGATAAAGAAGTGAGATAAAGCTGGAAAAGTCTTTTCTCTTAAGTGTGATTTCACTGAGCCAATGAACTCAAAGCCTGGGAAAGACTATGGGGAAAGAAAACTTGGATGCCAAATGGCTAGTCTGGTTTTCACCAGAATGAAAGAAAATGATAGGGAAAAGTTTAGCAGCTTTTGAAAACTCTCCATTTTTATAAGGAATTGGTTTAAGTAAATTTTTCAAAATAAAATTCAAAGATAAAACCTCATACTACCTGATACTATTCAAGACAAAAAAGTGGATTTTATATTTTATGGAACTATTCCACCAAATATTGGGGAATATGCTATACGTGACCAGAAAACTGAAGTGAAGGCTGGGAGGACAACCAAGTGTAAAAATTAATTTATATCATTATTTCTCATTTTGCAAATCTCTGGGGTTGCAACTATGTTTCTTTAAATGAAAAACATATTTAGGTATTATTATTGGTCAAATTCCACTACAAGGCAACATATCATGCAGGAAATTTGCAATCCCAAACCCCAAATTCTCCACTTACTTTAAGAAATTTTTAATATAACTTCAGTGCAATTTAAAAAATACAGTATCTTGTAATAACATATAATGGAAAAGAATCTGAAAAAGAATATATGTGTGTGTGTGTGTGTGTGTGTGTATAAACTGAATCACTTTGCTGTACACCTGAAACTAACACACTGTAAATCAACTATACTTCACTTAAAAAAAAAAAGTGCGCAGTCCTGTTGAGACCACATGTGAGTGACTAATCTTCTTTCCTCAGTGATGTCATGCCTGCTACTGTCACTGATTATTTAAGGAATTTTAATATTTGATATAATGTGAAGATAGGGTTATCAAGAGGACTTCAAGGCAGGTGTTGGGGGGCGGGGAGAGAGCATGTAGAGCCAGAGGCCCAAGGGAACTGGGGGAAGGGGCAAAGCTGGTAAATTGGGAACTCTCAGTCATTCTTACTATTTAATGGGAAAACGGTTTCTAATTAGCCTAACCAAAAAGGAGGTTCACTGACCAAGGTGATTGGGAAATATAAATCAGACATTAATGAATGCAGGAGCTCAAAGGATGTAGTAAGGAAGTATGCTGCCATCTTGGCTCTGCTCTCCTCTGTGCTGGCATCTTTGTTCTGCGAGCTCTTTCCATGTAGCAATTACCACCCATGACCACTGCATCCCTAAAATATCTTCACCAACAACCCACCAAGGCTTCCCTGGTGGCGCAGTGGTTGAGAATCTGCCTGCCAATGCAGGGGACACGGGTTCGAGCCCTGGTCTGGGAAGATCCCACATGCCGCGGAGCAACTAGGCCCGTGAGCCACAACTACTGAGCCTGCGCGTCTGGAGCCTGTGCTCCGCAACAAGAGAGGCCGCGACAGTGAGAGGCCCGCGCACCGCGATGAAGAGTGGTCCCCGCTCGCCGCAACTAGAGAAAGCCCGCGCATAGAAACGAAGACCCAACACAGCCAAAATAAATAAATAAATAAATAGCGTTCCCTTTAAAAAAAATAATAAACTCAATTCCCTAGGAAAAAGACTGCACAGTGCCATTTCCGGAATAAATACATGCGATGATCTCTTTAAAAAAAAAAAAAAAACAACCCACCAAGAAGAGAGATCCTGTTTTCCTGAAGTTTCGGTGGTGGCAATGATTGATTAGCCTGCCTAGGGTCAGGTGGGTCTGTGGGAAGGGCGGGGAGTCCGGTGTGCCCTGCCCATGATGGCGGAGGTATTAAGCCACACCAAAATCACACTACATTTCCCACACAGTGAGAGGTTCTTTAGGGAAAGGAGGAGGGGGAAGGGGAAATATGCTGAGTAGACAACTATAGCTCCAACTGTTCACTACAAAATCGATCCTTCACTGAGCTCAGTGTATCTGAGTTGTACTGGTAAGGACTAGCTAGGCTGCTAGCCAAATGCATATTAATTTAAATACAATAAAACTGTTTCTTTTTTAGGTAACAGAATTGTGCAGGTGAAGAGGACTGTGGCACGGCCTTTCTCCAGGCAGTGCTTTTGGGACCCACATCCTCAAGTCTCCATTCCTGCGGCCCCAGTGGGACAGGTGATGGTGCAGGACATCCCTCAGCTCACATTCCAGCCACCAGAACTCAGTCGTGTGGCCACACCTAACTTCAGCAGTGGTGGGAAGTGTCGATTATCTGTGTGCCCAGGAAGAAGAGGAAATCATTTTGATGAACCGCTACTGATCTTTGCCTCATCAGTCACCAGCATCCTGCAAATGGGGTGCAAACCAGAGGCACTTGTAGGGGCCTCATAATAGCAGTTATTTAGTTCTTACTATGTGCTCGGGGTTGTTTCAAGGGCTTTGCATATATCAACTCACACAGTCCCTCTCATCAACCTGAGAGTTGGGATGGATGAGAATCCTGTTTGGAAGATGAAGAAGCAGAGGCACAGAGAGCCTGCAAAACTAGAAACTGCTGGAGCCAAGATTTGATACAAACAGGTTAACGACCCAGGGGTGTTGGGGAGACTAACTGAGATGATGTTTGTAAAAGTCATGCCCCGCACACAGGAATCAATCAGTGGAAGTCGTGAGGCTCCAGAAGGCTCTTTCCTACTGAGTCCACAGGACCGCTGCGGGGGCCTGGATCCCTTCATTAAATCAGAGCAATTGTTGAACCAACCGAGCTCATGCCAGGGTGGGACCAGCCATCAAGGCTGCCTGCACACATCATCTTCCCAGCGGAACAGCCTTTCCCCAGGATCTGCACACCCTTCCCCTGTCCTTGGCCTCAGGCTGAGTTAGTAGCTCCCGGCTCGACATCCTGAAGGACTTCAAGCATAATCCCACTAAAAGCCCGTTACTTTGTAATTTTTAGTTTACCTGATCACTTTGCTACCGTGCAAACTTCTTGAATGCAGAGACAATCACTCACTTTGTCTCAGAGACAATGCCTCACATCAGTGCATAGAACAGAGTAAGGTGCCTCAAAGTGGTAACTGGATATTGACAGTAATTCTAACGGCCAATGAGTATTGAGAAACTGCTATCTTCCGAGCATATTTTAAGGGCTTTATAATCATTGCCTCCTTTTATCCTCACAGTAGCACTCTAAAGTGGGTATTGTCAGTATCCCCATTACTCAGCAGAGGAGACTCAGCATTGCTGAGATCCTGGTGTCTGCCCAGCATCACAGCAGAGCTGGAGCGTTCTATCACTGCATCACCTCACTGGGCCAGCTTTAATTTGGTGACGAAGAGACCCACAGCCTGCTCTGTGCCAGAGTCATGGAGACACCTGGGAGAAGCAGAGACGCAATTGAAGAAGGTCCGGCAGGGAGTCCGGGGTGTGAGGGACAGTAAGGACAGACCCCCAGGGCCTCAACCACGAGACGCTCCATTAGGGACCGTGGTGGCAAGTTGAAGGTCAGAACGAGCAGCCTCAAGCCCAGGAGAGAAGCCTTGCAGGGGAAGGAAGACAGGGCGCCTTTGTCAGGGGGTCAGCGATCGGGCCTGGCCTCCCCAAGCGCTACGGCAGCACCTCCACAACAGAGAAGGTGTCCGAAGGACCTGCACTTACCGGAGAGATTGATAAGAATGTTCGGGAAATATTCCAAATGGCTGACCCAGGTCTCCGGTGAAATGTAAATGAGGTCAGGCTCTGAACCCCTGCTGGATTTTTCTGAGATTCTCTGGCAACCGGGTAATTTTCCCAATGTTTGTAATTTTTAAAAATGACCTTTTGATAACGAAAACTCCTTTGTCCTTTTCCTAATTTGTGTTTGTTTTGGATGCAGTGGGTTTGAGGAGAGGTTGAGGGCTGTGCTGTGCTGCGTGGCCCATGGGGGACAGAGCTGGTGGAGAACCACGGGAGGAGCTGGAAAGAAGACGTGAGCGGCCTCAGCTCAGGGGCTTCCAAGGAGGCGGAAGGGAGGGGGCTGGGGCTGAGGGGCTGGGGCCGGGCCGCTGGCTTGGGATGCAGGGGGACGGAGGGAGCTGACAGTTCTTTGGCTACTTCTAGAACTTAACTCTCAGACCCAAGAAGCATCTGTGTGTCACACCGAACTTCACGTTGGCATTAGGGGAAACCAGTGCACACAACCTCTTTAGTACAAGTGCAGTTTACATTAAATTAGGAAGGAAAGACTATAAGCTTTGCAAATCTCCTTTGTAAGGATTTCGGGATCAGAGACACCCAACAGCTGAAATCACCTGAGGCTTAGCATCGCAAAGGGGGAGCGCTGGCCCCTGAACTATTTGGTAGGAACTGTTGGGCCTTGGAAGCTTCTGGTTGCTGTGCAGATGAGGCACAGGTAGAACAAGGTGTGAGGTTTAATTAGCACGAAGATCTTCTCCCCAGATCCGAGGCTTCCTTTTGACTCTTAGGAGGGAAAACAGATAGTGAATGACAGACTGTTTTAGTCTTGTGTGGTTGGCCACGAATTTAATTAGATTCCAATAAGAAATGACAGGTCTGAGGACCCTTTCATTTTTTCTTCTCTGAAATGTTTTCTAGTATTTTCCTATGGTTAACATTACACGGAAACCAGGACCTTTCTTCAACAATGTAGATCTTGCCAACAATCTCAATAATAGCACAGAATCTGAAAGCCCTCTTGAGCCACCTCCAACCAGCCTGAACTTGAGGGTACAGGGGAAGAGCAGAGCCACGTACGCACTCTGGGGTTGAGAGACAGATGAGCTAAAGGTTGAGCTAGCAGGCGAGGAGTAGTACTTTTGTGTTTAGAACTTGAAAAATAAAACTTGAAAAACAGTGAGCTATTCAACTCACTTCCTAGCAAATTTGCCTTTTGGAAATTGTTTCCTTGTACTCTTTTCTTTCTTGTGCAATTCCCCTTTACTGCTTATCGAATGACATCGTTAATGAATGCTGTACAAGCAAAGCTGAGACTACTGAAGACTGTCAAATGAAGGATAAATGACAATGACAAGTCTTATGTTAAGTATTTTTTTAAAAAGCTATATTTGCTGGAAACCCAGCAAAGTTTCCCATCCAGAAAGTGCAATGATAGACATTAAGGACAAAGTTATGGGATATATGCATCATGGTGCTAATATGCATACATTATGTTACGAATAAAAAATTCCGTCACTTCGAACAAGCAAGTTTCAAGATTAAAGTAACTCATGGCACCTCCTAGACTTTGTGTGGAGAGGCTGTTGGGGTGATAGGAAGTGACCCTCTGACCAAGATGACAGAGAAAATGGGAGAAGGCAGAGGCAGAGAGGCAAGCTATTGAATTGGAGACTGAATGGGGGAGGGGAAACACCGGAGAGAGTGCCAAGCCCTGAGCTCAGATTTGTGTCATTTGCATGACAGCTCAATGATATGGCCAAGATTTTGCTTTGGGAGAATCTGGCCTGAATATAGGTGACTTAAGTTTTTTGCTGTGGTCTACAGCATTACCCTCACTTAGTGCATAATTGTTGTATACAAGTTACAATAAGCCAGTTTTGTAAAAATAGATATCCAGAGGAAAATTCTTATCAAGCCCTTATAACGTCAGAGATCCAATTATAGTTCAGGTTGAATCACACCCCCTAGGAATCTACTGATAACTCTGGCCCTCTTGGTAACAAGAAAACATATGATGCAAATGTAAATTGTGTTCAACATTAGTATTACAATGGGTATGTGATTCACTGTGAAGCTAGACTCATAAAACTGTTTATTTGAAAGATTCTTTTTTCCTTTCAGCTGCCTTGATTTAATTGTGTGTCCTGGCCTTCACTCTGAAATGATGCGCTGAAAACCATCTGGCTACCTTGAAAACCTCTAAGAGAAAGCGTTGGCTCCATTGGTAAATTTTCTGGAGGCTATACACACAGCCTGGGGCTGGGTGGTGGTGCAGATCCCAGGGCAGTGGTCTCAGAGATCTAGGCTTGCTGAAGCTGAGGCTTCTGGGGGTTCCCTTGGCGAGATCAAGTTCACCTCAGGGAAGGCCTTGGGAACCCAGAGCTGTCACTGTCTTCTAGTTGCTTCATATGTGATCTAATAAGCTGACTTGCAGGAGCCACTTGTGAGTATCCGAACACTGGACTCCTCCCACCCCACTTGGTGATTTTAAGTTCCTCAAAACATGAGCTATTTTTTCCCATGGTATCTGATTTAAAAAAAAAAAAAAAAGGTGGGGGGATGTTCATTGCTTTTCTTACCAATGTCTGCTGGGACATAAGAAAGCACGGTTTTAGAAGAAGATATAACAATTATAAATATATATGCACCCAGCATAGGAGCACCTCAATACATAAGGCAAATGCTAACAGCTCTAAAAGAGGAAATCGACAGTAACACAATATTAGTGGGGGACTTTAACACCTCACTTACACCAATGGACAGATCATCCAAAATGAAAATTAATAAGGAAACACAAGCTTTAAATGACACAACAGACCAGATAAATTTAATTGATATTTATAGGACATTCCATCCAAAAACAGCAGATTACACTTTCTTCTCAAGTGCACACGGAACATTCTCCAGGATAGATTACATCTTGGGTCACAAATCAAGCCTCAGTAAATTTAAGAAAATTGAAATCATATCAAACATCTTTTCTGACCACAACGCTATGAGATTAGAAATGAACTACATGGAAAAAAACATAAAAAACACAAACACATGGAGGCTAAACAATATGTTACTAAATAACCAAGAGATCACTGAAGAAATCAAAGAGGAAATCAAAAAATACCTAGCGACAAATGACAATGAAAACATGATGATCCAAAACCTATGGGATGCAGCAAAAGCAGTTCTAAGAGGGAAGTTTATAGCTATACAAGCCTACCTCAAGAAACAAGAAAAATCTCAAATAAACAATCTAACCTTACACCTAAAGGAACTAGAGAAAGAAGAACTAACAAAACCCAAAGTTAGCAGAAGGAAAGAAATCATAAAGATCAGAGCAGAAATAAATGAAATAGAAACAAAGACAACAATAGCAAAGATCAATAAAACTAAAAGCTGGTTCTTTGAGAAGATAAACAAAATTGATAAACCATTAGCCAGACTCATCAAGAAAAAGAGGGAGAGGACACAAATCAATAAAATTAGAAATGAAAAAGGAGAAGTTACAACAGACACCACAGAAATACAAAGCATCATAAGACTCTACTACAAGCAACTCTATGCCAATAAAATGGACAACCTGGAAGAAATGGACAAATTCTTAGAAAGGTATAACCTTCCAAGACTGAACCAGGAAGAAATAGAAAATATGAACAGACCAATCACAAGTAATGGAATTGAAACTGTGATGAAAAATCTTCCAACAAACAAAAGTCCAGGACCAGATGGCTTCACAGGTGAATTCTATGAAACATTTAGAGAAGAGCTAACACCTATTCTTCTCAAACTCTTCCAAAAAATGGCAGAGGAAGGAACACTCCCAAACTCATTCTATGAGGCCACCATCACCCTGATACCAAACCAGACAAAGATACTACAAAAAAAGAAAATTACAGACCAATATCACTGATGAATATAGATGCAAAAATCCTCAACGAAATACTAGCAAACAGAATCCAACAACACATTCAAAGGATCATACACCACGATCAAGTGGGATTTATCCCAGGGATGCAAGGATTCTTCAATATACGCAAATCAATCAATGTGATATACCATATTAACAAACTGAAGAATAAAAACCATATGATCATCTCAATAGATGTAGAAAAAGCTTCTGACAAAATTCAACATCCATTTATGATAAAAACTCTCCAGAAAGTGGGCATAAAGGGAACCTACCTCAACATAATAAAGGCCATATACGACAAACCCACAGCAAACATCATCCTCAACGGTGAAAAACTGGAAGCATTTCCTCTAAGATCAGGAATGAGACAAGGATGTCCACTCTCACCACTATTATTCAACATAGTTCTGGAAGTCTTAGCCACGGCAATCAGAGAAGAAAAAGAAATAAAAGGAATACAAATTGGAAAAGAAGAAGTAAAACTGTCACTGTTTGCAGATGACATGATACTATACATAGAGAATCCTAAAACTGCCACCAGAAAACTACTAGAGCTAATTAACGAATTTGGTAAAGTTTCAGGATACAAAATTAATGCACAGAAATCTCTTGCATTCCTATACACTAATGATGAACAATCTGAAAGAGAAATTAAGGAAACACTCCCATTTACCATTGCAACAAAAATAATAAAATACCTAGGAATAAACCTACCTAGGGAGACAAAAACCTGTATGCAGAAAACTATAAGACACTGATGAAAGAAATTAAAGATGATACCAACAAATGGAGAGATATACCATGTTTTTGGATTGGAAGAATCAATATTGTGAAAATGACTCTACTACCCAAAGCAATCTACAGATTCAATGCAATCCCTATCAAATTACCAATGGCATTTTTTACGGAACTAGAACAAAAAATCTTAAAATTTGTATGGAGACACAAAAGACCCCGAATAGCCAAAGCAGTCTTGAGGGAAAAAAAAGGAGCTGGAGGAATCAGACTCCCTGACTTCAGCCTATACTACAAAGCTACAGTAATCAAGACAATATGGTACTGGCACAAAAACAGAAAAATAGATCAATGGAACAAGATAGAAAGCCCAGAGATAAACCCACGCACCTATGGTCAACTAATCTATGACAAAGGAGTCAAGGATATATATACAATGGAGAAAAGACAGTCTCTTCAATAAGTGGTGCTGGGAAAACCGGACAGCTACACATAAAAGAATGAAATTAGAACACTCCCTAACACCATACACAAAAATAAACTCAAAATGGATTAGAGACCTAAATGTAAGACCAGACACTATAAAACTCTCAGAGGAAAACAGGAAGAACACTCTTTGACATAAATCACAGCAAGATCTTTTTTGACCCACCTCCTAGAGTAATGGAAATAAAAACAAAAATGAACATATGGGACCTAATGAAACTTAAAAGCTTTTGCACAGCAAAGGAAACCATAAACAAGACGAAAAGACAACCCTCAGAATGGGAGAAAATATTTGCAAACAAATCAACAGACAAAGGGTTAATCTCCAAAATATATAAACAGCTCATGCAGCTCAATATTAAAGAAGCAAACAACCCAATCCAAAAATGGGCAGAAGACCTAAATAGACATTTCTCCAAAGAAGACATACAGATGGCCAAGAAGCACATGAAAAGCTGCTCAACATCACTAATTATTAGAGAAATGCAAATCAAAACTACAATGAGGTATCACCTCACACCGGTTAGAATGGGCATCATCAGAAAATCTACAAACAACAAACGCTGGAGAGGGTGTGGAGAAAAGGGAAACCTCTTGCACTGTTGGTGGGAATGTAAATTGATACAGCCACTATGGAGAACAGTATGGAGGTTCCTTAAAAAACTAAAAATAGAATTACCATATGACCCAACAATCCCACTACTGGGCATATATCCAGAGAAAACCGTAATTCAAAAAGACACATGCACCCGAATGTTCATTGCAGCACTATTTACAATAGCCAGGTCATGCAAGCAACCTAAATGCCCGTCGACAGACGAATGGATAAAGAAGTTGTGGTACATGTATACAATGGACTATTACTCAGTCATAGAAAGGAACGAAATTGAGTCATTTGTTGAGACGTGGATGGATCTAGAGACTGTCATACAGAGTGAAGTAAGTTAGAAAGAGAAAAACAAATATCCTATATTAACGCATGTATGTGGAACCTAGAAAAATGGTACAGATGAACCGGTTTGCAGGGCAGAAGTTGAGACACAGGTGTAGAGAACACACGTATGGACACCAAGGGGGGGAAAGCCGCGGTGGGGCGGGGATGGTGGTGTGCTGAATTGGGCGATTGGGATCGACATGTATACACTGACGTGTATAAAACTGATGACTAATAAGAACCTGCTGTATAAAAAAATACAATAAAATTCAAAAATTAAAAAAAAAAATTAATAAACTGCCAACAATAAAAAGCATGGTTTTACTGAGCAGGCAGGTGGGGCAGAGGTCCCTACTGCTTCACTCAGGTGTGCCTGCTGGTTGAACCGCCCGTACCGGGGGTTGGAGAAAGCCCCTGACCTGGCATGACCCAGCCCAACAGTTGCCCAGACCTCACGCGTTAAACCCTGGGTCAGCCCTTAACTGTCAGTGTGAGAACGACGCAGGGAACCGTGGGAGCTCCTGCAGGTCTGGGAAGGCGGTGCCCGTCTGCCCCAGGCCTGGCCCCTCCAGAAGGCAGGATCTTCTCAGCTCCCTCCACTAACTGCCAGCTCAGGTGTTTATGAGGCAGGGATGGGAGGGAGGCCGCCTCCCCTTTTCCGTGTTTGCCTCACTACTACAGAGCTGTTTCTACCGTCCGGCCGCTGAAAACTGGGTCTTGGAGAGCATGGAGGCCCCGCGCCAGCTTTGGATCAGCCGTTGCAGCTGACACCCCAGCCAGCCTGGGATCAAGGCTCCTTTTCATCAAGTTATTTGTCCTTTTACTTCCTTGTGTCAGCAGTCCTGGGAACAGGAAATGGTTTTGTGCAATAGGAAGTGGCAGGAAACTGATGACTAACTACTTTTGAGCTTTGTGGATACAATTTCAACGTAAAGAGAGATATTTACACACATTCCAAGACACACGTGCATTGATAAATGAGAGCTATATCCACGCCTTACTCTTTTCAGTTTTTAAAATGATACTGTTTACTGACAGCTTACTGCGCTCCAGGGATTTTGCTAGGCCCTTCATATTCATTCAGTCACATAATCGTGACCACATCCTTAGGTTGCATTGTCCCATTTTACAGCGGAGAAGAGAGAGTCAGAGGTAGTTTAAGTAGTTTCTGGTAACTGCCAGGTGTAGACTCTTGTGCTCAGCTGCCTCCTCTAAGGACCAGCAAACTCTTCAGGGTGAATGTTTTAGGGCTTGTTTCATTGCTTGGGGTTTAAAGATAATTCATCTACGTCACCTGTGAGAAAAGCATTCCTATGGCTTGGCAGGTCATAACGTAGCTGGGCAAGGTATTATGATTTCATATCTTCACTGTGCGGAGGGAAATACTTCTCAGACCCCGTTGTCTGAGCCTAGAGATGAAAGGCCTCCTTCCCCCACTAGGCTCGGCGCTAGCAGCCCCGACAGCGAGATGGCCAGCCCCTCCCATCCCACTTGGTATCCGCTCTGTGCTCCAGACTGGTTGATTAAGTGAAAGTGTGCCTGCATGAAATCAGGCACCGGACCAGCTGACATGCTGAAACCTGAGGGAGAGGAGAAAGTCAGGTCTGGCTATTAGTCCCTAGAGGTAAAGGAACCTGGCGCAGAGAAGGGCCTGTCGCTTCTGCCCACCACCAGCCAGGCCGCTGGAGAGGAGGTTGGTACTGGAGGGGGAGGCGGATTATTGCTGGCATGTCAGCTGATGGGACAGCTTACAAGACCGCCTCTGAACTCCGTGAGCCCAAGCCTTTCTTCTCTTTCCTCATTTCACAAGTTAACAGTTTAGTGTTCTTGATTCCCTCCTTATACTCTTCCTGCTCTTTTAATAGCTTTACCTGGACAGAGAGATGACACTAGCAGGAGGAAAGCCCCATCCCACTGTCTGCCACAGTGCCAGCATGCAATTTCCCACTACTACTTAATTCCAGGCTCACACTATAAATACAGGGCACCCGTTTTAGAACCACTGAACAAAAAGTGTTACTCATTTCACTATGCTACATTTTATTTCCACCTAAAAATGACGCTTACTGCCAACGGATATGGAGAAAATTTCAGCGTAATTAATGCCAGTTAATCAAGTTGGTGGCCCTTGAAGATCTATAAAAGGTAACTGTAACGCATTTTTACAGATGGGCTTGGACAGAGTATTTAGGAAATAGTAAATGCTGGCATCATCAGTATGACCTGGACAGTTCAGCCAGGGAACGTGAATGGCTATATAGGACTGGGGAGAAAGCTGAGCAGGGGTACTTCTTCGGTGTGAAATATAAAGAGTTTACCATAGAGAGGATGATTAATTATTTTTCAGTTCTGGCAACAACCTGTTTATTAAAACATTATTTGGTGGAAAATAGAAAGTAAAACTGAAGACTTTAGTATTTCATTGTAACCTGGTAAACATGATTTTCATAAAGCTTCTTTCTAAATTTGGATATGTGCTCAAAGAACTTATACATATTTTAGACAAAAAATTATCCACTTTAGTTGCAGTTAGTAAAAACTAGTAAACTCAAGTTTAATGGACATGAAGATATGAAATAAACAACCTCCTAATACATAACTAAGCTGACACAAATAGAGGTTAATATTGAAAATGTTAACAACTGGTATGGCAGGTGCACAAATGACCCGAGAGCCTGCTGGCCGGGTGGGAGCAGGATGCCAGGTGCCATGCCTTTGGTTGCTGGGTCAGGGGATTCTTGGGGGCTCTGGAGAAAGGGCTGGGAGGTGTGGCTAAGAGCTAAGAGCTGTAACTATGCCCTAAGGGGTGTTGAGTATCAGTGCTGAGAATAATTGATTCTTTTTTTAGTGTATTTAAAAAAATCTGCTTTACTAATAATTGCTTTTACTCTTATATCTAAATAAATAATAAAGTTAAAGTGATTCTCATAAAATATCATTGCTATACAAGCCCCTTCAATATTAAATTAAGAGGTACACATTTTCTGACCTGTTATAGATGCGGGGGACTATGGATGCTCTGAACCCAGTGCCCCAAATAGTATGTTTGCTGCAGAGTGAGACCTGTCTCACACTCTAGGAACCACTGCGTCACACTGCAAAAGCTCTTCACACAGTGATAGACACTGAGGCCCCTCCCTCCACTCCTGTTTTCCCCGTCACTGAGGGCAGGGATTTTCAGATGCTACTATTTACTCAGGTGAGTATTCCAGGCTGTGAGGAGCTTACACAGCTGCTTGCCATCTCTAGAACCCAAATATGTCTGTGTTTCTTTCTTGTTTCTTTCATTCATTCAAACAAGTAATTATTGAAAGTAGATCACTTGTAAAGCATTTAAAGAGCAGAAAGAACAACAGGCCTGGATTCTACCCTCCAGGAATTTTTATGTTCTCCTAGTATAAGTTTTTCCACTAGGAACTCTAGATGCAATTTTTTAGTGCTCCACTTTTATTGTGGTAATACGTTTTAAAAAAGGGAGAAGATTTGGTTTTAACCCTTTAGAAATTATAAAAATAAGATTTTCAGTCAAATGTATTATATTGTCTAAGGGAAACAAAAATTCATACATACCATTTTTTTTTAAAATTTTATTTATTTATTTATTTATGGCTGTGTTGGGTCTTCATTTCTGTGCGAGGGCTTCCTCTAGTTGCGGCAAGTGCGGGCCACTCTTCACCGTGGTGCGCGGGCCTCTCACTATCGCGGCCTCTCCTGTTGCGCAGCACAGGCTCCAGACGCGCAGGCTCAGTAATTGTGGCTCACGGGCCTAGTTGCTCCGCGGCATGTGGGATCTTCCCGGACCAGGGCTCGAACCCGTGTCCCCTGCATTGGCAGGCAGATTCTCAACCACTGCGCCACCAGGGAAGCCCTACAATTTTTTTATTTTAATAAGGAGTGCAAAATTGGACACCTACGATTTTAGAATACATTTCTTATTGCCATTGCATGACCACCCATCTGTACACAGGGTTATCCTAAGCACAGAAATTAAATTACAACCAAGTATTTGCGGATGTGTATGAAAACATTTTATTCAGAGTCACGGAATTTTAGAACTTCTAAAGACTTCCAAGATCACTCGATTCAAATCTCAGAGACTGAGCTCCTTACTCAGTGTCACACAGCTCCTTAGGCTACAACTAATAAAGCTTTTCTATACCCAGCACAGCATTCTTTTCTCTACATGACACCAGCAGTGTTTCAATTAGATATGAGAACTTAATGTTTGAAAATATTTAACAACATCATTGGTTAGAATACTGAAAAAAGACAGACTCACAGATGACAGTATTTTAGCCATGAAAGGACACAGATCTCAGGGCACCCAAATTTAACTTACAGAGGGGCCAGCAGGGCTCCGTAAGTCACCCAGGACTTGGAAGGTCTGGTTTGAACGTTGTCCCCAGCATTTACTAGCTGTGTGACGAGTCATGTCATTCTGTTAACTCTCTGAGCCTTAGGTTCTTCGCTGTGAAATGGGAATAAAAATGAACTCAGAGCTGCAGTGTACTCAGTGAGATAGTAACTGAAGTGCTTGACCGTTCCTAGGGACTCGGTAAGCGTCAGTCCTCTGTCCCCCTGGTCCCACTGGGAACTTGGTTTAGAAAGCATGAATAGAGAGAAAATGCTGGAAAAACAGAACATTTAGGCTATCAGTTGAATTTCAGTAAAGGATAATGGCATTTGACTAAATGGCTGGGACATGGGTAGGCACTTCTCTTGCTCATAAATTGTTCACTCACATTAGTTATTTAAAACTAACGCATAGATTATGAATCAAACAGTATCTGTTTAATACGTCAAAAAAATCTAATCACAGATTCATCCTGAAGGAACCAGATCCTAAAGGAAAACAAACAACAAATGAACCCAATCCAGGGAAACACTATGGAAACTGTTTTGCAATCCTAAAACCATGAATGTCTGAAAGGTGATCAAAACAAAATGCATATTTACTTCAGTCTCATATTCCTATAATTAACGGACAATTTTTTTTAGTTAAAGTTTCTGTTTAAATAAGGAATGAAGATTGGATTACATGGCACAGGGGCCTGCATCCTGGCTGAGAATGGTTTTGCCTCTAAAGGTTCATTTAGGGTCAAATGAGTAGAAACCTGACCCCCTCGGTTCACATTTCACCCCAAGCAGTGGTTTAAACTCAATGTTAGTATTACATCTGCAACCATCATGTTAGTGGTTTAAAAAGGCAGCACAGTTACCATTAGATGCGAGCAGTGCCTTTCATTTTACAAATGCTGTATTTACACTGAGAGACATAGCCTCACGGAGGGGAATCCATGGTACTATTTTATTGATTCATTTCTTTGTGTTAAAAACAATTCCCAAGGCTCTTCTCTATGAACACGTTAGCTTGACATTCAAGGTCAGCCACAATCTGGCACCTCCTGCTCTCTATGGAAACTCCTACCCTAAAGCGTATACTTTCCCACTTTGCGAGTTTCCCTTGGGTCCTCCCTCAGCTCTGTTGCTCCTCCTCAAGCAGGAGAGCCCACCCAGCTCTCTGTGCAGCCTTGTTTTGCTTTCCAGGCCTGGAAGCTAGTGCTCATTTCCATTCTTAAGGTCTTTTGTCTTAAGCATCTACTTTTATTAGTTAACTTTTCATATGTATGTGATATTAACACCCAGCTTAGTCTGCATGTGCGTTAGGGTTAATGACAGGTATTTAGATATAACAGGGACTCAAATATTTGTTGATTAAAATAGTCACACTTAAAATGTGTCATTTTCAACCTTTTAAACAGTACCTGATAAGCCATCTCACCAACTGAAAAGGGTACTCAAGAAATCTTTTCAGACGATAAACAAACATTTACTTTACAAGGATAATGGGAAAGGCCCATTCCCTTTCAGGAAAATCTAAGGATTAAGACTTTTAAAAAGAACATTTGGGACAAAAAGTCACCAAAGACTGATGCTTAAGTCCAAGAAATATTTTAGTTCCTGTAAGAACTCCATGGTGCTGAAAAAAAAAATGTTTGGAATACTATAATTTTCTATTTTTAAATGTCAAGAATGGCAATAAACAAATGAAGCCAATCAAATTTAAGAGAACAGAAAGTGTATTTCCACTCATGGTTAATTACTGATATTCGACGTGGGACCATTTTTAGTGTCAATATATTAGATGACAATTTCTCACAGTGAAAAAAGTTCTAAGGATCTTCAAACGGGAGCTAACCCATACATATATTGTAAGTTACTATGTAACTTGCGAATACACTGTAACTTATGAATATCATAAAAATGACTTTTTTGTAATAATGTAAAGTCTTTCCACATTAATTTTTAGCTTTTTAAGCTCCTGGAAGGCAAGTGATGTATCCCAAGAATTTCTGTGTTCCTCACTGCACTTGTCACTTGTTGGGTAATTAACGGTGTAATATATGCCTAAAATGCCCGAGGTAGGAGTTTGAGAGAGAAAAGGGAGAGATACTGTGGATACCTGCAGACAGGTGAGAAGCCTCGCCCTGTGCGGATCCAGTTCTGCCCTGTATGGGACCAGCTACTTACTATTCTTAAGCATCAGCCATCTCTCTTCTGAAATCTGGCTATTCATGCCCACCTCAAATGTTTGCTGTACGGATTAGAAGAAATAATGTAGGTAAGGGTTTTGCACAGTTCAAGTACTTAATGCTTTTTTTGGAACATAATTTTAACGTTCCTATATGTACCACGCACTCTTCTAGGTGTTGGGAATTCTAGATAGAACAAAATAAAGTCTTTGCTCTCATGGAGCTTACAGTGTAGGGGGAGGGGACAGACAAATTTACCCACAGGTAGAACATGTCAGGTGGAAATACAAGCTATGAAAAAAATTAAAAGGGGGGTGGGTAAGCAGATAGAATATGGAAGGTGTGTGTCTACGTACATGCTATTTTATACAGGGTGGTTAGGGAAGCCTTCTCTGATTAAGACCTGAGAAAGAGTGGGAGGGGGCTTGCAGATGTGTGGGAAAAACTCAGCAAGGAGAGGAAACAACAAGGCAAAGTCCTGGAATAGAAGGCCTGCTTGGCCTGTCTAAGGGAAGGGAATGGGGCGGGACGGGGGTGGGGGGGGGCAGGGTGGGAAGAGCCCAGGCTAAGGTCATTCAGGCAGCGCGGGCCAGAGCATCTGGGACCCACAGGCCTCTGTAAGATCTTTGGGTTTTTCATCTGTAGGGGCAAACCACTGAAGAACTGTGAGCAGAGAAGTAATCTATGTATATTTGAAAAGGCAAAAGATAGTAGCTATTATCAAATGCTGTAACCATAAGGGATTTAATACATGGGAAATGAATAGTGTCTATCACTGTTTTTTAACTCTGACTTGGTTCACCTAGATTTTGAGAACCGGTGAGCCACATGAAACTGCAGTTTCTATGGGTCAAAAATGGTGGAACATCATAAGTTCCAACCTTACAGGATACGGTTAGTAAAGGGGCATAGAACACAGATTTTAGAATAAAATATAAGTGGATTTGAATCCCAGATCCAGGCCTCATGAGCTACAGTCTTGACAAGTTACTTAACCTCCTTCTCCTTGGGTTTCCCCTTATGTAAAATGGGGATAAAAGCATAAGGTTAAAGCCACAAGGTTGAACTAAAAATTAAATGAGATATACATGTAAAGCATTTAGCACAGGGCCTAGAAGCTTAATAAACAAGTGAACAGATTAAGAAGGGAAACTGAACATTTTACACTAGAGTCAAAATAATCACTTAGTACCAAACCCCTTTACAACTACCTATCATTTAGCCAGGTAGGGAGGTAGCGTACCTTACACTAGTTTTCGAAATGACAACAGCTTTTTGTTCAAATTACTATTCCCTGCATTTACAAAATTCACCCTTTAATAGATAATTAGGTGAATATTCTATAGCTCTGCTAACAGTGATGGGTGTTGGTGAACTTAAAATATTTGAGTTAAATGTTTTTAACTTTGTCTAACAAAGCAATTCCATTTCCTCTATCAAAGCAGCTTAATTTTAAAAGCAAACTCACTTTCTGCTTTTTAAACGGATAGGCCAGTAGCTACTTGCCACTCAAAGTTTTTGTTTGAAATTCATTTCATAGTTTCAATACAAGTCAAACTTAGAAGTGTTCTTCAGAATTTGTTTGAAGCAAAATTTCCCCCCCCCCGCAAAAAACCCACTAAGTTCTCACTTAAGTTAAAACACAGTTCACATGATTAAAGACGTGAAATAGATATTTCAGTCACGTGTCACGCTTTCAAGGGTCAGTTTGATGTTAAATAATTTTGTCTACATTATTAATTGAACATGTCATAAAGGGCTTGCAATAAAATGCAGATACAGATTTGGTGGCTGACAACATTACATAAACAAAATTTTCTGAACTGCAACTGCATTGTTGCAGTTCAGAAAATTTTCCCCAACAAACCTAAATATTTGAAATCGATTGTATTGCATGAAAAACCTCGTGCCCAAGGTATGATTACTTCTGCAAGTTTGCAAATATGAGTGTTGACTTTCGCTTTTCCAACTAGGTGCACGTTCCTTGTTTCGTCTCTTTATCGCGGCTTCATTTTATTACTGGATACTGATGCCATCACGAAGCGCTACATCGCAAACAGCGTGCACGTTCCGCTCCCGACTTCGCCGGTGCTCACTCTTCACCGCAGCCTGGAAGAGCTGGATGCCGCAACGGAGCGTACCCGGGCCCGGAGCGCGCCCCCCAGCCCGGACCCACGACGCACGACAACCGCCACAGCCACGCCGTCGGGGCGGCAAGGGGCGCCCACGCGAGTCCGCTGCTCCTCCGGCTCCTTCCCGCCGCGTGGCTCTCGAGGCAGGAGGAGACCGCTGGGACAGCGGGGGTCGTCGTGCGGGCCCACCAACGACACAGCGGCAGTCGGAGCCCATCGTGAACACGTCCTGGGCAGGAGGACCCGGGGCCGCAGAAACGTTACAGCGCAGGGCCGAGAGCCAAGACCCCGCTACTTCCCGACCCCCGGGGTCCGACGGCCCAGACACCGCGCACGGGGGTCCCCGCACCAGGACCCCTGCGCTCGGCCCGCCCCTCCCCCTCCCGGGGCCGCGCCCCCTCCCCGGCCCCGCCCCACGCAGGCGCGCGCAGGCCCCGCACCTCCCCCTCCGCTCCCGGAGCCCCGGCGGGGGCGGAGCGACCCTCGGAAGGGGCGTGGCCACCGGCCTCCACGCACGCACGCGCTCTCGGGCCTTACGGCTACGTGTCGGCCACGTGACGCCCACCCCGAAAGTCCCCCGTGAAGCAACAGGACGTTAAAAAAATTTGTTTGGGTGGGGGCGGCGGGGAGAGTGGTGGAGAGGCTTTTAAAGAACTATAGTAACGGGGGAGAGCATAGGGCTGTGCGGCGGCGAGCGCAGCCCTGGCGCGCAGTAGCTCGTCCCGCTAGGAATCCCTCTCCCGTAACGCCACAGCCAGACCGCGCCCGCCACACGAGGCAGCCCGGCGGCGGGGAGCGAGAGGCGGCGCAGCCCGCGCCCCCGCCCCAGTGGAAAGCACAGCCACCCGGCCCCCTCCCTCGTCCGTCGGCCCCGCACCGGCCCCTCCCTCCGCTCTCGCTCGCCCGGGGCGGCGACCCCGGCCCGGCGCCCAGGCCGGGCTCGCCGTGCGCCGCCTCCGTCACGCCGTCCGCCGCCGGCCCTTCAGGCCGCCCACCCCGCCGCAGGGAGACGGCGCGGCGGCGGCGGCGCCTGGGCCGGGGGGCTGCGGGGGGCGGCGGCGGCGGCAGCTGCGGGAGGGGGAGGAGCGCGCCGGCCGGGCCCGTCTAACGGCCGCCCTGCGTGGCCCCGCCTGCCGCCCGCCCCCCGCCCCCGGCCCTCCCCGCGCCACCGCCCCTCCCCCCGCGCCGCCGCCGCCGCTGGCAGCGCCGCCTGAACTGAGGCGAACTCCGCCGCCAAGTGAGTGAGGAGGAGGAGGAGGAGGAGGCGAGGAGGCGAGGAGGAGGAGGAGGAAGAGGAGGAGCGGAGTCAGAGCGCGGCGGCAGCGGCAGAGGCGGCCGCGGCGGAGACCAGCCCAGAGAGAGACCCCGAGCCCGCGGCAGAGGCGGCGGCTGAACGGGCGCGACCAGCTGAGCGAGAGGCGGCGGCCCGGCTCCTCTTCGTCCGGCGCCGAGCGGCCCGCGCCCGCATTCGGCCCGCGAAGACCCGCCTCCCGCCCGCCGGCCTCGTAAGGGACGCGCCGAGCCGGCGGCCGAGGAGCGGCGGCGGGTCGGGAGCGCGTCGGGCCGCGGGCGGAAAGTGCCTGCGGGGGCGGGGAGAGCGCGGCGAGCGCGCGGTCCGGCCGCCCCGGCGCCCGGCGCGGGAGCGGAGCGGAGCGGGACGCCGAGTCCGGAGCGGCCGGCGGCCGGGGCTCCCCGCCCCTCCCTCCTCTCCGGCGGCGGCGGCGGGCGGAGTGAGCTGCGGAGCCTGGAATATGGTCGGGGAAATGGAAACGAAGGAGAAGCCGAAGCCCACCCCAGATTACCTGATGCAGCTGATGAACGACAAGAAGCTCATGAGCAGCCTGCCCAACTTCTGCGGGATCTTCAACCACCTCGAGCGGCTGCTGGACGAAGGTGAGTCGCCCTGCCGGCCCCTCGCGGCCCGCGCCGGGGCGGCGGCCCCTCTTCCCGGGACCCGACGCCCGCCGGAGTGTGGGGAGGGCGGGAAGGTCGCGGCCGGCGGGGACCGTGCGCCTGGGGACGGCGAGGCCCGGGCGGGGCGCGAGGAGGCGGCGCCGAGGCTGGGCTCGCGGGGTGCGGCGGGCGGGCCCCGCCGGCGGGACGCCCCCCCGGACGCGGGGCTCCGGCTCCGGGACCCCTCGCCCCGGCCGGGCCCCGCGCCGCCGGCGCCCAAGCGGGTGCGCTGGGGGAGGCTGCAGGGCCCCCGGCTCCCGGCCCGGCCTCTAGCACCGCGACGGCCCCGAGCTTCGCGGGCCTCCCGGGGAGCAGCCCGGCCTCGCCCGCCCCGCGCCCCGCGGGCGCCTGAAGGACACCGGCCTCGGGGCCGCTCCCGGAGGGGGTCCTCCCAGAGGTCGCCGGCGGCTCCCGGAGTGGGAAGTCCAGTGTGGCTTGTGGTTTTTTTGAAGTTTGTGTAGCTTGGAAGTACTCGAGGGGAGTAGTGTGGGGCTGGTTAATTTAAAGGAATTCCAGAACCGACCGAAAGTACTGCTGATGCAGCCGAAGGCGAGGACAAAATGACAGCGGAAAGCACTTTTTGTCCTTTTGTTTGGGGAAGCGAGAAGTGTTCGGGAGTTGAACTTCACTTTTGGGGGTGGGGGTGTGGACGCGAAATACCGCGAGGACACATGTAAACGTAATCCCGCGTCCGAAAGAACTTCGGCGGAGAGCCTTCTCCCGAGGGCGCCGCCGCCTCGGCCGCTAGGACGGGAAGCCAAGACGTTGAAAGGGCCAAGATGAAAACGAGTAGAAGTTCGCAGCAAAGCTTTGTTGGCGGAGAGCTGTGGCGAGCGAAGAATGACGAGAAGATTAATTTTGGCCAACTCTGGGATTACTTTAACAAGGTCTTCAGCAGTGGCCAGGACGATTCGCGTCCGGTGGCTGTGCGTTTCTGGGGACGCCTAGGGAAAAACATGACCAACAAAAATGTTTATTTTGAAAATCGAGTAGCGAGGAGTTTCTTCTGCTTAGAAGCACCACCGGAGGACTGCTTAAAGAAAACGGAAAACTGTCCTTTATAGCGATGAGCAGGGAATTTTAGATTTTTTCGCAAGAATTTTGAGAGATTTTTTACAATAGAGCTGGGGAAAAGGAATCTGAAGGTTAGAATTGGAATGTTAGGAAAGAACAAAAGACCGGAAATGTCTCCGTGTTAAAAGGTGGTTCAAGAAGAATCCCAGAAGCTTTTGTTGTCAAGAAAGTAATAGAAACAACTTTAAAAGTACAAAACTGTCAGCTATTACTGCGTACTTATTTTTTTGTCTACATATGTTACAACATACAGCAGTAAGCCCATATTGAAATGGGCTTTTTCCATAGTTGAAACAGCAAATCTGCTAACACGAAATTGTTCTGGAGAAAACCTGAGCTGTCCCTTTAAGGGGTTCTGCTCTTCCTATTTGTGTTGGCATTTGAAAGATTGTGGAGGCAGAAAACTTTCTGGAATGTCAAAAAAAAAAAATTGCTGGGACTCTTAAATTGAGTATTTCCAAATGTGGGCGCTAAGGGGCGCCAGTTATTTTTTTCAACATGAGAAATGTTTGGAGCAAAATATGTAACATACTCAGTTACCTGACCTATATTAAATTTAGTTGAAACTTAAATCATAGGTCATTTCATCTGTCGTTTTGTGTCCATATATGTATTTGAAAACTTTGAAAACACTTTCTTTCAAATGATTGGAACAATTTTATCACATTGCAGAAGTAATACGCTGTTTTCTTCTTGGCATATTTTGGTGCAGTTAAAGTTTTGGTAGTATTAGCAAAAATTTTTGTTTTTTCTTGAAGCACAGTTGTACAGAAGGAGTCCTTTATAATCATTAAAATGAAAATAGGATTTGACAATATTAGGGTTAAAGTTAAATTGCATTCTTTGAATTAAAATGTTGAATTCAGTCAAACAGCATAGGAGATTATTAAAAAGTTTGGAAATATTTTCTCATTTGCACTATTTGAAGTAAATAATTTGAGTTTCTCTGATTAGTTCTGAAAGGGTTCTCGTTTGTACTTTTATGGTGGTCTGAAATCTCTCAATGATAATTTGGAGTTGGTTCTGTTAAAAAGTTTCTAACCTTTGGTTTGGTAATTTTTAATCTTCTGAATCTAGAATTCCAGTTATGTCATTATTTCTAACAAAGGTTTGTTCGTTTCTTTTCGCCTGAAAATAGTAACCCATTTGAGTTTTAAATGTTGGAGACCACTGGTTGAGGATGGTATATTCTAAATAACATATATATTTTTTCCCTTTCATTGTGGTTTACTCCATTTCTTGTCTCAGTTCTATCTTGAGTTTTAGCCTTTTCAACTCCCCAGCGTAAAGATTGCTTCTGTATAATAGCTAGGATGTTTAAAAAGGGGCAGCATAATGACTAGGAAGTTTGATTGTTTTTTATCAGACCAGTACAAACACACCGGAAAAGGGGTTATTCCTCAGTGTGGAATAAGCTGCTTCCTGTAATTGTTAGCCTTATTATAAACGTATTTTGACTTAAGAAAAATATTGGTTTCTGAAGTGCATCACGTTTTATCCGTGCTGGGTGACTTAATTCTGAAATTTGGCAAGTTGTGCTTTACCTCTTTGTGGCCTGTCATTGTCCCAAATAAATTAATCATGACTTCTGTTTGTGGTTAGGAATTCTGATTTCCTTTGTCCATATGATTGGCTGAAAAATTGTTTTTAAATTTAGTTAAAACTGTATATTTTACTTTAGTGATTAGTTTAATCGAGTTAAGATACTGTACTTGGTTACAGTAGATGCGTCTTCTGATAATTAGAAGTTTTGAATGAGTAGCAATTTTGAAATATTTTTCAAAAGTAAGGTTTTGAAAAATTTCGTTGTCAGTTTGAGAGTTTTTATTTGGCTGGTTACACATTTGGGATTTCTGTGTTCTAGGTTTTTTTGGTTGAGTAAAACTCGAATGCTTTAGACTGAACATTTTAATTTTATGCCAAGTTAACCTTTAGCCTATATTTTGATTGTGGCCGGTGAACAGTCTTTTTTTGTTTCTTGTTTTTTGTGGGGTGGGGGAGGGGCTGTCAGCTTTTTCTCTCAAGTATCGTCAACCTGGTTGCTTTTTTAGGTTGTGAATGCATTCTAGGTTGGGCCAGTCGTATGAATGACATAACTTCAGTTGATAATTCCGATACTTAATCCTTCATTGACAATAGAGACGATTACAGATAAAACCAAGGTTTAAGTGTTAAACTGCTCTGCCTTTAAAGAGAAGTTTTCCACTGAACCCTGGGACCATCCATCCATGGGAAAGAATAGCTATTACTAGGGTTTTTTTTTTTTTTTTTTGGAAACCTTTCTTTGTCGTGAAAATGAAACTTAAGCAGGAACACAGGAACAGTATTTGAATGCAAATTGTTTTAGTAAAGTATTGCAGTTTAGAATTGAGACGGTGTAAAAGTAAAAATAAAATCAGTTTGACTTAAAAATCCCAAATAGGGGGAAATGGAGATCTAGGGATATTAAAATTAGATTCTGATTTTTCATTCTTAGGCAGATACGAAAATTAATGAATATATAGTGTGGTTTATGAGGAAGGCTAGCCTAAATCTTTTTATTGTGAATAACTGAAAAATCAGTGCATGGCTCAGAAAAAGGGAGCAAACGTGTTAGATTAGAGTCTGCATTACTGATTTGAAAAATTCACTTTTTCATGATCTTTTTTGGGGTGAGGGGGGATGTAAGTTTTCTTTTTGACCTCAATTTATTTTCTCTCCCTGTTCCCTCTCCCTTGGAAATGAGGGCAAAAAGTATTTTAAATTAAAATTTGCTTTACTAGTGAACATTTTTTCCATGTTAATTTCCATTTGTTATGCATTTATTATTGAATGTATCATTCGCAGTTTTCCTGCACTTCAATTTTCTTCCTTTCTTTTCTTTAGAAATCTTGATAAGTTTAAAAATTATATGGTTGTTTCTTGGTATTGAGAGGAATTTTGCTATATAAGTTTACTATAGTTTTCGGTCCCCCCCCCCCCCCCCCCAGAAGAAGCCTTGTTGACAGTAACCAATATCTGTGACAAACAGATTTTATTTAAGTTGAAGTAATTAATCTGTTGTTTAGGAGCAAAGGTAGTGTTTTTGTACGCACAATCCTTTGAATTATTAGTAACAAGAAGGAAGCCAGTATTTATAATTAGTTGTTCTTTCCATTTTCTTTTTTTCTCCTCACCCAGGAGGTGTCAGCAGCTATAGTAAGGTAATAATGGAAATGATAATTTGTATCACGGGTCATTTATTCAACATTTATTCTGTATTTTCGAAACTCTACTCCTGTAGGCCGGCTGTGTACTCAAAACGCATGTACATACTATGATGCAGGTGACTTCTCTTTCTTAACTTTATCCAGTTTACATGCTTTGTAGTAAATCTGTACTACCAAGGATATAACGTAATTGAGTTAATGGAAATAGGTCTCTGCTAATCACATTTGCTACTGTGTTTGGTATGAGCACCTTTTCTTAAATGGCTTTGAGAATATCAAGTGAAAACAGGTTAATTGGACCTTTTCAATGCTGTGTGCGCATCTTATTCCCGTTGTTATCCCCCCCCAGTAGTCCCAGGCCTGAAGCTGATTGAAGTGCATCCGTTTTCCATGAGAACAAATGGTTTTTGGTTTACTTATTAAGAGAAATAGATTCCTGCAACAAAAGACATGAAGTGGACCCCTCCTTGCCTTTTCTGAGCATGATTCAGATGCTCGTTTTTTTGAGGCCAGTGTAAGGTTTTTGATTTGTTTTGTTTTTTGACTTTTTTGGTATTAAGAGAATTACACCAGTGTGATTATAAGGGCAGCTTTTTATAATCTGACTGGAACTACATTTTAATTTACTTGAGAATTCAATGCTGTTAATACACTGTTTGATTTATAGTGGTGCAATTATAAGTAAGAGTTGCCTTATTCAGTTGGAGATGTTGGAAGCGCTATGCCATTGTTAGGATTTATTTTTTGATTAAGGAGCCTACTGAGCGATTTTCTGTTACTTATATGTCAGCTGTTGTGAAGATATGCAAGGATCTATTTTAGGGTCAAGGGAAGGGGATAGTGCATGGGCCCATGCCAAGAAGTCATACTTAGAATTAGGTACCAATTTTTTATTTACATGATTGACAGGACTTAGTCATTTTCTCCGACCCCTCCTTTTTTGACATTAAGACAGTTCAGTGTGAATTTTAAGTGCAATAATGTATTTTTTTCTTAATGAGAACTTTTAGGAAATGCTTAATATCCCTTTTTTTTGAATTAGCATTTCAGTTTGGGGACTCAAAATAGCTAGATTGTTTGATGTCCAAGTAAGATTTTTACAGCTTTGTTTTCATTTAACAGAAAACAAAAATAGCATTAAACTTTTGCAAAAATAGCATTAAACTTTTCATAGTGAGTACAGTTTGTTTTGTTAGTGTGACTGTGTTACGAAATTTGACTATAAATATAACCCCAGCCTGTGTTAGGTACTACTCTCTATGTAGTTACCATCATACTTAACACTGTAATATTATTATTTCTTTTTGTGTCTGTCTTCCCTGTTAGAATTAGTTCCTTGAAGGTGGCCACCTTACAGCCTGGCACGTGTATGATCTCAGATGTTTGTTGAATTAATAAATAGGTTCACACTTTAAATCCTTTTCTCATTTCTAATTTCTCTAAAACGTGGGATTAAGCAGATAGTTTTGGCAATTAGAAAAAAGGTACGTGTATTTTTTTCTTAAAGATGGTATTTTTTAGAAATCTTACAATATTTTTTGCAGTACTTGTCCTCAAGGAGCCTAATCTTAATTTTACCTGACTACCATTGATATGACTGAGAATTAGAAAGATAAAATTGCTCTTAACTACTTAAGCAGTAGTTTCTAGCCAGTCCTTATACAAAGTATATCAGTTCATAAGTATACCAGTGCTTGTCTCAGCTCTTGAAAGTTTTGGCATCTATGGAATTATATAGGTGAACCTTCCCCTAGTCAATTACCTATAAAAGTCAACATTCAGTGGATATGTAGTTCTTGTACTCTGTGCAAAGCACAATAAATATGAAAGATTCCTTGTCCCTAAGTGCTGCTTTGATGTGCTCAGGATAAATAAGGACTGTTTGAATTGTTTTAGTTTAGAGGAAAGCTGAGTATAAACATAGGTGGCTGTTACAGTAATTTAACACAAATAGCAATTTTTAAACACAGGTGTTTCTTAAAGCTAATTTGAAACTGTGCCGTTACTTAGAAGACTGATAAATTGACATTTTCAGTTAACTGAAATTTAACCCTCTTAAAAGGAGTTTACTTTTCTGTTTTAGCCTTAACAGTGTTTTAAAATAACTCTGTCAAGAGTTTTTAACAAATATATAGCTTGTCGAAGTTAAGTGATTTATCCAGAATTCTTGTAATTAATGAGGCAGTGACTGTATTTAATGTTTTCAACGTTTCCTCAGTTTTCTAAAGCAGAAACTCTTAGTTTGAAAACCCAGCAATCCTATCAGGTCTAATAAAATAAACAAAATTGTGTTTATGTTCATAATGTTGCTTTATGTATTGATTCTAACCTACATATTTTATTTAAATTTTGAGGCTGGTGAAATGAATCAGTTTACTGTAACATTTCTATCACATTACTTATAAAACAGAATTTGTCAATTTGGATGCTTTTCAAGGGTGTTGAAGTCTCAGAAAAACATCAAAATGCCATTAAACCCATGAAGTGGTCCTATGCTGTATGGCCATGGTAATGAGGGAAGAGTGTGTGTGATCGCATGTGTGCAAGCATGCATGTGTATAAAGGGAGCCGTGCAGTGAATGTGAGCTGGCCTTGAAATCCTTGGGGGTTGGGTGCTAGGGATGGTGAAGTTCAGAGCAAGGAAGGTTTTCAAAGTAACATCTGCCTGGCCTCAGGATTGAAATGATTATATATCAACAGTGGAAAATGGAGTGGGTCTTAAACACCTGGCTTTTGGCTTTTGTGCAGGATGAGTTGTAAAGATTGGGCATGATCACCTGGTCAGTTGCAGATTATTGGAGGAACCCGTGGCTTTTAAGCTCATTTAATAGTTTAAAATATATATAGGAAAAATTAAAAATATATAACATACATGTATTTATTACATTAAAGAGAAAGGAAAGCACTGGTAAAAAGCAAACTTTTAGGCAGATTTTATTTGGAACCTTGTTTTCGTTACTTCAGTGTCATACTATTTTACAGGGTCTCAAAATTCTTTTACAAAGAGTGTTTGAAGAGATGTGTATGTGAAAAGAACTAGAAGAAATACAAAACATTTCTTCTTAGATGCAGTTGAGTATAAGGCATATTAAAGTAATACCAGAAGTTCATGGAATTTCAGAGCTACCAGGGACCTGAGAGTTTGGGGGATGAGGTCTTCATTTCATAGGTGCAGAGACCGAGGTATGGAGAGGTTGTGACTTGTCCAAATCACAAAGCAAGGTGATCTGTTTGGTGAATGAGCCACTCCCTGAGCGGTACTAGAGAAGAAAAACGCAGCCAAGTACTAGAAAACTGCTGCTGTTGCCTCAGGTCGTGAACATGAAGGAAAAAAAAAAGCAAATGGGGGTTTTGCTAATTCTGTGATATGTTCAAGTTGAGCAAAATGCTGGTCAAATTTTCGGAGCTAATATAAATATATATATACACACACATTTTTTTACTGGTAAATCTTTATGATAGTTAAAGGGCTAAAAAATAAGAAAGTAAAGGCGTTTTAAGAGGCTTTCAACTCATTCACTTAAACTTCTTAGTAACCAAAGGATAGAGCTTTATCTCTTAAAATAACATGGTACAAATAAATCTAGTGAATATTTAGTATTGTTGGTGTTCTTTTTATTACTATTTTTAGTAACTACTCAAGAGGAAAAAACATTTCTGACGGGAAGGTTTTTATTTAGAAGTTTAATATTGCTAGGTGATTCGAGTCAGGAATATATACACTTGTATCAGTTTTAGATTAGCATAGGGTGGTTAAAAGCATAGGTAGGCAACTAAAGAAAGCCAGCCAAGAGGTGGATGATGCTGAATCGAATGGAAATAATGCTGCACTGGGTAGCTCCTGCATCCCATTCCCGATGCCCACATCTGGAGCATCCGCTGTTCCTTTCAAGTATATGCAAAAGAATTAAGTATAAACCACACTTACTTGTTTGCTGTGTTATAGTAATTGTATCACTCTGATAGAACTGATTAGAAGAAATAAAAAATTTCAAACCAAGGCCAATTATAAATTACTCTGAAATTAACTGTCCCTAATCCTTTATTAGTGTTGCTGCTGTCACCATTGTTGCAGTGATGCTTCCATTGTTATGACGTATTCAAGTGTTGACTCTGTGTGTGTGTGCGTGTGTACACAAGTGAGCCAGCATAAAGATGAAAATGAATTCCAGTTTCTGTCCTTATGCTAATGAGACTGTGTTGCAAAGTAGTAACAGTTCTTTGACAAATAGACCTGGGATTTAATCACGACTTGCAGTTAACTGATTAGTTTGCTGGTCTTGGAAATATAGGTAACCTTTCTGAACCTCAGCTTTTTCATCTATAAATTGTGTTATCAACTGCCCTGCCAAACTTCAAATCAAAATACTCAGAGGCTGGAGAATATTATATGCAAAAGAGCTTCGTAGACTATAAGGCTGCATCATCTAACTTTGTCAACATTTTAAGGTTGTTTTTGATAGGATGGACAAGCAGATAAGCAAAGCAGTTTGTAGAGAATGAGAGAAGAGAAAAACGGAGAAAGGTAATTTATCCATATGCGCATCACCTACTTTTTGTGTGCAGGAGAATTATTCACTACTAACATTCTGAAAGTTCAGAAGAAGTCACTTTGAGCTGAAGTGTCTAGTAAGGTTGTTTTGAGAAGTGGAACCTGGGTTGGTATTCATAGGTGAATGGTATTATTAATCGGTATTTAATGAGGTGAATGGGGGGGGGGGTGAAGGATGTTCCAGCAGAAGAGAAAAGTGCAGTGGTGCCAGAACAGTAGTGATGGGAGATTGAAAGACTTTCACAAAGTGTGTTTAGATGAAGTTACTTGGAATGGCAAATGCATATAGAGAAGTAGTGAGAATTAGAAGAGCAGAGCCAGAAGACTAATTCAGGGTTATATTGTGATGGGCCTTGAATGCCAGGGTGAATAGTTCAGCTTTTATTCTGAGTTTTGTAAGGAACCATTGATGTCTTGGGTTATATCAGGATGCCATAATGAAACCTTTGGGGGTAAACTAAGAAGAGTGTATAGAATATATGGATTTAAGGAAGTAGAATTTGGATACAATGTGGAGAGTTAAGAGATTAGGGAATTTTAAGAAATTGTTATATTTTCTCAAAATATTAAACAAAAATATATTTTGATCTTTCTGCATTTTAGATTTAAACTCTAGAGTTTTTTTAAAAATATGGTGTTTATCTAAAAATAAACATGCATACAAATTATTTTTTCTTTACCCGTAAGTCCCTAGGTATCTCTTTAAAAACTAGCAGTATTCTACATAGTGACCTCACACTGAACAAAATGGATTAATCCTACAACTAATATAATAACCAGTCCACATTCAGAGCTCTGTAGTTGTCCCCAAAATATTCTTTGTAACCGAACTAGCTTGTGCAAATCAGAATCTGACTCAGGACCATTCATTGAATCTGGTTGTTAGGACTTGAAGTCTCTTAAATCTAGAACCATCCCTTTTTTTTTTATGACATTAATGTAACTTTCTTGTCACTGGGCTTGTTCCTTTATGTCATCTGTATCTATTACTTTGGCAGTTAGATCTAAAGAATTGGACAGGTTCCAGTATAATGTCATAGGGGATACTGTGTACTTAATGTTGCATCGCTCTGGGGGCACAGTTCTGGTTCTACTGTTAGTGAACCTAAAATTGATAATCTGGGTTAGAGTGGAGATAGACTGATCCTTCCACTGTAAAGTTAGGTGTTCTTTAAAAGGTAAAGCTTTCTTTCATCAGCAAGGAATATTACTATTATAAAATAAGTTCCTAATGGAAAAGTCAGATCGGTGCTTATTCTTATTAATTATTGGTTGGTTGTCAAAGTGTTGGTTTCCTAGCTGGCTCAAATGGTGACTAATGAATTTTTTCTGTGTTTCATGATAATCATTATGGGCTCATGGATCTTCATAGACTCACTGCAATTAATATTCTTTCTGATATTCAGGTTTTCACAATTTTGGCCTGTGATAATCTAACTGGCTCTTGTGTCTTTTGAAATCTTCCTTGCTTTTTGGGACCGTTTGATGCCCCAAGCTCACCTGCCCCACAGCTAGAATTAACCCTTTCTCCAAGGTTCTTTTTAATGGAAATGGTATTAGAGATGTGAATTTAGGCACTAAACATGTTGATTGCTGTCAGGATAAGGTTACTTCCAGGTCATTGGCCATTTTCTGAGCTAGACAGTATTGATTTTAAATTAATGAATTCATGTTTGTATTTTCAATTCAATTTTAACATTATATTTAATTTTATAATCATATCTTTCTTTTTCTGCCAACACCAAAATATCATGGTTTCTGACAATAACAGAATTACTTATTTATTTTATCCTACAATGTAGAGAACATACTTTCAAAATAATATTACTAATAATAGTAAAACTACTGAATATGTTTAAATGTTTTTTATACATTTTAGACACGTTACAGATTATAGGTAGAACCAGTGACCTCTTGTTCTTCTAACTGATTGTGATTTTCTTCCTTCTTTCTTTGGCTTTATTCTATGTAAAGGTTTTTATCTAAGGGTTTTTTTTTTTTCTGCCAAATCTTGTTTTTGACCTTTTGATGATGTCATTTATTAGCTAAGTTCTTTTGTTGTTATACTGACTGTTTCTGTTAGCTTTTACCCCATGTCTAGCAGAAATTAGAGGAGAATATATTTTATAATCAGGGGTTAGTGAGTGTGTATATTTATGGAGGTAAGATCCAGAGAGATAGTTAACTTAAAAGGAGAAGGTTGTGCTGTTCAGGCTAGTGATTTGTATCTTAAGCCTGAAGGGCAGGAAGAGAAGAGAACATAGAAGGCAAAGTGTTTTAATTTAGTAAATTTTTCTGAATAATATCCGGAAAAGAATAAGGATAGCTCTTTAGGCTTTAAAGGTCCTGTGAGTTAGAGAAAATCCCTAGGTAGAAATTAAGTATTAAAGTTTTATTTCTAAGTAGTTGCAAAATCTCTACTGTAAAGTTTTTGTCCTTAAGAACTTTTGGTAGTAAGGAAGTTATGTTCCAGCAGATGGAGATATTAGTACACAAAAGACAGTGTTTAGTGATTAAAATGTGTTGAGAAATAACACTCTTGCCAGAATAGGAAATTTTTCTCCTCTAAATTGTAAGAGAAGAGTTGCTGAGGAATGTAACAAATATTGGTTATTGACTTTAATATTTGGGGTGGTATGTAAATCAGTTGTGGTATTTCTTTAAAGAATTTGTCTTTTTAAGAGACCATGTGTTAGCTATAGAAAATATATAAAATATGACTGGTTTAGGACATTGGATTGATTACAGCAATTTTCTGAAATACAGTTTCTACCTTTACAGCTTCGTTGTTTGAAGAGTTTTTGTTTGTTTTGGAAAGGGACTAAGTCTGTTTAAAGGTATTCTGTTTGTATACTATCTTTGCAATTCTAAAATCTTTAACCAGGTAATTGATTTCTGTTTATTAATCTAAGTAAGAAAAAAAAAAGTGTGCCATAGTTTACCATTGCATGATAAAGTTCTTTTGGAGATTATAGTTTTACTATAGTAATAAAAAATTATCAGCAGTAAAAAGGTAATCTTATCTCAGTTTATTGTAGTTTATAGCATTCCTTGTCAGGTTTTTTTTTTTTTTTTTTTTTTTTGGTTAGGTAAATATTATATATTTTGCTTTAAAAATGCCTTGCAATTGTTAAAGAAATATTGCTTATTTAAGTTCCTTCTTAGGAACTTTTTGATTTGTGGAAGTATGTGTTTCGTTAATAATTAATGCATTTAAATTATATTTTTCTAGTTGTTTTACTGAGGTTTTTTTAAATTGCCAAGTCAATCGTAAAATACCATTTTTCCTTCCATCACTTGAAGTTGAAGGTCAGACATGAGAGAAGAAAAGATATATTATCTTTGTTTATATGTAGAGGACCAGGAAAGAAGAGATCTACTGTGGTACCTTTGTAGAACTGATAATAACTTGCATTTTACTTTTTCCCCAGACTGTTCTTTCTCTCCATTTTGTTATTCTTGAAATGTAGAGAATTGAAGATGCAAACTTTTATTTTTTGGCCACGCTGCACGGCTTGCAGGATCTTAGTTCCCCCACCAGGGATCGAACCCGGCAGTGAAAGCGCCAAGTCCTAACCCCTGGACGCCCAGGGATTTCCCGAAGAGGCCAACATTCTAAATTTACCTTTCACTACAGGGTGGTTTGTGGTCTCTGAATCCTGGGAAAGGTGGTGGTGTGAGGGCAGAGAGTTATCATAGCATACTGTCTTTGAACCTTAATCTGAATTTTTATTTTTCAGGGGAAAATTTTTTGTATACATTTTTAAGACAGTTTCTTATAGTCATTTGAGAGTTTATGAGAATCTTAAATATCTTCTTCCTAGTAATCATTAAAAATGTATTGTTATAAGGAATTAGACGCATGTATTCTTATCATAACAAGTACTCTTCATCTCATGGAAAAAAAACTAAAATGTATCAATTAAAAAATGAAAATCACCCATAAATCAGTGATAGTGACTCTTAACATTTTTGGTGAATTTCCTTCCATTCTTTTATCCTCCCCCTCTATTTATGGATATGATAACATTGGAATCCTATTTTAATAGTATCACTGAGTGTGTTTTTTTAAAATAAATTGCATCATGAGCATTTATTTCCCCCTGCCATTTTATATCCTTTAACAATATAATTTTTATGGTAACATCGTTCGTCTTATGGAGGTCTGTTAAATTTATTAACTCTTCTCTGTTGGACGTATCATTTTGCTTTCAGGAAGTTGTGTGGTGATAACATCAGTGGTTTCAGAAGTTTATTACTGTTTAAAAAGCCTTAAGTTACTGAGTGTTGTAACTGGGCCCTGTGAATACCGAGCTCTCTTATTTCTGTAATGTGGTAATTGGAAATCAGCATTTTATGCTGCATTCCAGTAAAGTGATTGCTACTATGTGACACGCAATTTTTGAGTAATGTCAGAGTTGCATACTTCACATATTAGCTTTTAATGACTTAACATTTATTTGAAATTTTTTATTCTATTTGCAAATATTTGAATGCATACTATGTGTGGGATGTTAGGAGGAATACAACAAGGCTTCAGATTCATTCCATACCTTCAAGTCGTCTGAGTAGTAGGGTAGATAGCATGAAATAAAAGTAATATAAAATAATATAAACTAGAGGGGACTAAAGACTTGCTAAAGAGGTCACTTTAGGGTGGGGAGATTATGGAATGTTGCAGGAAAAGAGGTAAAAAGCTTCACCTGGCTCTTGAAAGATAGATAAGATTGAAGCGGTGAAAAGGTAAGGGAGTAGTGCTGTAGACAAAGGGAACGCTATCCTTGAATGTGAGAACATTTCGTGGGAGAAAGAAAGTAATTCTCTACTGTAGAAAAGCTTAAATGCCTGGATTTTAGATTCTGTCCTTTTGATAATGGGAGACCCATTTATGGTTTTTCCTTTTATATCTTTCTCTTAGTTGATTTTCTCATTTATCTGCCTCCATATTTATGTTTAGTGTATATTAATGTGATGGATTGCTATGCTTGCTACAGATTTTCAGAAAATCTTGACTTATTACCCGCCCTGGGCCCCCCGCCCCCCCCCCCCCCCCCCCCCCCCCAGTATTTTGCCACTTCACTACTACTTCTTCTAATCTACACATACCTACTTTGGCTGGCTTTCTGTTCTGTTTTACTGGTACATTTGGATTTACTTAGCTCTTTATTACGATGCCTTTTGTTTTATTTTTTTTTCTGTATGTGTCTGTTGGTGATTGTGTTGGGTTTAGGTGCATGGGGGAAGAGGTACATCTGGATTAGTGAGTGTGATTTCTAGAATGGTGAGTCTAAGCTGTGTACTAAAGGTGAGTTGCTGGCATATCTTGGTTTGTATGTGTGGTATGGGTCTTTGTCTTATGCTTGCCTTTCATCATCCTCTCCATTTGCTTTTGCTCTAATGGCTTGAAAGACTGCGCTCTTAGGTTGGAGGGGAGAGATTGAAGATCTGCTAATTTAACTGTGGTTTGAGGGAGGCTTTAGGGAAGTGCTTTTGAAACCCGTTCCATGTGATACTGGCTTCTTGAAGTGGTCTGAGAACAGAAGGGTTCTGTAGTCAAAGAAGTGCTGCGTATTCTTTTGTGTTGATTCGTTAAATATCCAGGACCTTTAGTCAAGAATTTTCTGAGATTGCTTGGTAAAGGAATGCCTTTTTTTTTTTTCTTCTTGGAACTAGTGGTGTGAGGATATATTATGGGACATATTAGAGAGGTGATTATAAAGACCTGTGGATCTAGAGAGAGGAAGGTTTAAATAATAATTGGGAATCTTAATTTTGAATGAGAATGCTGGTTCAAGTCAGTTCAAAGTACCCTTTGAAAAGATAGTTAAATTTCTTTTAGTTTGGGACTATTTCAAATTCCATCTTGAAGGAAGCAAGAAAAGTGTCCTTTCTGGCTTTATATTTAAACAATTGAGGCAAAGGGTTTCAATAGTGAATTTTATTTCAATTAGTGTATGTTATTTAAATAAAAATGTAGATGTGCTATTTTAAAAAGTATAATTCTCTAAGTAAAAACAGAATCTTGACGATTTAAACGTTAGAGTGAAACATGCTTTGAAATAGATAAGCACATAGAAATATGTTGATGTTCTAATATATGCCTGGTTTAAGTGTAAAATTTTTAAATTTGGGAACTGATGAATTGTAAGGCGAAGAGGAATTGTTAAATTTTGAAAAGAAAAATATTTATCTTTGTTAGAGTGTTTAATAAACATTGAGGTGCAGTGATGTAGTTTTGTGAGGTCTGTAAATCAGTAACCAGTTGAGTGTTTTCTGTGAACTTCTGTTTTAGTCTATGCATATAAGATGTTAGCTCTCTTTGTTGTTACAGCAGTTATGCAGTCTTAATAATAAAATGAAATTTTGATGACATTTATAATTTGCAGCAGCCTTTCAAAAGGGGGGGAGTACAAGGGTTGGATGGTAGAGTAGCATTTCACTTGGAAGGCCCAAAGGATTTTTATTAAAAATTTTGTCCTTGTTCAAAGAAAAACCCTGTAATTCAGATTTTAAAGCTGGAATGGATCTTAGAGATCACAGTTCCATCCTTTAATTGAATAGTATGTAAATGCAGTTCATTTACATGAAGTTTCATTTTCATGAAGTTTTACAGATTAGAAACTGCTGATTTCAGTAGCTCATTTGGCTCTTGTGGCAGAAGTATATCTGTAAGTTATATTATTGGCCAGAGGGTACCTTTGGGCCTGATCCCCTCTATGGAGAATTATGTCATGACTGCTAATTTGCATAATGTGACTACCTTCTGATATGAGTGGTCTTAATTATTTTCAATTTTATTTCATTGCTTGAAATATCTACCTAGGGTATTTTAACTTTTCCTCTAAATAAGAATAAAATTCAGCATTGAATGCACACAGTGATATTGTCATTAAACTGATGTTTCAGGTCAAAGACAGAGAAGGTTCTCCTAGGTTCTTGGTGGTCTCCATTAGCATTTTCCTGCAGACTGAATCTAGGTCTAGGAACAATTTAGTGTATATTTGGATAAGAACTTTCACTGCCCATGTTTTATACAAATATTTTAAAGTCATTTGTTAGAGTAAACTATTCCTCTCCCCCTCCCCCCATCAACCTTTCCTTATAGATCTAGGTCATGTGTCCTAGAACAATGTGATAAAAGTCCAAGATGAAGATAAGGGAAAGCGAGAAAGCCACTTGGTATCTTTTGAATACTCAGTTCAGATTCTCTGTTGTTGCTAGACTAATATTTAGACATGTTTGTGTTGATGTTTTGTACAGGTTTTAGTTTCATAGGCCAGATAGGGTAGACTTATCTAAAATTTGAAGGGTGATTAATTTAGGAGAGGTGTCTGTAAAAAACACTATGTTGTTCTTTTTAAAGTCTTGAGTAAAAGAAAATATGAAAAGGGGAAGAGAGTAGAGGGATGGATAAATGGATCAGTTAGAGAAGGACAGTAATGAGGGAAGGTGAAAGTAAAATCTGAGTTAGAAAAATCCTAGATTTGTTTTTAGGTTATAGGAAAATGTACAATTGACCCTTGAGCAACACGGGTCCACTTATATGTGGACATTTTTCTTTTTTCTTTTTTTTTTAAATAAATTTATTTTTTGGCTGCGTTGGGTCTTCGTTGCTGCGCACGGGCATTCTCTAGTTGCGGAGAAGGGGCTACTCTTGGTTGCGGTGCGCGGGCTTCTCATTGCGGTGGCTTCTCTTGTTACGGAGCACAGGCTCTAGGCACGCGGGCTTCTTCAGTAGTTGTGGCTCGCGGGCTCTAGAGCTCACGCTCAGTAGTTGGTGGCGCACGGGCTTAGTTGCTCTGCGGCATGTGGGATCTTCCCAGACCAGTGCTCGAACCCGTGTCCCCTGCATTGGCAGGTGGATTCTTAACCACTGTGCCACCAGGGAAGTCCCATACGTGGACATTTTTCAACAGTAATAAAACATGGACTACAAGGTCCATGTTTGGCTGGATCCATGGTTGCAGAGGAACTGTGGATGCGGAGGACTGACATAAGTTATACCCGGATTATACACCTCTTTGTTCAAGGGTCAATTTTGTTTATTTTACATGGCAGTAAGGGATGTGAGAAGTGGAAGTGTTTCATTTTGTAAGTCAAGAGTCTCCTTGATTGTTAACATTATTTATTGAATAACAAATATATATTGGGTTGGCCAAAAAGTTTGAACTTTTTGGCCAACCCATATATCTTGACAGTATAAAAATGAACCAGAAAAATGGTATAAACATGAACCAGAAAGGTATATATCTTAAATTTTTAAATGCTACCTAAAAAGAGAAATACTTTGTTATGTACACATACATATATACTTATATAACAGCTGAAATGAAAGTTTCATGAAATAATAATTTGTATTACCTCTGATGTAGTATAGTATTTTTCTGTTCTATTCCATTTAAAAAATACTGGTTGTGACTAATACTATAGATTGAAAGGATTGTGACCTGTGTGGTTTTAGGAAAACTGATGTTGACTCCTGCTATAATTTAGTTTTCAATAAAATTTAAAAAAAAAATCCAGCACTTTGCTGGGTGGTGGAGTTACAAAGATGAATAAGGCATAGTCCAATTTTTAAGGAGACATACAATGGAGTGGAGATAGAAATGAAATAAAAAACGCAGTACAGTGCTTATATTGCTGTGACAGAGTCATGCACAGGTTAAGATGGAAAGGGATCACATCATTTGCTAGCAGGAAAATGAAAATTTATTCCAGGTTCACATTGTATGATCTGATAATTCATCTTAATGTGAAATTCAAGTTCTCTTTTTTCCCCTGTAAATTCTAAAATGAATACAATGAAGTTTACTTGAAAATAAGAGATTTCTGAATTTTTGGTCTACAGACCAAGTTTGTGAAAGTAAATGTTAATTTTATAGATAATCTTTAAAAAAATCTAAATCTCACAAGTGAGTAGTATTGTCCTAAATACGACATGGTGACTAGCTTTAATGCCATTATTTGGGAAATATTTTTATTTCTTTTCTGACTTTTTTTCCTTTGAAGTTTATATTGTGACTTATTAAGAAGGTAAAGTTAGATAGAAGTGTTATATAAACACATATATCTTTTAAAATTATCTTTGACCATGGGCTGTTTGCCCAGATAGTAAAAGTTAAGATACAATACAAACTGTGAACTTTTGAATGATAGGATAAAGGTGGATACTTAATTATCCAACACTGAAAAATTATGTCTCTGTATTGGAATTTGGAAATATACTGTATATTGACTTTTGTGGTTAACTGATTTGCTTGCAGTAACACTGAATGTGAAAATTAGGAAATTGGTTGCGTTTTATCTTCAAAAGCTTAAAGCATGGCATTTCTAATAGAATCTAATTTCGTTTCTGTGGGTTACACAATTGTTAACAGGTTTTCCCTGTGAGTGATAGGCTACTGCGTCAGGTTGAGGAAGCTAATGTCTGAGTGGATGTGGTGGTTGCCTTAGAATGATTTTGCCGTTAGCAGTGAAAAATGTTTTCCTTATAGTTCTTGTGCAGCAGGCCATGGAGTAAAGCACATTTTTATAATAAAGGTGATGAATTTAATCGCAAACTGGCAGCCAAATGGAAATTGCAGACCTTGATACTGGAAGAAAATTGCCAGTAAAGCAACTCTTGCGAGAACAAGCTTTAAATTTACCCACCCATTTCGACATTGAGGAGAACTTGGGGATCACAGGATATTTTGCTTGGTCTGTTTAGTTCAGATGAATGACACCTGAGTGTTCTATTTAAGAGAGATAGTTGGTTTAAAGTTGCTTCTGCTTTGTACATAAAGCCTTTAACACATACATTTTTGTATTTTATTAAAATTCTAAAATACTGCTGCCTTTTTGTATTTCAGCACATTGGTATGCCTAATGAATTGAAATCCATTTACCACACTTAACATTCATCTGCTGTGTAATTCATGTTTCTGCCATTTATATGATGGACTACAGTCTTAAAGGATGCAGAATAATCTGGGTTTATAAGCAACATTGAATTGATAGAATGTCATGTAAACTATCAGTTTTTGCTGTTTTATATTTAAACAGTTTATGTTATAAAATTTAAACACAGAATAGTAGAATTTCTATTATGGGAAATCTGGACTTTGTCACTTTTTACTCTGTAAGTAACTAATGCTTGTTGTTTTTTATGAATAACTTAACCCTTGATCCAACATGCGGCATTTAGGGTGTTTAACCCTGAATCTTGGTTATATTGTTGCATGTATTTTGAGGTGTACTTTCCCCCCATGATACACATATTTGTTAACAGGTATGTGTCCAGGTTTAGAGAATTATTTGTGACTATTGGAAAGTGAGGCCTTTCGGAGGATGGTAAATGTTTAGAATGTAAAAAGACCAATGAGAGAGATAAAAATATTTCTTAGTATACTTACTGAAACTACTGAGTTCCAAAGGGAAATAAGGATTTCTTCTAGGAGGTTATCAGATTTTGTTTGGATACACACCCCTGATCTGATAGATTTTATTTTCTGGACAGTATGGTACATTTTTAGAGTAGAGCTGTGACAAGTGTGTGTTCTCTTTAAGTATAGGATTATAGAAGTGTTTAGTTTTAAAATATGGGAATTTAAATTTGATGGTTGAGAAAGCAAGAATAGAAGGAAGAAAAAAGGCTTACAAATTAATTCTCTGTTTTTAGGAAACAGTTTATTGAGGTTGTGCACGTGAGAGTGAAGGTAAGAAATTAAGAAATAGGAGTATTAGTTTTTCTTGTTAAAACAAGTACCAGCAATTGTATCTTTGCCATTGAAAGTGGTTTCATTTAAATTACTTTTAAGTGCCAGATTGTAATAACACCCATATGAGAAGTAAGCGTCTATGTAATGTTAGAGATAAATTAGAATGTTTAGCCATCTCTGAAATTTGCAAAGTTTAAAATAAATCAACTCCTTTATTCTTTTATCAGTGATATGTGTTTGGTCATTTGGTTTATTTGGCTTAAGTAAGCTGTGGCAAGTTTAGAATTCAGAGATAGACCCTAAAGATAATATTCTTTACACTAGACCTTTGTGAGAGAAGTGAAGTATAATTATTTTAACTCTGATGCTCCTGATCCAGTAAATTAGTATGTTGAAAGCTTTATTTCCAATTTCAGAAAAAAACTAAAATTTCATGCACTTAACATACAAGATGAAGTTAGAATAAGGTATATGGAATCTATATAAATTGTATACATACATAATATGTATGTTAATATAGTCCAACAATATTTAATATATTTTATATGATATGTGTAGTATTTGTATATGCACACATATAATGTATGTATATAACTTATATATAACTTTAATGGTATATAAGTATTGTGCATGTATGTGTTTGCACGCATGTGTATATATGTGTACACATCTGTATACATATAGTACTTCATTAAAACTGTACTGCTTTTCTTTAGTAGGCTGAATATAATTAGTTGTTTATAGGCTGATACTGAATTCAGTTTCCATAGATATTAGTGGTGGTTTACTTTTTAAAAAGGTTTTTTTGGTTTGTTTTAGTGATATGCTTCCATTCACATCCACGTCTATTATTGTGATAAAGATGGCCACAATTTAGTTCAAGATTGTTTGTGTCGGAGTCCAAAACACCTGAAGCACCTAAGATTCTGAGTTCTGAAAGGGTTTTAGAATTACGTGTTTGAAAAGTCACATCACTGAATTAGCTCAAAATTACAGGATTGTCAGTGGAGTGAAGTAAGGGGAGTGTTCACAGTAATATTGCAGTTTCAAGGTGACAGTGTAAGATGTGATACTTTTGTGTTTTTGTTTAGATAACGATTTTAAGGTATTAAGTTGTAGTTACGTAAAGATATATTACAAGCCAGAATGTCTTCTCAACTTTCCTTCCCCCAGATTACTCATTTGAGGTTAAAATAATCTTAAAACTCCTGAAAAGTGGTTAAACCAGAACAAGTCAGATCCTGGAGCAAACACTTTTTAAAGAAGGTGTTGTGGGAAAGGTACCATAGAGAGCATTTGCTCCAAGTATTTAAGAGTCATTTTTAATATGCTGAGTGTACGGTTTCTATTTGAGTAGTTTGTAAGGTTTTCTGGATTATATGTTTGAATATTTGAGGAAGAGCTTAGTAAAAATGAGTTGGAAAAATTAAGCTGTATCTTTGTTACTTTCTGCCTCCTTTTGTCATTTATGGTGAATTTGTGTGTAAGAAGTGAGTCGCAAACAGTATTTGGTAGGTGCCTTTTCTGAGTATCTTTAATGTCTATAGATTCTGCAAAAAGACTGATTACAGATTTTATGTAACAGATATTCATCCGATCAGCAGCTATTATCTTTCAGACCCACCTTTCAGTATACATAATTTTACAGAGTATATAATTTTACATCACAGTCATTGTTAGTGATGATGGTATGGACATAACTTATGTTATCAGGCACACTCTCGCTCTCTCCATTATCTCGTTTAATCTTTCCATCAGTCCCGTGAGCTGGAAATAACTCCATTTTATAGATGAAGAAATGGAGGCTGACTGAGACACTATAATGGGTTTTTTTCAAAGATTGCACTTTCAACAGTTTATTCTTTATCACAGATTATTATTTACAGTTTTTCAGTCACCTGTTCTGTAAATTTTTTAAAAAGTAAAATTTTACCTAACTTGTGAACTGATAGTTTACGTTAGTTCTGGACAAAGACATGGAGAGGCAAAGTTTTTCTTTAAAGTTGTCTTCCTTTACATGCACAGTACATTAAATTATCTTTAGCTACTGTAACTACCACTCTAAGGAAGGTGGTGGTGTGTTGACTGTGTAAATAGCTTGCTTGACTTGAAAGTGTCATTCTTTTAATAAGAGAAAAGATAGCACAGCATGTTCAGAATGTAGGAAGTATATTAAGTTTCATTCAAAACTTGTTCCATTTAATATTGACCTTCTGAAAGTGGGTTCACTTTTTCTTAAGTCTTGATACTCTGATGTTTTTCTGAAGGTTCCTGCTAATGCCCCCAGCCACCTATGAATTGGCCTGGCGTTGAGTACTTTTATGGCCTTTTCCACTTAGCTACTTTAAAAAAAGTATACTGGGGGGTTCTAATGTACATCTTGTCCTTTTCTTGCCTATGAAATTATCTGACTAAAGATGGCAGATCTTGCTATACTTAGTCTTCCTAGGGGTTTGGTTTCAAACTACTATTAGGGAGGGCCTCTAATGACTGGATTTCACTCATATTTCAGTGTGGTATGGGTGGTACAGTGTTGTTTGAAATAAGGTTGTTTTTTAGATTTTGGTGTTTATATCAGTAGTTTTCTACTTGTCTCTATCAAGGCAGGCTTTGGTGAAGACAGAACTTTGTGCTTAGAAATTCTGTTTGTTACGAACTTTCCACTGGGAAAAATACTTACCGTTTTCAAGGAACAAATACCCAGTTTGAATGGTAACCTGAATGTCTTCAAACCTTAGCATGGCTGCTCTAAAATATTTGAGAAGTTTTTGAGTAAATGAAGAAATACCTTGAGCAAGAAAAACAGAACCACTTGCCTGGATAATCATAGACATTACTAAAAATAGATGGGATTAGAAGTCAGAAAACTAAGGTCTGGAAAAAAATCCTTGAGTGGGACAGAAGAATATATTTTAAGCTTTTTTTTCCCATGTATCAGATCTATCAGCATAATTATGTATCATAAACGTGATAAATATATGTCCATGTTTTTCCATTTTTATTCTCCTTTTCTTCATCATAATTAAAGTGAGGGTTTATGTATCTAGAATCCAATTTTTCCCTAGCTTGGTCTTTTCCCACTATAGAACCAAATGAAACCATAGAACTCTGGCTTACTCTTTAAAAATTGCTTTGTCTAGTGTTCAGGCCCAGGTATTTATATCCCAGGATGCTCAGTCTTATCTATCAATCGCTTCTAGCACTCTGATCTATTTACATAGAAACCAGTTCTTACTGCTAGAAGAATTGTGATGGCAAGAACCATGTAGCTTACCAGTGTGTCCCTAGCACAGTGCCTGATACTGTAGAAAGATGGGTCGTTTTCAGTCAATAATAGGAGCTTTTTGAGCATCTGTTATGTGCCAGACACTCTACAGATATTTGTTAAGTGAAATAATTTTTTCTGTCTAACTCAGAAGCTTATTAGGTCTTGAGTTATCTTAGATGTGCTTGCAAATGGGAGTAGTCATAGACCAGCAGTCCCCAACCTTTTTTGACACCAGGGACCGGTTTCATGGAAGACGATTTTTCCACGGATGGGGCAGTGGTTCAGGTGGTAATGTGAGTGATGGGTAGCAATGGGGAGTGACAGATGAAGCTTCGCTTGCTTCCTTGCCCGCCGTTCACCTCCTGCTGTGCGGCTGGGTTCCTAACAGGCTGCGGACTGGTACCGGGGGTTGGGGACCCCTGTCATACACCTTAAACGGTTTGTTGAAGGATATGCAGCTAGTCCCTGACAGAGCTTAAATGAGAATCTGAGTGGGCACAGAATGGGATTCTCTGAAGAAACAGGAGGGTGCACTCCTAATTGATAAAATTTTAGAGCTGCAAGAAACTATGCATGTGATCTGGTCTAGCCTCATTTCACAGAGGAGGAAACAGACCCATAGGGTTAAGTTCAAAGCCGCACAGCTAAATCTTGTAGAGAATCAGAAGTAAAATCCAGATTGTATAAACTCAAGGCCAGTGCTTTTTTCCCTAGTGCATGTAGTTCTTAGAAAGATTCCCTTTCTACACAGAAAGGTCATTGTTTATGGATTGTAGTGTTTTTCCTTGTTCTTAAGGAAGGTTTAAAGTGCATGTGTTTTTTAAGCAGTACCTGATAAAGAAAATTAAAGAGATTGTTGAAAATTTTTTTTATTATTTTGAATGATTTTGACATCCTCAGTTTAATTGCTAAGCAGGCATTTTCTTTTTATTTTTTTTAAACACTAGAGAAGTAAGACATTTGCATGGCTTTCATTCTCTCCCACAACTATCCCCCTACTCCATTAGAATAAGTAACTCTGAAGGCTAAAGCAAACACTTCGTTTTTTTTTTTTTTTTAAATGAATTTAGACTTATAGAGAAATCGAAAAAATAGTGCAGAGGTTAATGTTAACAATTCATATGACTAGGAAATTAACATTGATTCAGTATTATTTACTCACTTGCCCATATCTATTCAGATTTCACTAGTGTTTCTACAAACATAGTTTTCCTGGTTCAGGATCCAATCCAAAATCCCACATTGCGTTTAGTGGTGATGTCTCTTTAGTTTCCTCCAATCTGTGGCAGTGTCGCATTCTTTCATTATACTTTTCTTGACACTTTTGAAGATAACTGGTAGTTGTTGTAGAGTGTAGAACATTCTTCAATTTGGGTTTGTCTGATGTTTTCTCAGTTTCTCAGTATTAGATTGAGGTTAGGCGTTTTGGCAAGAAAACCACAGAAATGCTGTTGGACCCTTCTCAGCGCATCATACCAGAGTACATGTCTTATTATTCTTAATATTAACTATCATGTGGTTAAGGTGGTGTCTGCCAGGTTTTCTACTGTACAGTATTTTTTTCCTTTGTAATTAATAAATATCTTATGGGAAGATACTCTGAAACTGTACAGATATTCTGTTTCTCTTCATACTTTCTAATGGTTCTTGCTTGCAGTAATTATTACTCTGGTGTTTTCTAATGATGATTTTCTTTATCCATTTTTCCTTCTATATTTATTTATTGGACTTCTACAAGGAAGATCTGTCTTTTCTCTCATATGTATTTATTCAATTATGTCATTATAGTCTCATGGATTATAATCCATTACTATCATCGTATTGTAAATAAAAGCTTCTTAAAAATGTATTTTTGAAAAGTTAATACATTGAGATGATTAAAAATTCAAAGGCCTGTTAGGAGCCTATATGGTGAAAAATCTCTTCCACTCCTATAACCTGGTTACCCATTTCGATTGCTATGAGTTTATTTTTATTCTTCTAGAGATATTAAAAGGGTTGGGAAAAGAGTTGTTAGTAAAAATTGCTAGATTCTCAAGTATTACTTTTTAGCTGGATTCTGGTGATATCTACCATTTTACCGTTACATATTCTTCAGATATTCATTGACAGATATGTCTTAACCAGATTTCTTAACCTTCAGATTTAAATTTTAATACAACAGGTATTATATAGAGATAAGGACTGGTTTCCCCTGAGTATTCTAAAAAATTAAATAACCAGAAGGCAACATTTTATTAAATAACACTTGATACATAATATGTAAAACTAACCAGGTTTAAAAGTAACTAACTTCCAAACAAAATCCAACTTAAATGAGAAAGGATGCTTATTTCAATTAAATAATTAATTTTTATTCACCTAAAAAAATGCTTTCCTCCACTCTGTTCTGTTTTTTCTAGTAGCCTATTTTGCCGTCTTTAGGAACCAAGGCCTAGATTTCATCCCCAAAACTGCTTTCTGTTAGCATGGAGTGAAAGAGGAGGGCTGCAAAGACTTTTTTGGTAGTCACTAGTAAAACAGTGAACATACTGGACTGTACTTGTTACAGCATAACTAGCAATAAACCAAAAGTTGGATTGTTCCACTTTTTTTTAAAATTAATTTTTATTGGAGTATAGTTGCTTTACAATGTTGTGTTAGTTTCTGCTGTACAGCAAAATGAATCAGTTACATATATACATATATCCCCTCTTTTTTGGATTTCCTTACCATTTAGGTCACCACAGTGTATTAAGTAGAGTTCTCTGTGCTATACAGCATGTTCTCATTAGTTATCTATTTTATACATAGTATCAATAGTGTATAGTGTATATGTGTCATTCCCAATCCCCAATCCCCCATCCCCCCCCACCCCCATTGGTATCCGTACATTTGTTCTCTACCTCTGTGTCTCTGTTTCTGCTTTGCAAATAAGATCATCTATACCATTTTTCTAGATTCCACATGTATGTGTTAACATACGATAACTTGTTTTTCTCTTTCTGACTCTTCACTCTGTATGACACTCTCTAGGTCCATCCACATATCTACAAATGACCCAGTTTCGTTCCTCTCTATGGCTGAGTAATATTCCATTGTATATATGTACCACATCTTCTTTATCCATTCCTCTGTTGATGGACATTTAGGTTGCTTCCATGTCCTGGCTATTGTAAATAGTGCTGCGATGAACATTGGGGTGCATGTGTGTTTTTGAATTATGGTTTTCTCTGGGTATATGACCAGTAGTGGGGTTGCTGGGTCATATTGTTCCACTTTCTTATTTAACATCTCTAATTACCATCTCTTAAAGTGAGTTTCAAGGACTTCTTATTCCAGAATTCCTTTATGAAACCCTAAATGAAAGCTGGTTGCATTAGCTATGACCTTGAACAAATTCTTTACTCTCTGAACATTTTCTTCCTTCCTGCCTTCCTTTTTTTGTAAAATGGGTATTATATACTACCTCAGATTCTGTGAGGATCGCGTGAAAATTCATATACAGTATTTTTAGCATGGTGAAGGTCCTCATTTTAAAAAAATAATTAGGTCTTTGTGGTTTATTTTTAGACTTGAGAGTGAGTGATTTAACCTTTATTATAATTTTATATGGGGAATCCAATATTATATTCTGCATTTTGACTTAGAATTCTTTCTACCATCCTAATGAAGATAACTTAATTAATTTTCTGTGTTATTATTGTAAAAAAAAAATTTATATAGTAATGTGAAAGCTAAACTGTCCTCGTAAATCCATCTCCCAGAGATGATTACTCTTAATAGTTGTTACATCCTTTTTTTGACTTCTCTGTGTCTATCTAAAAATTCACATACTTAGTATAAGTTGGATCATGTAATAGACATTCTTTTCTGTAACCTTTGAAAGAGCCTTTCCAGGGAAGTGCAGCTACTATTAAATACCTTTCATGATACAAAACTGCTGCTGAGAACAATCTTGGAACTAGGATGGACTGTATCATATTTTTTATGTGAAATTTATCAACAACTTTGAACAACTGTTCATTTTGGCCGTTTCAAGGAGGGCTGTTGAATTTAATTTTGTAGTTTTTCTTTTTGTGCTTATAGTCCTGAAATACAAACCGCAGTTTAACTGAAAAAAAAAAAAAAAAAAGTTAAGTCCCGTGTAGAGAGTTGGCAGTAGCTTGATTTTCTTTTTTCTTGCCAGTTTCAGTGTAGTTGCCTCAAAATTAAATCATTCTCAACTTGATGGCACAACCTGTAGATTCCAAAAGTGATTATTTCCTGTTTAACTCTGGTGGATCCAGAGGAAGGTTCCAGTTCTAGAGTAGCTTGAGATGTCATCAGATAGTTGATACGGTATGCCTGAATTTTAATATCCAGGTTAGAGAAATGTGTGTGCTATGAAATTGCAGTTAGTTGGATCCTTGACTCACAGAATAGTCATCCCTAAAGAATGTCAGCTGATAGATTCACATCAGTCTGAAGGTATTAGTCTAGTGGAAAACAACCACGAAAAGAATTTTAATTTTCCACTGGAAGTATGGAATGGTGGAAGGTTGGCCTACTACCTCTACCATATCAGCAGTGCACTGTGCTCGTCAGAGAAGTAAGGGGGTGTTCTTAAACGCGCAGTGGAAGTGGAGTGTTGGGGACCGGAGGTCGGCAGCCTCAGTCTGCATACTCATAGGTGGTCAGGGAAGGATGTGTGTGCTACAGGGTTTTCCATTTTCAGAGAGACGTAGACAAATGGATTATGTCTAAGTGAGTGGGAGGGTATAAAACTATGTCATATAGTTTAGAGAAGAGGACACTTAGATTACAGAACTTTTCAAATATTTGTAGGACTGTCATATGAAAGAGGCGTTTAACCTCTTTGACGAGCTTTGGAGTGTTGAGAGGGGGTGAGTGGGAGAAATTTCAGGGAAGATAAAATTCAGTAAAATTTGTAACATTTGAGAACAGTTCAGAGATGTCTAAAACAAATTGTGCTGATATTGGGGATATTTTGGGGTTATTGTAATAGGAATTTGTACACTAGGTGATTAAGCAAATGGTTCTGAACTTGTAGTTAGTTCTCTGAACCACTGCTGTAGTTTGATGAAGGTAGTGTGGAGATGGGGACGTTAGAGCATTATCATGTATGTTTGATGCAACAAAAGAATATGTAAAACATACTAGTTTTGAAGTGCTCCTATGTTTCATAAACACACACCTGTGAGTCCCCACTCATGAAGGAATTTAGAGCATTGCGCGTGCCCATGACTGTGACAGGTTTCTGTAATATTTTGGCTAGGATAACGTTAACAAAAGCTCTGATTGCCAGGCCTTAAAGAATGAAAAGCTTTGGAGACAAAACTTTTAAAAAACATTGGAGTTATGGGGAAAACAGTAAATGAGTCTTTGCCTCCTAAGGTTGGAAACCAGTGGATTCAGTGAAGTCATTCAGTAAGCAGCCTTCACTCATATGAGGTACAGGCACAAGGAGGGTAAATAGGAGACTTGTCTGAAATCACACAGTTACTATTAGAACTGGAATCAGAACTTGTTCTGACTTAGTGTCGTAAGTAACGTGCCAGGAAGTGCTAATGATTTGTTGGCTAGAAAGATGCTGTTGATAAAGGTAGTACTCAGCTGGTTAGAGTTTACAGTGAAAATTGTAAATTCCTTGAGAACTCAAACTGTCTTAGTCACCTTTTCATTCCCATCAGTACTGTCTTGTATGTAATTTGTTTTCTATTATTAAATGGAGTGATAGCTTAGAGACTGAAAGAAACACGGTAGAAGGATTTTTTAATTTTAAGTAGAATATATAATTACATTGTAATTTTACTTCGCATACTCCTGTCATTAGAAAACAGGTCAGAGTTCCTGTCCTCTTGACTTTAATACCCTCTCTGTGGCAGAGTTGATGATGCCTGCTTTCACATCTCTAATCCATACCTCTTACTGTTCTTCTACCTTAGAGTATCTGTTTGTTTATATACCTCCCATGTTAGACTAACTTCTCTGAGAGCTGGGGCCATGACTTGTTTAATGCCCTAGAACCTAGCTCATTCCTCTCTTCATTCACCCATCCATCTGTCCAATTTACTGAGTATTAATTGAGGACCCACTGTATTCCAGGCACTATTGTAAGAGCTGGGGATACAGCAGGTAACAGAATTTCATGGAACTCTAAGCTATTAAATAATCACAAAAATGTTTAGAGAAATACAACTTAAGTGGTAAATGTATCTTTTCTTCCATTACATCATCTAATTGGTTATATGAAGTTGTTGGTTTTTGTATATTATTTTTAAATCTAGTCATCTTACCTGAATTTTCTTATTTATAAATGGATTTTCTTGGTTTTTCTAAGTTTGATAAATTTGTTTACCTGAAAATCATTTTTTCCTCTTCAACCTACTGTATTACTATGTTTAAAGATTTTTTTAAAATATTGAATTATTCTTGCATTCGTGCTGTAAATTCCACTTTGTCTTGGTGCATCATTATTTTAATGTGCTGCTGGTGGAGCTTGTTCACTTAGGATATTTGCTTCTCTATCTACAAGCAAATTTTATCTGTGGTTTTCTTTTATGCTATTGTCAGGTTTTTATATGAGTGTTATTAACTTCATAATAAGAATTGGGCAGTTTTTGAGGAGGAAATTTTAATGTAATAAACTAATGTTGAAAGTGCCTTTACATACAGACCTTGACTAAAGGATATATGTGCAATTTTAATTAGATTAAATTTTTCTAATGCCCTCTGGTTAATTACTTGCTGTAATTACATAATTATGTAAACAACCATTTATATTTAAATTGTAGGTCATTGGAAATTTGATTTGAGAATTGCTGTCATATGCTAATTTAAGATAAACACTAATTTGATACTGGACATCTTTGAGAAAGATTTCATTATGAGAGTAGAAGTATAAAAACAAACTTAAAGAATCAACTCTTGTCCTTATAATGTAGTTAAACACAAGGTACCTTCTTTTGCTTTTTAAAAAAAAGAGTTCATTTGTTATACAGAGATAAACATTTGGTAAGCTTTGACAAGCAAATTGTTAGTTAAGAGATAAGATTCATTATAAAATGGGTATTGCCATCACTGAAGCAGAAAATGTATTGTAGTGTAGTATTTTCATTGACAGTCTTTATAACTGGGTGAGAACACCTTTGATCATGCCTTTTTACTGCAGTGGATTTTATTTAACTGAAAGTGATTTAAATAACTAGTTAAGAAAATTAAAGTGTGAAATTTGATAGTACCTTAAGAGCGATAAATTGAAATTCTGTGTTTGGAAGGCATACAAATACAACTTAAGTGATAAATGTATCTTTTCTTCCATATGACGTTACTGTTTTTTGTGTATTTATATATTCTTTAACCTAGTCGTCTTACCTGAATTTTCTTAGTTATAATTAATTCTTTTGGAATTTTATTATTTATTTTTAAAATTAATTAATTAATTCATTTTTGGGCTGCATTGGGTCTTCGTTGCTGCACGCAGGCTTTTCTCTAATTGTGGCCAGCGGGGGCTACTCTTCGTTGTGGTTTGCGGACTTCTCATTGCGGTGGCTTCTCTTGTTGCGGAGCACAGGCTCTAGGCGCACAGGCTTCAGTAGTTGTGGCATGCGGGCTCAGTAGTTGTGGCTCGTGGGCTCTAGAGTGCAGGCTCAGTAGTTGTGGCACACAGGCTTAGTTGCTTCACGGCATGTGGGATCTTCCTGGACCAGGGATCAAATCAGTGTCTCCTGCATTGGCAGGTGGATTCTTAGCCACTGCACCACCAGGGAAACCCGGAATTTTGTTTTTAAACACTAATGGATACACGCTTTTTCCCCAAGCAGGACATAATCCATAACATGGAGAGATGGTTACAGATGCATTCAGCTAAATTAATAATGACAACCTTTATTAGACAGTGTATTCCAGTGGGCAAGGGCCTATCTTCTAGCACATTGTGGAAGCTTAATAAAGAACTCTTGAAGAATTAATTGATATCTTTGTATAGGACTTGATCCATTAAGATAGATTTCTCATAATTTTTTTTTTTAGAAGTGATATTCATACCTGGGAACTGTCATAATAATTGTTTTAAAAGGTCATTGACTTTAGGTATCTCTGCTTTCTTTCATTTCATTCATTAACTCATAGTTTGATCTCCATACCATCTTTTCCTCAAAACTTCCAGATCACCAATGGCTTAGTGGTCACATCCAAGGTCCCCTCTTTTGCTCTTTACCTTGTGGTATTTTTGTGGTATTTGACACTGTTGATCACCCTGTCCTTGAATCTGTTGTTTTTAGCTTCTTTGAAGCTTCTCTTCCCTGGTTCTCCGGTCTACCTCCATTTCTTCTTGGTTTGGATCTTCTTTTCCTCATCCCTTAAATGGTGCTTTTCCTAGGGTCATTCAGTTCTTCCTTCTCCCTATACCCCCTCTAAGACATCTCTTCTGTTCCTGTAGCTTTAACCAATACATTTGGGTATCAGACTCAGACTTCTGCTGAACTTAAATTTTGTATATCTGTTGGACACCTCTATTTGGATATTCCAAAGGTACCTAAAATATCTAAGGAAGTGGTCCGGTTTGAATCTCATTCAGATGGGTTAGTTCTGAAGTATAAAGGAAGCTTTGGTATTAGCTCTGTCTTATAGGCATTCTTAGGATAGTTATTTGGCTGAAGCTATCATTTGGAATGACTGGGTTTTTTGTTTTGTTTTGTTTTTTAAATTAATTCCACCCGTTTCTTTGTACTATTTTATTTTTCCAGATGATTCTTTTATTTATTTATTTATTTATTTTTAGCTGTGTTGGGTCTTCGTTTCTGTGCCAGGGCTTTCTCCAGCTGTGGCGAGCGGGGGCCACTCTTCATCGCGGTGCGCGGGCCTCTCACTGTCGCGGCCCCTCCCGCTGCGGAGCACAGGCTCCAGACGCGCAGGCTCAGTAGTTGTGGCTCACGGGCCCAGTCGCTCCACGGCATGTGGGATCCTCCCAGACCAGGGCTCGAACCCATGTCCCCTGCATTAGCAGGCAGATTCTCAACCACTGTGCCACCAGGGAAGCCCATGACTGGGGTTTTTTAGGCATGGAGAAATTAGGTAAAATAACTGGTCTGTATCATAGTGAATAAAAGCTTGGGCTCTGAAGTTATTTTGGGGACTTCCCTGGCGGTCCAGTGGTTAAGACTCCGTGCTTCCAATGAAGTTATTTTTAATAAAATATATTATTTGGTATAAATTTGATTTCTGGTAGAAATTAATTAAGACTGTAGTTCTGTGAAATGTAGACTTAATCCAGAGAATGACAGACTAGGTCAACAGCTCTTCTTTGAGTTTTAACACTTTATCAATGAAATCCTCCCCTACCCTCTTATTTTTATTTTTCCTGGGCTAGTAAGAATATTTTTTTGTCTAACACATTTAAAATTTTTACTTTTAACAGAAATTAGCAGAGTACGGAAAGACATGTACAATGACACATTAAATGGCAGTACAGAGAAAAGGAGTGCAGAATTGCCTGATGCTGTGGGACCTATTGTTCAGTTACAAGAGAAACTTTATGTGCCTGTAAAAGAATACCCAGATGTAAGTATATTTTGTTTATATTCAATGTTTTTTTCCTGCTTCACATACTTTGGGAAGAGATATATCTGATGGTAAATACTTAAGCATTGTCAGCTGCTTTTAAAAAAAATTTCATGTGAGGGACTAGAGGCATCAATACTTTGGTGTGGATAATTTAATAAAAACATTTTTTTAAAAATATGTTTTCATTTGAATGCTGCTGTGTCACTTTGGAAGTCTAGAACTAAGTAAAGACTTGGTTCTAGATTTCAAATTGAGGCAAGAATTATGGAAAGAGCTTTGGCCTGAATGTCAGAGAGCACCAAGTACAACTTTGTGCTTGTCTTTGATCTGACCTCAGCGAAGCTGTGTCATCCTTTCAGTAAAATGAGAGGTTAGACTGTATGACAGCTAAGATTCCTTGCAGCGCTAAAATTTTTATCATAACCACTACTTACAATATTTTTCTCATCTTAGTTCCTTGTTCAGCTATTCTCCGCGTATCTTGTTGTGGATAGCCTCCTTACACTATACAGTTAATTTATAAAAGGCTCCAACTCTTTGCCTTTTGTTACAGAGCCCTACATGATATGGTCCTTTTTATTTCTGACCTCATCTTAAATGATTTTCCCTCTTCCTCAACATACTGCAGTTACATTGGCTGTTAAGAATAAGTTAAGTCTGTTCCCAGCCCAGGTACCTTTATGTTTGCTGTGCATTTATCTTAACCAGCTGGCTTCTTCTTGTCATTAAGTTTTTAGCTTAAGTGTCACTTCAGAGAGGACTCCTCTGACCATTTTATCTAAAAGCAATCTGGTTACTCATTATTTCACTTAAGTCTCTTTATTTCTGTGCAATAGCACTTATTATCTGGTATTTTTCTTTTTTATTTTTTTATTTTCTTATCTCTCCGCAGCACAATATAAGGTACTTAAAACAAGAACTTGTTTTTGTTATTTACTGCTATATTCCCAGTGCACATAATATTCGCACATAATAGGTATCCAGTACCTACTGAATATATAAAGGCAAATTGATGGCTTTTTGTTGTGTTTCAGAGGACTTTTCTGAAAGGAAATACAAGAAGGAGTTCGTATTGTAAGGTGAAAAATGTGAAGTGTACTCTAAGTTGCATTGATTGTATGGATAGTATTGTAGTTTGGAGATGGGAAGTAAATGTCATAAGTTGAGTTAATGGGGAAAAAGTGTTGCTATTTCATAAGATGCGTTTCTAATATGGTTTTCTTACAAGCTAATACATTTACTCTTTTTTTTAGTAAGTATTTTTGGTTGCAAATATGTAAACAGTTCTGGATAACATAGGCAAAGAAAGGATTTGTTGGAAGATAATTGGGTGTGGTACAGAGGGTTAAAGGAATAGCTGGAGAACAAAGCTTCATATAAGACAGGAACCAGGGCAGTTCTGAGAATCTCAGCAGTGGGAGTTTAGACCTTCCCTGTTGAGAGCCTTGCTCTTAACATAATTTGGCATCAGTGCCTCTCAGATTTTATCTTCAAACTTCAGATTCTTAGGAGAGAGAATGTATTTTGGACCAGTCTGCCATGAGTAAGGCCTGGGGTTAACTGACATAACCTAGACATGACCACCCTGGACCTACTCTGGGTATTGGATGATTCCTTGGGGTGGTAAATTGTGATTTGGGCAGCTGTCCCAATTGGAGTCTACTACTTTTGGGTGTTTCAGTATCTCCTAAAAGATACCAGCCTTCTCATCTGCTTGTTTGAACTCTAAAGGATAAGGATTCAGCACAAGCCATTAACATAGAATAGGTAAGAGCATGTGACTGTGTTAGAGAATATAACCTTAATCTGCCTGGTTCCCGTTCTTTAAAAAAAATGCTATTCAGGGAATGATGTTTATATTGCATTACTTAAAAGACACATGTTCTGTATAATCCTCTAAGTCAGAAGAGATGTATTTTATATTGTGGGTGCAAGGGGAGGCACCTTTTTACTCTATTCCTGTCCTTTTTCCACCAGTTGAGATTCACTGTCATGGTCAACTACAGTTGTTGACACGTGTGTTGGAGCGAAACATTGTCTAGTTCAGTGGTTGTCAAAATGTGGTCCCAGGACTATAGTATCCACACCTCCTAGGAACTTGTAAATGTTCACGCCCCACCCCAGACTAGATGAGTCAGCATCTCTGGGGCTAAAACCCAGCAGTCTGCCTTCCAAGCCCTGTAGATGATATTGATGCATGCTAAAGTGTGAGAAGCACTGTTCTCATTTGTTTACATTGTCATCATAAGCTGGGCTAACAGGTAATCACGTAGGGTGCTTTTACCAGGCATTGTTTCAGAAGGCAGGTAGGGGTGGTGAACTGAATGTCTCTGCTCCTGTGGAGCAGGCATTGCAGTAGCAGAAACAGACAATAACCAAATGAATATTTTCTTTAGGTTCAGTCAGCGCTTTGGGAAAAAAAGTGGAGTAAGCAGATAAACAGTAGCTATGTGTTTATAGTCAAGGAATCTCTTACAAGATGAAGGGAATGCAGAGACATGAATGGAGTGATGGGGAGGAAGGCATGAAATCGTCTGGGGGAAGCACATTCCAGGCAGAGTGATCAGCAGTGCAGTGGTTCTGAGGCATGAGCATGCTTGGGAAGTGTAGTAAGATGCGAGGCTAGAAAGTTAGCAGAGGGGCCCTGTCCTCAAGGGGCTGTGGGTCCCGGTAGGGATTTCCGATACTACTGAGTGAAATGGAAAGCCAGGGAGTGCTGTGGGCTCAGTTGGGTTTTAATAGATTTGTTCTGGCTTCTGTGTGGAGAAAGGCTGTGGGTGATGGTGACAGCAGGGAGACCAGCTAGGGGGCAGAGGAGGAACTTGAACAAGAGGACTTAGAAATGCTTGGATCCTTCATAATTGATGACTTGGAGCCAACAGAATTTGCTGGTAGATTGGATATGGGCTGTGAGGGAAAATTAGGACTAGCTCAGAGGTTTCGATTGATTGGAGTAACAGAATCACCAGTTCTTGAGCTATGAAAGACTGAGGGAAGAGCAGGTTTGGGGACGGGGCTTAGGTTCTGATTTAGAGGTGTTGAGTTTGAAGTCAGACCTCCAGATGCGGGCACGTCAGATAGGCAGGCGGGTATATGAGTTGTGGGTAATTCTTGGCACCCAAAAGGGTCTATGTTATCGAAGCTTTTTAAAGGAGAAATTTAGTTATTCATAGGAGAGAAACAGGTATAAAGCCATTTTGGTCCTCCAGATCATTTTTGTAATACCTTGATTTTAAATTTCTGTTAAAAGAATTTGGCAAAATTGGGATCCGCATATAGTTTTTCTTTGAGGTTATCAATACATACCAAATGAATAGTAACTGTTTTGTAGTCTGTACTAGGAACTGTATCTCATCTTAAAAAAAAATTAAATAATGTTAAACAAAATAAAACAAGGGCGTGTGTTGTGTGTCAGATTTTGGTAGTCTGGAAAATATTTTATTTCAGAATTATGAATTAGATATTGGCCACGATGAAACAAATATGCATTCTTCTTACTCCTGTTTTTCTTAATATGTCTTAGAGATCATTATGTATGCTTCTCTCTCACCTCCCCCTTTTGTATGTAGGCTCGATTTTGTGAGTGAATTCATCCTGTTTGACTCAAAAATGCTTTATTAAAGCTTCAAAGGGGCAGTGTAGCACAGTGGTCAAAAGTAGGGACTCAGACTCCTGGCTGGCTCTGCTGCTTGTATTGTGACTTTGGGCAAGTCCGGTCCTTAGTTTCCTCATGTCTGTAATGGAGATAGTCTCTCACAGGCTTATGAGGGGTTATAAGTGAGTTAATACATGTAAAGCACTTGGAAAATGCCATTATGCTGTGTAAATGTTACCAGAATGTAAGCTCCATGACGGTGGGGATCTTTCCCTTTTTTGTATTCTCACTGCCTAGGATAACGTCTAGTAAATGGTAGATGTATAATAAATATTTGTTGTGTGTATCTGTATGAAAGCCTCACTCTTTCAAATATTGCTGAAATTTTAAAAAAATATGTTGCCTTTTGAGTTTGCACATAGCAACTTATTTATAAAAGTAAGTGTTAATTTGGAGGTATTGTTTTGGAGTTGGCTGTGTATAGCTCTGGGACTGATAAGAAAAGAAAGTCTTAGATCACAGGTTTGAGAAATTAGATAGTGCCGTATAGTGTCCTTCGCAATGTTTTTGAATCAGTGGCTTAATGGTATGGGAATGAGAAGGTAATATGAGTAGCTTGTTGAAGATGTATTAAAAATTTTACACATTTATTAATATTTATACTTAGTAATAAAGCAGACTTTTATTGCATCTCTACTGTGTACTAAGCACGTCCTGGAGGTGGGGATATTAATTTAGTAGAGAAAACTCTTTGACATAGTTGAGGTACAGTGGGTTTTTGAGCCATTCAGGCCTAGGTTTTGAATCCTGGGTTAGTGCCTTCCTGGCTGTATTTGTCAACAGTCGCCACAGCAGTGCTCCATGTAAGCTATCCTAAAACTCAGTGGCATAAAATAACAAGCATTGATTTCTGTGCTCTTTATTTAGTCTACACTGTATGTTGGCTGCAGTTCTGCTGATTGGGCTTAGCCGAGGTTGGACTAGGCCGGCTCTGGGTGGGTTTAGATTACATTTATGTTCCTGCTGGGCTCAGCCCAAAGGGGCAGCAGCTACTTGGAGCAAGCTCTTTTCATGGCAGGTCACTGGAGTGTCAGAGCCAAGCCAAGCCAAATTGCTTAAACACGTGTAAGACCTCTACCCTTCTTCCATCCCCTAACATTCCATTAGCTCAGTGATTGTCAACTGGATGATTTTGCCCATCTGGGGCATTTGGCAATTTCTAGAGCTATTTTTGGTTGTCACAACTTGGCGGGAGTACTAGTGGCCTCTAGTGGGTAGATGCCAGGGCTGCTTCTAAACATCCTACAATGCACGGGACAGCCCCGGCAACCAGGAATTACCCTGCTCCAAATGTCAGTAGTGCTGAGGTTGATAAACTGCATTATCAAGTCACTCTGTCTCCATGAGAAGGGGACTAGAATAAATATTAGCAAAAAATAATTGAGACTATCACATTGGCTTTGAGCACATGTAGACTTTAGAATCTGTTTCCTTGCCTATAAGATCATAAGGTCTACCTCATAGAATTATTTAGAGGAATGAAGATAACAAATATATGGTATCTGGATAGAGCACTCAGTACGGTTCTTATGATCATGACTAAGGAAAAAATTCCTATCCTTGAAGGAGCCCACAGTGTTATATGAAAGAGAAAAGCTATTGCATTATCATTTAAGACTATTTAAGTTTATCATATATTCAGAAAATGACCGACATGGATGAAGACTAAAGTTAATGCACAGGCCATCAAAGTGTTGATTTGGCCAGTTATTAAGGGCTTGTTTGAATCCATGAAGATCTTATAAACAGTATATGAATGGAGTTAACTCTGATTGATACAAGTAAAAGATGTTATGTTTTAATGAGTCAATAATAATTCTGTCATTAAATTTGCCTGGTTATTGTTTTTGGGTTCTGAGAAATTGTTTTATAGGATCTGCCAGAGTGGTAGAATAAGTTTCAAATATTGGCAGGGTCTAGCTGTTAGGGATATTAGTTAGCCTGTATATACATGAACAGATTAGATTGCGAAGCCGTTAGCTTGGGATATGTTATGATTAAATTGTAGTGAGACTTTCCCCAGAAATGTTATATGAAGATAACTTTGATTTTCTGATGTTTTTAAAATGGGTTTTAATTTTGAATGATTATAGCGTTAAAAGGTTTGTCTTGGGTCTAGGCTATTCGTGGTGACACATATTGTCAAAGGGTTGTACGATGGGTAAATGCCCTTTCAAATATTTTTTCCAGCTTGTAGGATTTCAGCACGGCAACTATAAATAATAATGTAGATTTATAATGTTTTTCACAGTACACACTATAGCTCACAATAATAGTCTATGTCAGTGGTGGAGCATGAGTTTTAAAGTCACCTTTCAATTTATTTCTCTTGGGCTTGCAGATAAAATTTGGCTAGTCATAGCTTCAGAGTTAGTATGGAGTTATTCGTAAGTTTCACTTTCTCAAGATTGTCATCTGCAAATTGCCTGTTGAGCTGGCATTTGTTTTGGAGGAGTTATGAAAAGAGAAAAGGGGTCATTGCAGTTGGTTACCTTTACTTAAGCCTTTGTTCCTTTGACTCTTGTGGCTTTCTTATTGTGTTGAAAGACTCGATATAAACTACTTTCATCTTTGTTCTTCTGAGAAACAAATGGATGTTAAGTCAAAATTTAATGATCTACTAAGTCTCTCTTTTCAATACCAAGGTTAAGCCTTGATTTTTGGCAGGATATGATCTTAATTATAAGTGAAAATATTTTAAAACATCTGCACATCTCTTTTCTTTGATAGTTTATACAGGAAACTCTTAAAGATAGATTGTTGATTTGAAGAAGGTTAGATACATATTTTTATTGAATGGCGTTATGAAGTATTTCAGAATACATATTAACCTATTGGAGTTTTTAACTTAGCAGTACAATTTGATAATATAGAGCATGTCTAAGTTTTAGGTAGAGAAACTGTTATTGTTGACTTGAAACTTTAAACAGATCAATTTAGTGAAGGTCAATTTCATGACATTTGGTTTTGAAGTTTCATTTTTATTTCATTCTGCAAGGATATATTGAGGGCCTACTGTGTACCAAATATTTAATAGGCTCTTTGTGGTCTGAGATATACTAAATTTCTTAGGATGTTAATAGAAATTATTCCAAAAAGGATTTCAAGACAGTCTGAAAACAAATTTTGTTTAGCTCAGGTTTTTTCAAAATTTAACAGTTTTTAAAATAAGCCTTCTCAGAGTCTTAAAATGTGAATGCTTTCTTTTGTAAGTAATATATTTTGATATTAAAAAGGACTAGTGTCTAGAAGAACAAGTTAAAAGATGGAGTTTGTTTTTAGGGAAGAATTATTGCTTGTAAGCAAATGTTTTCCAGGCTCAGTTGAGATAGAAAGTTTTGTCTGTGATTTATCTTATCCAAAAAGAGTTTGTTAGGATCTGCTCTGTTAAAATTATTGTTACAAAGGACTTATGGAATTAGATGGAAACCTAATTACAGGCATCAACCTCCATATCTCTAAGATTCTCACTGAAATAATCAAAGGAATAGAATACAAAGATTGGAGAGAAACCTGCCTCTCAGGGCTATTGTGTGTTTCTGTTAGATATTAAAGGAAAGCTCAAGGTGCTGATCTTCTCGTGGCCCATTTTGGGAGAGCAGTGTCTCCTGGAAGTGAGTGAAGCAGTCAGTAACAGAATCTTCCTAATCCTAACCCTCTCCCCTCCAAAGTTGGCAAATGAAATGGGGTGTGGAGTAGTCCAAGGTTATACCACTTGAGCTTGGCCACCCATTTTTGTGCCTGCTTATCATAGGTGACCTAAATTTATTTTGTGAGTAAATGAACTCATCATATATGCCTTCTTTTGGTTTCAATTTGAGCAGAAAACTACTATAGTTTTTGATAGAGCCTGCCTTAACTTCACCCCATGGACATTGAAATGGAACTTTTCATTGACTAGCCTTGGAACTAAATTTAACTATTTCATTGGGAAAGCATATTATATGTGTTAATAAACCCAGCCCTTTAGAACAAAATAGTTCATAATAAATTAGGGACTTCCTGAAATCTAATTTTTGACTTCAATAGAACACTGCTTTTCCTAAGTTCAAAAACAGTATCAGTAAGTAGCCTACCTAGCATGAACTTGGCCATCTCCATGTTTCATATTGGTATGACAATTTTTTCTTTATTACTTAGTAAGGAATTGATTGAGTTTTAAAAAATGTATCTATGTTGTATTGTTTGGGGTTATAGAACAATGATTGATTACTTTCTTGCCTTTTTATTTGTAAGATTGTATAAAAGCAGTATAAATTTGCAGTTTTAAGGACAGACTAAAAAAAAAGAAAAACAAAATTTGAGAAGTAATTAGAAACATGAAGGCCAAAGAGGAGATCTGAGTATAAACCAGTAAAATTTTGGTATCATTCAGTAGCAAGAGCCTGAACGAAGGCAATGGCAGTTGAAATGAACACAAGGGGACAGATTAAACAATGAAAATCTTAAGATTTCTTAGTCTGTTACATGTGGAAGATAATATCGTAGAGGAACCAAGAGTAAGAGATGATAAAAGTACTATATTAATAGAATATAATAATTAAAAATCACTGTAAACTGAGTTGTACTTAACAATTTAGGAACATTGAAGCAGGGTAATATAAAAGAAGTTACCAGTAAGTCAAATGGAACTAGAATCTGTGCCAAAAAAGAGCAGGTCTCTTTAAGAGCTGAATTAGTACTTTTGGAACAGTGTATGAGGCTGCTATTTATGCAGCAAAACTTGAGAAAACAATTTCAAAGAGCCTTAGACTGTATTCATAATCTGTGGTCAGAATTACTAAGTATTTGATCTCCTAGACTCATCTTCAGGGTCTGAGGTAGCACTTGTAAGCTCAGTCTTGACTCATATAATTATACTCTTCTCTCTTGCTCTCGCTCTCGCTGTCTCTTTTTTGAAGTTATACGTATTTGTAGTTGAATTATGTGGATGAACTAATAATCACATAAGGGCTTTCATTCATGTAAAAGGTTCGATTAAGGTAAAAATGATATGTATGTTGATTATTTTTTTTAAAGTATTTTATTTTATTTTATTTTATTTATTTTTGGCTGTGTTGGGTCTTCGTTTCTGTGCGAGGGCTTTCTCTAGTAGTGGCAAGCGGGGGCAACTCTTCATCGCGGTGCGCAGGCCTCTCACTGTCGCGGCCTCTCCCGTTGCGGAGCACAGGCTCCAGACGCACAGGCTCAGTAGGTGTGGCTCACGGGCCCAGTTGCTCCGCGGCATGTGGGATCTTCCCGGTCCAGGGCTCGAACCCGTGTCCCCTGCATTGGCAGGCAGACTCTCAACCACTGCGCCACCAGGGAAGCCCTGTATGTTGATTATTAAAGCAGTGATCCTAATCAGTAAAAGACAGATGACAATATTGAAAAGGCAAGGCGTGGTTATGTAAAAGAGTATGGTAATGATATGCTTTGTGATGTAGGTGGAACTCATTCTGAAAGTAAATTTGAATCTGAAGAGGGTTTTTATAAACTTTGTACTAAACATTTTTTGAATGATTAACAAGAATGAGAAAACTCAACATGAGTATCTGGTATGATCAGGGTGTATATGTTTAAGGTCTTTAGAAGAGAGGCATTATGCCCTACTGTGTCCGAACTCTGTAGTCAATCTAGGTGTTCTAGGATTTGGACTACTTTTGTAACCTCTCATGTATTAAATGTAGATGATAATGGTAACTGTCTTCTAGTGTTGTTGTGAGGATTAAGTGACTTACTGCATGTAAAGTGCCAAGCATCGAAGTTGGCTTTTACTGGAACACTCATAGTAGAACATATTTCAGCGTACTCAGCACCTAAGAAGTGTTGAGTGACATAATCCTAGCACTCATGATACTACCGTATTGAAATGGAAAGTGGAAATAATAGTTGTTTTGTTTCTGTGACATCATTGACTCTGTCATTTGGAATTTATCCTTAGATCAGTCAGGCTTACCATTTAAGAAGTTTCTGAAATGTGTAAGAGTTCCTGTGCTGCCTATAACTTACTTAGTGATTTTACTGAGAGTGAAAAATCACTATGTGATTTCTGTGAACCCTTTTAAATTGTATTATCCAACAATCTGAACAAATACTAGTTTCTTCTGAGTGCTGTATGTTGTGTGAGGCACTGTGGGTTAAAACATACACACACACACCCACACACACACACACACGCACGCGCGCACACACACACACACACACGCACGCGCGCGCACACACACACACACACACACACACACACACACACACACGCACCCCGTTGCTGGTTTCTGACTTCAGGGGATGCCCTGCGAAAGACATGCAGATCATTGCATACTGTGTGACAGAAGGGCTGTAAGAGGTGGGTACAAAGTGTTCTGAGATCCTCACTTAGGAGGAGAAAACATCTGTCTCTAGGAGTCAAAGAACACACAAGGAAATCACAGAAGGAACACTTGAGCTCAGTACTATGTGATGAGGATTTGACATGTTTGGTGGGAAGGAAGGAGGAAGAAAGGTGTTAACAGGGAACAAAAATTGAAAGTACCTGGCTGTTTTAGAGAACAACATGGGTCTGAACAGAGGATAATAGCAAAAATAAAGGTTCAAAAAGTAGTTAGGGATCTTTTAAAGGGCCTTGTGTATGAGTTTCGACCTTACACGGTGAAAAATATTGTCATCTATTAGGGTCGTAAAACCCTTGTTGGCTTTCATTGCCTTTATATTTTTATTTTAATTGGTTAAGTAATGTTTTGTTTTTCTAAGTACTTGTTATTTAGCTTCCACAATGATAATCATCATCTTATTCACCTGAGTTTGTTTTGTATGTTTCAGCCTCTTTCCCAATTATACCTATACTCAAAGAATAAAGATTTGACATAATTTAGGATATCCAAATTCATATGCTATAAATTTCATATTTTGGTATTATTGGTTACCGTTTTTCACTTTTACATCTGTTGGTGTAAATGCTTCTTCTTACATAGCCCTGTGCCACCAACAGAAGATGTGTAGAAAGGCCTAATATATGAAATGTTTTGCAAAATGGTTCCTATAGTAATTATTATATAGCTTAAGAAGACATATTTGGCTGCTCATCTAGAATTCATATGAACATAGAGAAGGGATAAGACATCTGTCTCCCAAAAAAGTACGAGGCATTTTGATATAGTCATTGTTTTTTTGTTTTTTAAACAGAAGACTTTCCTTGATTTTCTTTCCCCCCCCCCACCCCCGAACTCTTGTATCCATGGCCAAACTGATTTCAGTTGATGAATGAATATAGTTCTGACATGAATATTGGTTGGTATTTTCATTTACATTAATGAGTAGATCAAAGTGAAAATCACGAAGACATAAGCTGAAACTTTATTTGTTCATAAATGACAAGAGCAGTTTATTTGCTTAATTGGATAATGGTTTCAGATATTGGAAGAACATTGTGCTATTCACAATGAGTGACTTTAGATGCAGCAAACTTTTAAATTTCGTCTGCATTGTTAACATATTCTCCTTTGCTGTCATAAGTTGAGTCAATAAAACAGTAAATCAAGTCAAACAAAATATTCTGGTACTTTTAATTAAAAACAGTTGTATTGCTAAGTAGTCACGACTTCTCTCATCTTACACATTTGCATAAGATGGCTTACTAGTGTTCACTACCACTTGAGGTGGTCCATTTTTGGTCATCTGCTAAGCAGAAGACTTCATCAATAAATATACATTTGTGTGTGTGTGTGTGTGTTTGATACCTACTAAATTGCTTATGTGATCTGATGTAAGGTTTGTAAGATATATAACTAAAATCACCTTAGAGATACTAGACAAAATACTTAAAAACAGATTATCAATTTATTGTATGAAAAGCAATCCAAAGAAATACATCTTCTTTTTAAAATTGTTTTTCCAAAATTTTAAGCAGAAATTACTGTTAAACACTTCTTAGAAGTGTTTCACTGAAATGCTTTTGGAAATCCATTTTTTATTAGTTCTCTCTTTTGATAGTGTGCCACAGAAACAGAAGGTTTTATCTTTTTTTTTTTTTTTAAATTAATAGCTACTCTATTTATTTATTTATTTATTTTTAGCTGTGTTGGGTCTTCGTTTCGTGCGAGGGCTTTCTCTAGTTGCGGCAAGCGGGGGCCACTCTTCATCGCGGTGCGCGGGCCTCTCACTATCGCGCGGCCCCTCCCATTGCGGGGCACAGGCTCCAGACGCGCAGGCTCAGTAGTTGCGGCTCACGGGCCCAGTTGCTCCGCGGCATGTGGGATCTTCCCAGACCAGGGCTCGAACCGTGTCCCCTGCATTGGCAGGCAGATTCTCAACCACTGCGCCACCAGGGAAGCCCGGTTTTATCTTTAATTGTACATTTTTTAAAAGGTTAATGGAAAGATTTGCTATAATACTTTATATTTTGTCATTGGGAGAACTCTGTCATGTCTATTTAAAATTAAGTCAGCAGCAACAAATAGCATTAGACATGACTGTTGTTAACCTCTTCTTTAGAAATTAACATGCCACTTGGCAGAGATATAATTGGTAAGCCACAGAGAAGATCTGTACTTAAACAGAGTTAATGAATGTCTCTCTTTTTTCTTCTTTCTTTCCCTTCTTTTGGCCTTTAAAGTTGTAGTTAGCTTAGGCTGTTTGAAATGATTTTCTTTGAATGTGTTGTGACATTGGTTTAATCGAATGAAGCTGCAAAACTAGCAAGATAAATCAACACAGAATGAATTTTAATGCAAGGCAAATGATGTTAACTTGGAAATTGGTTGCAGTAGCCAAAGCAGCTGCTATGATTATTTTTTCATTCTCTACTTACACCATTTTGAGAAGGATGACCTTGATGGTTTCAGCTGTATTAGAATCCCAGTGGTATGCACTTCAACACATTTGAGCTGTTTTTTGCTGGTTGTGGTACAGTATAGATTGGTTCATTTATAAGGTTAGGAAAATTTTGTTACAGATTTAATATGTTGGTTTTGACTGGCTTTAAAACATTTTTTATTTAGTAAATAATAATTGGGAGGATTACTTAGCTATGGTAGAAGTCTTTTTCTATGTAATCTTAATGCTGTGGTTTCAGCAAAAGAGATTTAATACGTGAAAAGAATAGAATGTGCCAAAGAGGGTCTTTGTTTTTTTTTCTTTTTTTAAAATAAATTTATTTTATTTATTTTTATTTTTGGCTGTGTTGGGCCCTCGTTGTTGTGCGCAGGATTTCTCTAGTTGTGGCGAGCGGGGTCTACTCTTCGTTATGGTGCATCGGCTTCTCGTTGCGGTGGCTTCTCTTGTTGCGGAGCACGGGCTCTAGGCGTGCGGGCTTCAGTAGTTGTGGCACATGGGCTCAGTAGTTGTGGCTCGCGGGCTCTAGAGCACAGGCTCAGTAGTTGTGGCACATGGGCTTAGTTGTTCCGCGGCATGTGGGATCTTCCCGGACCAGGGCTCAAAGGCATGTCCCCTGCATTGGTAGGTGGATTCTTAACCACTGCGCCACCAGGGGAGCCCCACAGAGGGTCTTCTAAGTGTTTGTATGTCATGAAGTGGAGGCCAACCACTTTGACAGAGGACACAAATAAAAAACAATTACATATTCGTTACTTGAAGTGCTAAAGTACCTCCATTCGTAATGCATTTTTTCCAGACATTCTTTGCCATGTTTGAGCTATATAATGTATATCGACTATATGAGTTACTTTGGAAAAAGATCTGTATAGAGCATAACTATTATTGAGGAAGAGCTGGCAAAGACTACTTATTTTAAGAAGCAGTCAAGGTAGCAAATAGAGTGAAGGCATTTTCACAGATTTCTTGAGAGCAAGGAGAATTTCTCCTCTTCCTCTTCCTCCCCTTTCTCCTTTTAAAAAAAATTCCTAGCATCTATTTCACTCTTTGCCACATAGGAAGCCTTGAACACATGTTTCATTAAGTTGAATTTGAAAATGAAAGGTTGTTTCCTATTCTTCTGAAAAATACTCAAACTAAACAAAATTACACATAATAAGCATAATGCTTATAAAGTCTGGGTCTAATAATTCTAATATCTAGAGTCCTGGTGGATTTGTTTCTTTTGTCTTATCGTTTATTCAGATTTTTGTCATTTTATGTTCTTGTGTGTTTGGTTATTTTCTAGTGTGTGCCAGATAATGTATTTACTAAATAGCTTACAAAAATAATATAAGGCCTAAGATTATGTTATCTTCCTCCAGAGAGAATATATGCCAGCTTCTGACAGGTACCTACTGTTAACTAGCAACCCAAGATCACCTTGATACAATTTTGCTTATTGAGGTTGAGACAGTTTTGATGTTGATATGCAGAGTCTGTAAGGGCCTAGGAAATTAGGGTTCACTTTTACCCCCAGAATGCACACCTATCAGATCCCTACCCAAAGCAAAGACTGGGTGTGGGGAGGAGCTCACATAGGTAGGTTACACACTCCAACCCATGTCCCTTGAAGTTCAGGCTCTCAGCTGTCCTCTCCAGATTCAGCAAACATACCTAGAGGAAAAGGAGTTCCCCAAAGCCAGGCTTACATCCTCTTGATTCTCTGTCCTCCCTATGATCCTGAATTAGCAATTCTTCAGTCTTGCTGGGTCTCTGATGCATTCAAGCAGATGTTTTTTCCTTCTGTGTCCTATTTTACTGGAATTGCTCAGCTGGTCTGAATTACCCTTAGTACTTAACAGAGAATTCCATGAAATTTTTTAAGAGGTTGCCTTTAAATCCAAGTAGATCTAGAATTGACTAACTTCAGGCAGTACAGGGTAAAAATATATTAGAACGAGGGTCTGAGAAAGAGAAAAAACACACATATTACAGAAAATCTATCAACAGGCCTGGCTCTATGTTCATTTAGAGCAGACTCTTCCTACTTTTCTGCAACTTGCCAACCCCACCTTTATATATAGTTACAGATTCTATAAAACTTCATTCCCTCTCCTCAACTTGGGATGGAAAAACTTATATCGTAATCCCCGGAGGGAAGAGGGCTCTCTTCCATTCTTATACGTGTAGTACCTGTCTTTCACTTGGGAATCACTTTTGTAAGATGCGGCAGTGCTGGTGAGCAGCTAAGGCAAAGTGAGAAGGCATTGGAGGGCTTCCCTGGTGGCGCAGTGGTTGGGAATCTGCCTGCCAGTGCAGGGGACATGGGTTCGAGCCCTGGTCTGGGAAGATCCCACATGCCGCGGAGCAACTAAGCCCGTGAGCCACAACTACTGAGCCTGCGCGTCTGGAGCCTGTGCTCCGCAACAGGAGAGGCCACGATAGTGAGAGGCCCACGCACTGCGATGAAGAGTGGCCCCCGCTCGCCGCAACTAGAGAAAGCCCTCACACAGAAACGAAGACCCAACACAGCCAAAAATAAATAAATAAATAAATAAATAAATTTATTAAAAAAAAAAAAAAAAAAAGAAGGCATTGGAGTATAGAAGATTGAAGAACTGCCCTGGCTTCTTAAGCCTTGAATTCTGGCATATTAGTGTTATTAACGATACACTAACAGTAGGATTAAAATGCAAGAAAAAAGTAGGAAGCATGAGAATCAGTAACTTAATTGATTGAATAAGTTAATAGAAACCACCCATCGGTCTTTGTGGAACTGATAGTATAAACATTCATTTTTTTTGTCTTTTATGCAGATGACATGTGAATGAGGAAAATTTACTTTTCAGTATTCAGAGTCAATCTGTTCTTCCCATTGGACTTTTAAAAAAATTAACTTCTGTGAATGAATACTTGACGTTTCTGTGGAGGGATGATAATTACTTATTTATATAATTATTTTTGTCACTGTCCTATTCGTGATAAGAGTTAAGGTTCTTTGTCAAAGTAGTAGTATAAGGTAAAGGTAGAAATGGAAAATAGAAAGGAAAATAAGGATGCAGAGATAAAATTGTGCAAAGAGTGTGGTGAAAAAATGTAGACTCTCATGACTTAAATATTTAGTACAGGGTGGAATCCAAATTTGGCCATCAGTGTTCTGGCAGCCAACCCCAGAATACAATTCTCTCTGAACAGTTGCTTTGGGGAAAGTATAACTTAGATAAATAAGACAGGAGTTCTCCCCCAAGGATTTCTGTAGAAAAGGCAACCATTATTTAACATAATGAACAGTTCCCTGAACCCTGTCATAAAGGATTTTGTAGAAGGGATTTGCATTCTTGGGTGGCACCTAAGATTTTGTCTAACTCTTTAATATACTCTGGTTTAGATTACATGTTGATGGGCAATTGAGTATAGTACCTGTTTTAGTTAGATACTGTTGTTCCTAATCCATAATTTGTATTAATACATACGAAAATTTCAGGCTAAACATGAGCTTCTGTAATTTCACCCCCAAACTTGTCAAGAAATTCATAAGATTTTATTTCAACTTAATATTTTTAAAAAATCTAACTGAAGAAAGTAAATTTATACTTTAAAATAACTTTAAGTGAATAATGTACGGTGATTTTTTTTTTCCCCCCCAGTTTAATTTCGTTGGGAGAATCCTTGGACCTAGAGGACTTACTGCTAAACAGCTTGAAGCAGAAACAGGATGTAAGATAATGGTCCGAGGCAAAGGCTCAATGAGGGATAAAAAGAAGGTAAGTCCTTGAAAATGGGGCGGGTCTTTATGTGAATAATTTACTTATACTTTCGAATTTTAGTAACAGAATATCTAGACCCTAAAGCACTATACTTTATTTCATGTCAGAAACTTTTGAACTTTTTAAAGGTGTTGTCATGATTTTCCCTTTTTGATTATCATTTTTCATTTAGCCAGCTAATATCAGTCAGTCTATGATATTAACTTTGGTTTTTACACTTGAGAAACACCATGGAAATTAGTAAATTCCATTAGCAAATGGAAATTAGTCAGACTATAATGTTGTATATATAAAAGATGTAACTAAAACTTTGAAAAATCTAAAATGTTTCTTTTGATGAGATTTAAATGAGAAGGATCAAATGTGAATAACTTTGGATGTATGTCATCTCATCAGGAGAGTTAGTAAACATAGGAATAAAAGGCTTATAACTAGCCATATGAGAGTCATTTTGGTTTTTACCAACATTTTGTGTTGATTTTAAGTTTTCTAGATAATTTAAAGTGTATTGTTCCTGCTTTCTGCTTTTTTCTTTTGCCACTCTTGTTTTTCTAGTATAATAAACACCTAACTACCTACTTTAAACATTGTTTTTAGGAAGGTTTTTTTTGCCTTGTTTCCTTTTATCCAGTGATACTGTGAGGCAGAATACTTTTGAAATTTTCTGTCTGTGTAAAAAATGTTTGACTGATTTTAAAAAATAACCTAGATTTTGATTGCCAAAGATTAGATTTATTGTTAGGAAGGGTTTGTTGTTTGTTTGTTTATTTTTTAAATACATTGCCTTGAAAGGGATATCAAATGATAGACCCGTTATGTTATGTTATGTTATTGTTATGTTAGAGCATGTGCATTGAATCACTTTGTGGAGCTTATGGAATGAACACCAGACCTATAAGGTATTGACTTCATTCTGATACGCATCTTTTTGAGCTTCTCACTTCATTTCATTTAAGCTCTCCCATAAGCTGACTGGATCTCAATCATTTTCTCTCCTTACAGACAAATAATGACTTAGTAGTTAAGTTGGAGGGAGAGGCCGTCAATGATATTGATTATCTTTAGATCTTATTATAAGCTGTTCTTGTCAGCTGAGTATAAAGATACTTTGAGGCAAGCGTGTGAGTTCTCCCTAAGCATATTTAGCTGTTGTATTTAAAACAATTTTTTTATTAGAATCTTAAAAAAATTTAAGCATATTGTGAATCAGCTGAGTGGCAATCTCGCATCGCCATGCAGTTTTGGTTCCCCTGTTTGCACTTATGGTTGCGTTGCATTAAGTAATGCTAATTTAATAGCCTAGGGACAATGAGATGAACTCTCAACAACTGAAGGACAAATAAATCTTCACCGAAAGATTAGTGTATCCATCAGTTAATCAAGTTATGAATATCAGTCAGTTAACAAAGCATGTTTTGTCCTCTCCTCAGCCTCTGTTAGTTCTGTAGTAATGGCTCTCCACTTACTCCACTCACACACTCACAGACACTGAGGATTAGAGCTTGGAACTGTAATGAGACATCGTGAGTTCTGTTTTCAGTCAAGTTGAACTTTGTAGCCTGAAGAACATTTTTCTGCTGTCATTTTGACAGAAGATTAGAGTGGTTAAGAGAGTAAGCTCTATAACCATCTTGCTTTTGTTTGAATCTTGGTTCTATCACTTAGCAGCTTTGTGATTTTAACAAATTACTCCATCTCTTTGTGCCATATAATATAGTGAGGGAGTAGTGTTGTCACTTCTCTCTTATGGTTGATGGTTCTCAACAACCATCGTTGTGAGGATTAAATCAGTTGTAAAGCACTTAGAATAGTGTTTTAACACATAGTAATCAATCAATTAATGTTAATGATTGTTCTTAATAAATTTTATATTAACATTATTAGTTAGTACATTTTATGTTTAAACTCATATTGTATCATAGGGGAGTACTACAGTTTTTTAAGCTTTGGAAATGACAGTACTTTTGTTGTTGCTTTGTGACCTTTGAATATCCCATATTCTGATGGCTTTTCTGTTTTGTTTCCCTGGTGGTTGGTGTGTCCATATTCTGTCTTGTCCACTTTGTTCTTAAGCACAGATAGAAGCAGTTTGCACATTTTATTTTATTTTTTTTAATATGTACTGTTGTCTAATGAAATAAAAAATGTTTACAGATTAATGCATGCAAACAGTAATAAATTAAGACACCAACAAAATTTTGACTGCAGATTATATTTTTAGTTTTATTAAAGTTCTACAGATGAACATACTTAGGGGATATCAAGTTAATTTGAATGGCTATCGTATGTTTGATATTATGGTGAAGAATTTATATGTAGATTTATAATGCCAAGAGTGTTTTCTGTAATCTTAATTTAAATCTGCCCATAATTGTCAACCAAGTCATTTTGGTTTATGCTGTAGTAACTCTACCCGTTGAGTTCTTAAAAATGCTAGTAAAAGTTAGATCAAAATGGAAGGTACTATCATTCATTGCTTGGCTGTTATTTTTACAAAGAACATGACAAATAGATGGAGGCAAAAAGAAATATAATAATAAGGCCGATTGAGGTATATTTCATGTGTTTAAAGGAAAACTTTAAACTTTTCTGCAGAGTTGTCAGTTTATGTAAAAGCTGAGAAAGCTAGAAAATAAACCTTAATTTACTGACTGTCCAAGGTATTATGATGGAATACTGTTTGCTGATTTGTATCCTTCACTGCTAGTCTGATAAACTGAGGGCATACCATGTCTATTTTATGGAGTACTTCCCTGGTGTTTGATGAGTACCTGGCACAGAGCAGGAACTGGAAAAAATTATCTGGGAAAGGAATGAATGTTTAGGTAATAAATGAAAGGCATAGATGCTCCCCTATCCCCACCCCATAAAAGATTTTATAAATAGAGATAATTATAAATCCCATGTGCTTTTAATTCTTTTGGGAAGATAGGCAGTGCTATATCATTCTAAGCTGTTGGTTTTAAGTAAGGGAGTGAATGTGGCACTTTAATTTTCATTCTCTTAGATTGGTATTACTTCAGCATTATTGATGGGCACAACAGTATTGTCATTGCATAAACATACCCAGGGGAATGGTACTGGGTAAACTCATGGAGCCTAAGAGCAAGTACTGCACTCAGACTTCCTAAGAGACTCAGGGGCCGTGCTTGTGTTCCTGCTCCCCACTCCCACCCAGAAATGGTGACCGCTGAAATGTCTGCAGTTGGTCAAAGCAGGGTTAGTCAAATGTTGTGTCTTCTGGAAATTTCCAATAAGACTCAGCAATTCTAGTTAGAGCTCTTTGCTTGAAATGAAGGGATGTACACTCAGGGAATCAGATGGCCTTCTAGGGCTGCAAATAGCAGTGGCCAGATGGTATTAACCACTTTCACGATCTGTGCAATGTCTTATTCAGACCGTTCAACAGTCTCAAAAGATAGTTTTTACTCTTCTAACAGGAATGGAGGCTTAAAGAGGTCAAATAACTTATCCAGTCCCTCATTTCTAACTAGTAACTACACTCAGTATAAACATATATCTTGCTGGACATTGAAATTCAGCTCTACAATTCATTCTCTTCAGAATATGGGCTTTGAATTTAAAATTAGATCAATCTGTAATAAAGTTTTAATTCAGTTTTTAACTTTGTTTCCCAAATATATTTGACCACAGTCTCTCCTTTCCAAGAGCTGTCCCTCTAACTTCTTGAGGAACTGCAGTGTTGTATGGACCATGATCTATGAAATGTTATTAGAGAGGCATATTGTGTAATTGCAAACATAGGTAGAATTTCATAACTTTTTTTACATGTCACTTTTCATATACGTTACAGATTTTTCTTAAATGTCTCTTATAGTCCTATTAATTTCTTATGGTGCATATATATTTTAACTAGTTAATATGTGATATTTTTAGAAAAGTTAAAAAATGTATATGGTCTGGGAAGAAGTATAGGCACCTGATTCTGTCACTCTGGAGACTACTCTTATTGACAATTTCGGTATGTTTTCTTGTAGATCGTTCTCTCTGCAGTTATATACACTTTTACATGTGTTATAGAAAGTGAATCTTTTACTGTTCATGATGCTTTATAATTGGCATTTTCTCCTGCAACCTTGTACCCTGTCCTATGTCAGTTTAATTGGCAAGTAACTGAGCTTTATAATGTCTAAGACTTTGTGCTGGGTGATAAGAAAGCACACTTAAAAGATGTTTCAAGGCAATATTGATAGTGTATGCAAAAATTAATTTGCTTGATTTGTGGGCGCAGCTTAGACTTTTATTTTTATGAAAGATGTTGTTGCTCTCTCAACACTTGGAAAATAATCAAATTAATACAGTTTTTTGTTTGACATACTAAAGTGGCTGTGATAGCCAGTGATATAACATCATGTACAGACATGGTCCGAAGAGCCTGCTTTATTGATCTTGTTGCGTACTAGGCTTTCTGACAACCTCGAGCGTAGGTATAGTTTATTTAAAAAAAGAAAAAACAACAACAACCAGAAAAACCACCTTTCATCGTGGCACATTTTGACCAGTGTTTATTCATCACCCAGTGTTAGCATTGTCCGTCTCCTTCCATGTGTGCCCACATTCCCCCTTACCCTTCCTCCCCCTCCGCCTACCAGATGATTTGGGGAGCAAATTCCAGACATAATTTCAGCTGTATACATTTTATTAGGTGTTTCTAAAACAGAAGGACTCTTTAATGCTATCATGTTTATGTTTTTTTTTAATCACCAAAACAATTTCTTTGTGTCGCTCTTTAGTCAGTGTTCACAGTTCCCTTCTTGTTTCATAAATGTGCTTTGAAAAAAAGTTTGCATGGTATCCAAGTGAGGGCCGTATATCAATACCTTGCTTAAGAGATTGATAGATCTCTTAAGCCATTCTCACCCTTGCCCCCATTTCTCCTTGTAACTTATTTGTAAAAGGACTGAGTTATTTGTACCGAAGATTTCCCGTGGCTTGTGCTGATTGCACTTCCATGGTGGTGATTAACACTTATCTCTGTCCCCTGTATTTTTGGTAAATTGGTGGTGAGAAAGATTTAATCAGATTTAGATCTCCTGCCCTCCCTTCCTCATTTCCTTTCTTCCTTTTGAAAGAAAATTTCACAAGCAGTGTTGTGGTTGTGGTACCTAAAATCTAGTTTCCTCCTGATTTCAGCAGTTACTGTTGATTGTTTTTTAGGCCCTTTATTACAGTAGGAACTGCAAAATAGTTATTATCCTGTTTCTTTGCTGTTATTAGCTAGGTTTACTTTTTATAGGAGAGGCTGGGTAAATGCTCAGTTCTTCACTTACTAGGTTTAAAATAGTGAGTTGGTTCCTAGGAATCCTCCAGAGGTAAAGAATGAGTTTTTTTGTTTCCATTTGAGTATCATTATGAATGCATTTAAACAGTTCTGATGCATTTCAGTTCATTGTACTTAAGTGTTTTTAACTGATGATCATGTGGTTTGACCAGTGGGGGGCCTTTTCAAATTCACTTCCAAGTCCCTTTAACACAATCCCAGTAGTTTGGGGCTAGTAACTGTGTTTTCTGGTGTATTTAATAGTCCAGGCTCATCGTAAGATTTCCTCCCCAGACTTGAGATCAGCCACTTCTTTAAGGAACCCTGATTACTATTAGTGAAAAATAGTATTTGGAAACTGCAGTATGGGCTTTAGTGTTACTCATTATTTGTAGACCTTTTCAGGACGGAGCTAGGAGATACATAGGTACACGCGCACACACACACACACTCAGGAATATAAGTATCTTTACAAAGTTCATTCTCATTTAAAATGAAAACTACAGTGTTTTATTTAATTGATCTTGTATCTATATTTTGTTTCCCACTGAAAATGCTGGTTCCTAATGACACAAAATGATTGATTTTCTTTATTCTAAGATATACGAAACAGTCTCAGAATAACAATACAAACACTACTACCAACAGGATAGTCAGTGAAAACAATTTTTCACCAGTTCTTACTGTTTTTAGGGTATGTTTCACTAGAGAAATTACTGTCTTTTAAAACACTCAATAGTTTTTCAGTATATATCAGTTATGCCATCATATGGATAAACAGTTAAGCTCATTTGTTACACTTGGTTTTCTAGTTTTACGAATTTCTTATTTTTCTGTTACTTGTACAATATTTACATGGTTCCACAATCAAATCTACAAAGTAGGAAATTTTCAGAGAAGTCCTGCTTTTATCCCTGTCTCTTTTATCTATCCCCCATCTTGCGGTTTGGGTAAATTTTTTATTTTGGTATTTGGCTTATCCTTCCATTTCTTTGTTTTACATGAATGGTTACATGAGCGTGTGTGTGTGTGTGAGTGTGTGTGTAATTTCTCACTCCCTTCATAGATAATTGTATACTCTACACTTTTCTATGCCTTGCCTTGGTTTTTTTGTTTGTTTTTTACTTAATAGTGTATCATTGAGGTCACTTACTGGCAGTATATAGAGACAGTCTTTATTCCTTTTAATAACTTCATCATATTCCATTGTGTCTGTGTACCATAAATTATTCCAGCATTCCCCTATTAATGGACATTTAGATTGCTTCTAGGCTTTTGCTGTAACACATAGGAAGACTGCTGTGTAGAATAGCTTTTATATACATCTTTACGTGTACTTGCTAGTTTATCTTTGGAATAGAATTCCAGAAGTGGTATCACAATATATAGTTTTGCTAGCTAGTGCTAAATTCTTCTCTTTAGGGATTATTGTTTTGCATTACTTCAGCAATGTATGTGAGAACCAGTTTCCCAACAGATTCACCAACAGAGTTAAACTTTCATGTAAGGCGCTGTTAAAGAAGCTGTTCCATAAGTATATATTTCTGTGTGTCTTTAAAAGGTCCTTGCTGTTATGAGCAATGCAGCCATCTCTGATTTCCCAGGTAGACAATTGTTTGAAATATATTTCTTATTTTCTCATTGAACCCATTTATGAATAATGGTTAGACATAGTTGAAATGGTATTACCATAACTGGTCTTAAGGTACATTATATTGTAATAAACTTCTGGTTGGGCCCAAGCAACTAATTACTGTTTCAGATGTTTTCAAGAGGAAAAGTGCTGTAATTTTCTATTAGTTTACACAGCCCTTCTCAGCTAGGGCTCCTCATCTTAGAAGTTCTTCAGTTTCACTGAGAGTGATTCATAACGAGTACCACTATAGATAGGAGAGGTTAATTATATATAATTTATGCCTTGGGCCAGGCATTAAGTACTTGATTCCCTGTGGAATCAGTTGAGAAAGGCTCTACCCTGTGGGGAATGGGTTTTTTCTCTGTACTTTATATCCCTGCCTTAATACCCCCCGCCCTGACCCATGCCATGGTACCTTTGACTCAGTGCATCAGAGAGTAGGAATTTTTACGGATTCTCTCTTAAAAATGTTAATTTTATAAATTACATGCTTAGAAAATTCCATGTATCTGATTTGAATAGTAGTATTTAGCTATAAAAACAGGTCAGTTGCTTTAGAAGAGTGATTATGAAAATTATAGTAATGTATAATCTGGTTTGGAAGGAACCTTATTAAAGCTATGAAATCTAACACTTGTTATATCTAATTCTATGATATTTTAGTTCCTATACTGCACATGGTTGTTACTCAATTTTCACCACCTCCTGTCATAGTTAATTTAATACCTTTTTAGGCAGCAAGTATTTTTTGAATGCCTATGATTTTTTGCCCTCAAGTATCTTTTACCCCCAAGAGACTGATAAATTGACAGTGGGCTAATGCACAGTGTGGTAAATACCACAACAGGTGTTATACATTGTGCTATGGGAAGCCGAGGAAGCGATGAGTTCTTTTACAGGTTGAGGCTTTCAGGGAAGCTAGAGAAGATGGGGTTGGAGTAGGGGCTTGCAGGGCAGGTGAGTGGAATGGCAGTCTAGAAAGCGGAGGTAGGGTCAGCCAGTACGGGTCCTTATGCTAATGCTCGACGTATTGCAGTGGACATTACAAGGTGTAGTGGGAGGAGTGGTATTGGAGACAAGGTTGGGATCTGAGGATAATAGGACCTTGAATATGATATTAAAACTTTTCCTTCTAAAAGCAGTGCATTGGCACTCATGTTTTTAAAGTAAGGAGTTAATATGATATACTGTTTTAAAAAGATAACTTGTCAGTCGAAGGGATAGATGGAAGGGAGAAGAGAGCAAAGGCCACAAACAAATAACCAAGTCTTCGAACACTTTACTTATTAGAAAGTTCTTCCCTGTGTTCAGAAAATCTGTCTTTGGAACTTAGATCCTCTGATCCTAATTCTACTTTGAATTCAAAACAAAATAATCTCTTAACCTTAGGGCCTTTGACATACTTAATGACAGTCCTTTGTCTCAAAGGTGTCCTACTCTAGCTATAAACTAATTCCCTAGTAACTTAAGTCCTCCTCCGCTTTTTTTCTTTCTTTCTTTCTTTCTTCTTTTTTTTTTTTTTTAATGTCATGGGACATAGCATTGAATTCAGCCTCAAATGATCGATTGGTTTCTTTTTAAAGAGAAAGGAAGGCCTGCCTTTCTGGAAGAGTTTTAAATCAGTACTTTTCAAATTATCTGCCACAAAAGAACATTACAACAAAATTCTAATTCATCGTAGACCAATTCTTTTGTAAAATATAATGAAATTAATTATCAGAGAAAAAGAATTTTTAAAAGATAATTTTAATCCTATTTAAAACTTTTTATATCAACAGACAAAACTATCCAGTCAGAATGCTGTAAAAGTTCCAAAACACTTGATTTCTGTACTGGCAGGCTACCCTTGGCAGCAGCTCTGGCTTAAACCCCAGCTTGCTGTATGATCCGCTGGTTTTTTCAGGGCTGGAAACTAGCCCTGTGGTGTCCTCTCCTCCCCACTTTTCTTCTTTCTTCTCATACCCTCATTTTTGCTCTAAGTGTTTTCAAAATATTCACTTTTTTAGTTCTGTTTCTGGTTACATGTTCATTTTGGACTCAAGTGACTTAGCTTTGTTTTAAGATGGAAGAATATAAAGCAGTGCAATACAAATTAAATGTTTAATTCAGATTGGATAGTATTTCAGTACATTTTTATAGAATAGAGTCATTGCTTTGCCTGTATTAAGTGCTAAGAAAGATTGGGGAGATTTGAAATAAAAATTCTGCTACTATTTATTTAAAGTATAGTTTTTTAAAATTTGTAAGACACTCTTCAAGGGATAAAAAGATGGATCCAATGAGAATAAACCTGTTTTCATTACTAAAGTAGCTCTTTGAGTAACCTGTAAAACTTAAGCTAATTACTCTGCCATAGATCTAATAATACCAAGATGAGTTAATTGTCCGTGTCTAATGAAATGAGACATGAGTTTCAGTGAAAAGGGAGAGTCCATTTTATCACTAGATGCTGTTAATGAGCCTTTTAAAATTCAGTCTTGATTGGATTGCAGTCAATTTAGTTAAGGAATCTTTGAGCACCTTATAATGTGTTGTATATATAACAAATTTTCTTTCAGAAGGTTCAGTTCTCTGTGGACAGAATTAGTAGTGGAATGTTGCTTATGTGTTTATCATTATGCTGCATCAGTTGATTTTCTTTTTCAAAATCCTTTAACAAGAACTTCGATGGAAAATTTTTTTCCGTTAGTGACAAATTATTAGACAGTTTCATAAGCCTAGTGAGCCATCCTATTCTATCTTACTACTTTTATTTTTCTCCTTCAGTTATGAAAGATAACAATTTAAAGAAATTATATTGTTGCTCTTTGAATTTTAAAACATGCTATTTTATTTTAAATCATGTATAATTGTTAACTCTTTGACTTTTAAAGACATGTATAGTTGTTATTATTTTTTTAAATCGGGAACTGTCATAGGGCCAGGATGATATCACAGTCTTTGGGTCCAAAAAAGTCAAAACTGTGATTCTTCATTTTGTGAATTATATGTTACTTAGAAAAGAGCAAATAGAAATTATAGCAGGTAGTTAGGACTGCTCCTAACAACTTGGCCAGTTGATTAATTAAGACCTTAAAAGGTCTTAATAAGTTTTCACCTTAAGCTTTTGCTGAATTCAGATACCTATAAAGTATTCTAAATATAGATTACTATATTCACTTCACATAGAAAATACTATTATTTTTCATATTCTGATGTGAAGAAAGTTCTGTATCATTTCACCTTTGTAACTAATAAGATTAATTTCTGACTAGTAACTTGTTTTTGTTCTTGCATTTTTGGAAAGGATTTTTTTGTTTTGTTTGTTTGGGGGGTTTTTTGTTTGTTTTTTTATATGTTGTGTCCTCAGCACATAATATTAGTTTGCCCCATATTGATGATATTAAGTTTCATCCTTTGGTTAAAATGGCATCCATCATATTTTTTCATTGTAGAGATACTTTTCCCCCATTTAAATTAATAACTAATCTAAGGGGAATACTTTGCAACTTTGTAAATATCCTGTTCCCAACAAAATTTGCCCCCCCCCCAAAATACTCTTCCCCCGACTCCCCATGTGGAGTTAGGCTAAAATCTCCCCTGAATTCCAGACTGCCTACTTACCATCTGGACTGGGTTGAATGGGGTGGGGTGGCTGGTGACAGCAGTGCTGAGTTGCTGGTGGTGGTGAGGGTGCCGCACGCTGAGCACGTGCTGTGACTTAGGGGCTGCTCTCTCCTCGCTCCGCGTGGATTCGCTCATTGTTCCCAGACAGCTCTGTGAGGTAGCTACTGTTGTTTTTCTAATTTTATCCGTGAGGAAGTGGAGACGTGGAGGAGGTTCTCTTCACCTCACTAGTGAGTTGCTTACTCAGGATTTGAACCCAGGCTGAGTGCAGGAGTTTCATTATTGCATTGTGGTTTTCCTCAGTAGTCTTTTGATCTCCTTATTTCCACTCTTCCTCTCTGTCTCCCTCTGGCAACCAGAGTGATTTTTAAAGAATAATTCTGCAACGTATTTTTATGTGTTCAGTAAGAGTCAGCTCTTTACTGTGGCTGACAAGGCCCTGCTTGGTCTTGTGTCTAGCTGCCTTCCAGGCTTCTCTTTGCCACCTCTGTGACTGAGGTCCCAGCTTTCCATTCCTTCAGCATACTGACGCTCTCCTTGTAGGGCTTTGGTCTTGCTGGTCCCTCACCTGGAATCCTCTTCCCCTGGTATCTTTTTGTAACTCAGTCTCCACTTTTCAGATTTCTGTTCAATTTCACATTTTCAGAGAAACCTTCCATAGTCACTCTGCCCCAAAACAGCAAACCCTGATGCCTTGCCACACTGCTCTCTTACCCTTTTGCTCCTTGTATCCATTATCACTCCGGACATGCTTTACCTGTTTATTATTACTATTATTTTTTTTTTTTTTTAAACTTTGGGTTTATTTATTTATTTATGGCTGTGTTGGGTCTTCGTTTCTGTGCGAAGGCTCTTTCTAGTTGCAGCAAGTGGGGGCCACTCTTCATCGCGGTGCGCGGGCCTCTCATTATCGCGGCCTCTCTTGTTGCGGAGCACAGGCTCCAGACGCGCAGGCTCAGTAACTGTGGCTCACGGGCCTAGTTGCTCCGCGGCATGTGGGATCTTCCCAGACCAGGGCTCGAACCCGTGTCCCCTGCATTGGCAGGCAGATTCTCAACCACTGCGCCACCAGGGAAGCCCCCCTGTTTATTATTATTTATCTTCCCGCATTAAGGGTGTGTGTGTTTGATGATGAGAGCAGAGTGCTGTCTGTTTTGCTCACTGCCCTGTCCTCAGTGGTAGAGCTGTAAGTGCCTGCCACGTCGTCGGTACCAAGAAAATACGTGTTGAAGGAAGGAATGGTTTGCCTTTTAATTTTGCTTATAATTATTTTACATAAAGAAATTATGACCTGAACAGTCAAACTATATTTTATTGTGGTTTTTTGGATTCTGTCTTTAGTATCAGAGGCTTTTACATTCCTCAGTAGTTTGTATAGATATTTGCTATTTTCTGTTATCATTATGGTTTTATTTATTCCGTTAAATCTTACATACTTTTATAAATTATTTCATTCTGTAGGGTAAGATTGCAAATTCTACATTTTCAGTTACTTTGCTCTTAAAATAATTTTAATGACTTAAATTTTAATCGCTTTTGACAGTTGTCTATTATTTTCAATATGTGAAAAATGTAAAATTAGAATTTTTGAAATTCTTAATTGAGTAGCAAATATTCTTTTTACCTTTTTGAGGAATTTTTTTGTCCAGTGGTTTAGTTTTTGGAAGAATTTGCTCTGATTGTATAGGTAAGAATTTGCCTAGGCAATTAGTTCTAATTTGTCCAGATGTGCTATATTTGTTACCAAATGATCTAGGAAAAGTAAGAGTAAATAATGTTTGTTTTCCTAGAAAAAGGTATAGTGTTTCTAAACCATAATTACCTTCATATTTTGAAGTTTTTCTTCTCAGTATAGCTCTTTGGAAGGGTGACACTAAGGTTTGGTTTGCCCAGTACAGTTTCAGCTGTACTTATTATCTAGGTGTAATTATTAGTATCTCCTTTCACTTTCAAAGTATCCTGATTTGGATGACAAATTACATAGTCCCCCTTAGATTTGGGGCATTGTTTTGGTGTTTGTTCAGCTTTCTTCCACAAAACATTAGCACTGTTCTTAAATCTCCTTGTATGCTGGCTGTCTGAGATTTGTTGTTACAGAATGATACTGTGGCCTTATGAAAGTTCTGATAGAAAATTAAAATGTTGCTTTTAATATGTCTGTTTCAAAGTGCTGCCCTTAGAGTGAGAAGTGATTTCTGTTTATTTGGAGAAAATAAATTGTGGAAGATGTGTACATCAGAGGATCATTCTGTCCTCTGGTACTTGATCCCTTGCTTATTTATAGGATTTGATTCTTGTTCTTTATTAGTTTACTCTTACCAGCAACTGTGGTTAAAAAAAACAAAACAAAACCACTTGGGAGATATCCTTGAGTCCTTTCTACCCTCAGTCAGTCATTTAACAGATTTGCACAGTTGTGCAGCTCAGCATCTTGTGAGTTCCCACAGGTGCCTCCCCACCACCGTTGTCTAAATCTGTGCTCGCATGGCTTTTGCCGAGACCTCTGCAGTCATCTCGTAACTGTTCTTTCTCCCCTCAGGTAATGTGCATAATATCTACTAGAGTCAATTTTTTTGTTATTACTAATATCTTGTTAGTATGTTTATATATATGTGTGTGTCTCTCTGTCTAGGTATATGCAAGGTTGTAGTACTCTGTGTCATGAAATAAAATAAAGGTTCTTCTCACCCATTGCCAAGCAGTTAAATGTCCTGTTTCCATTACCTGATTTACCTTTAGTTACTATAAACTTTTTTATTTGATTATTTAAGCTGTGTAGATAATTTATACAAAAAAAATAATTTTACCTATTAACTTTTAGAATTCCCATTGTGTACCGGGCACTTTTCTTTTTACTTGTTGATATAAGAGAGCATAAGATTTTTGTGTCGAGGCTGTCTTAAGCATTTGTTCAGATTTTTCGTATATCTTAAAACCTCAGGAGGTAATCGTAGTTGTTTAGAAGCATCTCACATCACAAATGTGATGGTTTAGGACTTAAGGTTTTTAAAAATGTAGTTTTTATATCAAGTTATAATTATCACAAGAAAATAATGAAGTCACCATGGAAAACAGTACATGAATTTGTGTTCAGAACATGATACATGTGTAGAGCTAACTGGTAGAAGAGTTCTAAATGAAAAAAAAACCAAACACATTTTATATACTTGGCATGAGGGCAGAAATCATTTGGCAGGAAATAAATGTTATCCTGATCAGATCTCTCTGATAGAGGCTTTTTTCACGGTGGAGTGTTTCCTTGTAGTCAAGGCTGAGGTGCACGTAAATACCCCAAGATGATCTTCCATGTCCTCCGGCACCACCAGGTAGAGGATACCTTACGGGAGTTTCTGTGATTGAGTTCAGGATGCTTGCCATCCCTAATCTCCCTCGCTTGCCCCAGGCTTGTTAATTAGAACTTGATTTAAGGTTTACCCGAAAGTGTATCGTCATTTCTCCCTAAGCTAGTCTTAGTTTGTACATTTCTTTTCAAGGGAAATGCCTAGACCTGTGCTCTGTCCAGTAGGGTAGCCCTTGGCTGTAGTATATGGAGACTGAGATGAAAACTGGACGAGAGAACAGTTGAGCTGCTCAGTCACGCAGTCACGTTGAAGTGCTCAGGAGCGCCTGTGACAAGTGGCCGCCCTTTTGGACAGTGGATGCAAGCTACTGTCATTGTTACTCAAAGTTCTGTCGGGTGATGCTACCTTAGGCAGAGCAAACTTATGTAGAAAATGCGGAGAAATAAGAGTTAGGAACAGATTATTCCTGTTTCTAGCTTTGTATTTTGAAGTAACTGTAAATTTACAGAAGAACTGCAAAAAGAATATAAAGAACCCTCCCCACACCCCATATGCCTTTCACCTCATTCGCCAATTTTTGACATTTACCACTTTAGTGCTCTCGGTCTTCTTTGTTCCTGTCCCTCACTTCCCTTCCCTCTCTTCCCCTTTTAATTTGGAATACTTCTTCTTTTTTTGTTTTTTCCTGTCATTGATTATTTTGGGGAAATAAATTTCTATTATTAAAAGTACTTAAGAGATGATTGTGAATGTTTGGCAGGTTTTGTACATTTATCTCTTGGAACATAAACCAGATTCTAAGGGTGCTCATTTTGTTTTTTTAGGTCTTTCCTTCCATTGCCATTGATACAGTATGTATTTAGTTATACTCATTCACTCAGGAGTCACTGATTTCAGTGCTTTTCCCCTTTCTGAAAAACTCTTTAAACTCATTATAGGAAGAATTAAAAATAATCTAGAAATGTGCTAGTGACCGAGCTCTTAACTTTTATCCATGATACCTAGATATATGATTTATTTTGGACCAATTTGCAGTATATGAATAGGCTAATGATAAGTAAAACCTAATCTGGACCTAGAAAGTGAGTTTTATTGGCAGTGAAGATATGAATACTGTCAGTGACCATTTTTGAGCAATTTTCCTTTGATGGAGTGATTAGAGAAAAACAATTCCTCAAGCTGTCAAGGAAGACCAGGACCCATTGTGACATAAGTGCCAAGCTTGATGAAAAGTCTGAGAAGCAGTGGTAGTGGCATCACCAAGCTCAAACATATGGTCTTGTTTCATTACCATCACCAGCAGTGTACATTTAATTTAACCTTAAATGGCAGTGTAATACAACCAAGTCCATTATCTCCTTCACACAGTGTTATTTTCCAGTCTCTTCTATGTTTTCAGTTCCATCCCCTAACCTTCTGAAACAATCAGACCATTCCTAATTGCCCCTACATACATTTATTCACATGTTTTTTTCTGTCTAGAAAATTATTTCTTCTACCTTTCAAAATTTATTAAATAACTTAATAAGTATTTTTTGATTCCCTACTCTGGGCCACACACAAAGCTGGGAGGTTGTTCCCGTGGAGCACAACTAGAGAGGAAGACAGAAAATAAACAGGTAAGTAAATGAACGCTACAGTATGAGATGGTGATAAGTGCCGTGAAGAGAATAGCATCAAATGGTGTAATAAGTATGATCAGTGTGGAATGCTTCTAACTAGGGCGTCCAAGTCAGGGCTGTGGGCAGAGGTGACATCTATCGTGTGACAAGAGGGTAAAATGAGCGTAAGTGTAAAGCACTCAGAGAGGAATGACGTTAGATTGTCTGAGGAATAGCAAGGTCAGCGTGGGTGGAAAAGAGTGGGAGATGAGGTGGGAGAGATCTTTCCATGCAAGCAGGGGAAGGAGTCTGGATCTTACTGCAAGAGCAGTTGGAAGGCAATGGAGGGTTTTAAGCAGAGTGGCATGACCTGAAGCCGTTACAGAGTGGGTTGTAAAGGGATGTGTGTACGGACGGTGATAAGAGTTTGAAGCAAGGGACTCGAAGGTGGGCTACTGCAGTTATATTTCTGATTTGCTCAGTGGAGTGTGGACATAATTAATGCCCATTAAAAAATTGTGGTGTTCTTACCACAGAATTTTAGTCAGCCAGTTTCTTGAAATTTCCGAAGTGCAGGAGCATCAAATAGAAAATGCAGAAGAAACACTTAAAAAATTTACTTAAATATAAACAACTGACACATGACTTAAATGACAAAATAGAGAAAAAAAGAGAAAGACAGCCAACAAGCACTTTATAAGTTAATTGAATAGGACTTAAGGTTAAGAAGCAAAGTTGTAATTTAAAATCTGTAAGTAAAATTAATTGCCTGGGTAGAGAGAATATGTGAGTATATTTTGCAAGAACATCAGTGGCCATTTTACTTTTTCAAGTCACACCGAGACATAGGTAACAATTTTTGATCTTCTTGAAGTGTAAATGTTTCCCCTCTCCCCAATATACATGATTCTTCTCCATACTAACACTTGCATATAGCTTATAATGTAAACCTACTAAGTAAGATGAAAATAGATTCTCAGTCAAGTGGTTGGAATATTTAGGAATAATAGGTGTCATTTAACAGAAAGTTTTAAATTGTATATTTAAAATTTTTTCTTGACAAGTTTTGAAGTAACTCTAAACAGACAATGTGAATTAGGGTATGTTCTTTCCTTTGGTCACTTACCATGCTTTCCCACCCAGCTCTGGCAAATATACACATGAACTAGGTTGCCGAGAGAGATTTATTCCAAGGATATGTTTTGAATGATTTTAACATTAAAAAAAACCCCCAAGGCATTTGAGGCAGAGATGTTTTTTTCAGACAATAGTTGTTTAATGAGCTGCTTGTATATACAAGGGAAGAGAATAGGCCTGATTGCTCACAATCTGATGTTTGAAAAAGTATTTTCCTGGATCTTATGTATTTGCATATCTAATTGCTATGTAATCAAAACCAAGTGAACTGTAGCTACTTGAAACTCTAAAATGAAAGGCAATCATCTGTATGGGGAGTGGGGGGGAACCCCTAACATGCAGGCTAGCCTGAATATTAGCATTATAGGCTTCTTGTGTTTAATTATAGGTGTCTCACTGAGCAGTAAATGTATGCTTGTGTAATAAAAAAGCAAGTATGACCCTGAAACACCAGCTCTGCTTTTTGGTAACAGAGCATTGACTTTGAGAGAACTTAGCATCCTTTGTGTATTTTGGTGATAAGGGATTGTGCCAGAATGGCTGTTAATTACTTGCTTTGTTTGATATGGAAAGCACTGGTTCCACACTTTTCTTCCTACCAGTGACAGCACTCAATTAAAATGTGTATTAAAGCAGCTATAATGCCCTCGGTTATCTGTAGGGAAGACACGATAAAGAAAATTAATTTGACTTTTTCCAGCTGCTTCTTGGCAGCTTTGTGTTTGGTAAATGGAAAATAAATAGAATAAAAAACTATTTACTCCAAGATGTACTGTATATCCTTTTATAGACTTTAACATCTTATTATATGATTTCTTGCTGCCTCATAAATGGATTATTAAATTAAGAGAGATATTATTAATATTCTTAATTTGGAAGTTTAGTAGCCACTGATTATCAATTAAAGCTCTCTGTATATTTTAACTTGTTTGAACTTCTAAATCTAACACAAGTTTAAAGCTCTGGTTTTTTTTTTGGTTTCCTTATTGTCAGATCAGTAAATTACCTGTTAGTTTGTTTCGTATCAATTCACGTTCCTAACTTGGGTCTTTGATCAGTGTAATTTGGATAATTAATAACTACTAAGGACCACTGTAGGGAGATTACAGGTAATGCATGTAAAGGATATGCAAGCCTATGTACATCCTGTGTATGCTGTTTGATGCTGCTCTACTCAGTGTCATTTCTTTTAATGTTGTTTGTCTCTGAAATATTTTTCTTTTAAAAAATGATTTATAAATATATTACAGTAAACTTCCAGTTTGTCATGTTTTTCTGTGCTCTGCCTGCTGTCATGTACTCTCAGCCAGTGAATGCTAGTATAGTGGAACACACGCTTACCTATGCGTTTCTCAGTGATCATAACACTGTTATCAAAGTACTCTCAGCCAGTTGAGTGTTCTACATTATATGTGGTTTACTCTTCTTTGAGAAGGAATCCCAAATTCTAGCTGACCCCTGGAACACACATGTGCAAAACAGACTTAAAGGATCTCAGCTAAAGATCTGAACTGGGACCAGACTTGGCACCTAAGAAAGTTTGCAGTTCTGAATTATCAGCCACCTTGGCCTCATTGGTGTTTATAAAACACTACCCGTGACAACTGAAGAATTCACATTTTGTTTTTCAAGTGCACATGTGCATTCACCAGGATAAAACATATGGTAAGCCATAAGGTGGAAAAGATTGAAATTATATAGGGGATGAGCTCTGACCAAAATGGAATTAAATCCCAAATATTTGGATATTGAACGCATGTCTGTGTAATCCATTGGTCAAGAGATGTCACAAGAGAAACTAGAAAAATTTTTCAACTAAATGATAATGAAAATACAACATAAAATTTGTGATATAAAGCTAAAGCAGTGTTTACAGGGAATTTATAAAAGTTTGTATTTTAAAAACTTCAGTTATCTCATTTTCTGCCTCATTAAAATTTAAAAAATACAACAAACTAAACCCAAGGTAGGTAGAAAGAAGACAATAAAAGTAAGAAGATAAATTACTGAAATAGAAAATGGGCAATAGAAGAAAACAAACTAAAACGTGTTTTTTAAAAATAAAATAAAGATTAATAAAATAGATAAAACTATAGCTAGACTGATCCAGAACAAAAGAGAAGACACTAACTACCAGTATCTGTAATAAAACAGGGGATATCACTAAAGATCCTACAAATATTAAGAGACTTTTAAGGGAATATTATGAGCAACTTTCAGCCAATAAAATTGACAACTTAAATGAAGAGTCTTTGAAAAACACAAATTATTACCAAGAAGTGACAGAAATTTGGATAGCCCTATACTGATTAAAGAGGCTGAATTTATAATTTAAAATTTCCCCACAAAGAAAATGTAAAGCCTAGGTACTCACACTAATGAATTTTATCAAACTTTAAGAAAGAAATAGTATTAATCCTATATGAAGTCTTTTCATAAAAGATATGAGAAGGGAATACTACTTCATTTTAACTTTACCATAAATTGGTAATTATTAGCATACCATGATACCACCACAAAAAGAAAACAAAGATCAATATTCCTCATAGATGCAGAAATTCTAAATAAAATTTTAGCATGTTGAATTCAGTGATATATGGGGTATATCTTGGCAATGCAAGATTAGTTTAACATCTGTGAATTGATCAGTGTAATTCATCATATCAATAAATATAGTAAAAAGCTATATGATTATTTCAAGAGATGCATTAAAAATATTGAACAAAAGTCAATACACTTTCATGATAAAACCACGTAGCAACTAAAAATACAAGGGAACTTCCTCAATTTGAGATAAAGACCAAATGTGAAAATACTTAGAGCAACATCATACTCAACACAAAGACTCAATGCATTTCTCCTAAGATCCTAGACAAGGCAAAGATGTTTGCTTTCATTACTTCTATTCCAGGTTGTACTGTAGGATGGTCTTAGCAAGTGCAGTAAGACAAGAAAAAGAAATTAAAAGGCATACAGACTGGAAAGAAAGATGTGAAACTCTGTTTCCATACTTTCTGATTGCTTATATAGAAAATTTTAAGTTATATGAAAGGTGAGTCTAACAAGAAGAGATCGTGATCTTAAATTTGCATATACCAAGTAGCATAGCTTGAAAATATATAAAGTAAAAATGACCAGAACTGAAAGAAAAACACAAACCCACAATCATAATTTTAGCATAATTCTAAATAACTGATAGAATAAGTAAACTCAATTAAGAATATAGAGGATCTGAACAACACAGCTAGCAGACTTGACCTAATTAACAAAAAAAGAACATTGCGCCCAACAGTGCCATAATTCATTCCTTTAAAGTGCGTGTGGAACATTTTGCCGAATAACTGTGTGTTGGGCCAATAAAGAAAGCCTCAGCAAAGTTTGGAAGTCTGAAGTTATTCACAGTATGTTCTTTAATCACAATGGAATTGAGCCCTGGGAATCAGCCGGAAATTAAAACTAAGGGTTGGCTGTAAATATGAGGTACATTTAGACTTAAGGGTCTAGAAATAACAGTGAAGTGGATCAAAGCAATATTTAATAAATAGAAAACGTACTGAATATTACTTTGATGATTAACTGAAATAAAAGACGTTTCTTTGAAAATTCATGGGAGATTGGCTCAAGATGGCGGAGTAGAAGGATGTGCGCTCACTCCCTCTTGCGAGAGCACCGAATCACAACTAACTGCTGAACGATCATTGACAGGAAGACACTGGAACTCACCAAAAACTCACTGGCACATCCAGAGACAAAGGAGAAGCCACAATGAGATGGTAGGAGGGGCGCAATCACAGTAAAAATCAAATCCCATAACTGCTGGGTGGGTAACTCACAAACTGGAGAACACTTATACCACAGAAGTCCACCCACTGGAGTGAAGGTTCTGAGCCCCACGTCAGGCTTCCCAACCTGGGGGTCCGGCAACGGGAGGAGGAATTCCTAGAGAATCAGACTTTGAAGGCTAGCGGGATTTGATTGCAGGACTTTGACAGGACTGGGGGAAGCAGAGACTCCACTCTTGGAGGGTACACACAAAGTAGTGTGCACATCGGGACCCAGGGGAAGGAGCAGTGACCCCATGGGAGACTGAACCAGACCTACCTGCTGGTGTTGGAGGGTCTCCTGCAGAGGCGGAGGGTGGCTGTGTGTCACTGTGAGGACAAGGACACTGGCAGCAGAAGTTCTGGGAAGTACTCCTTGGCATGAGCCCTCCCAGACTCTGCCATTAGCCCCACCAAAGAGCCGGGGTAGGCTCCAGTGTTGGGTCGCCTCAGGCCAAACAACCAACAGGGAGGGAACCCAGCCCCACGCATCAGCAGACAAGGGGATTAAAGTTTTACTGAGCTCTGCCCACCAGGGGAACACCCAGCTCTACCCACCACCAGTCCCTCCCATCAGGAAGCTTGCACAAGCCTCTTAGATAGCCTCATCCACCAGAGGGCAGATAGCAGAAGCAAGAAGAACTACAGTCTTGTACCGTGTGGAAGGAAAACCACATTCACAGAAAGACAGACAAAATGAAAAGGCAGAGGACTATGTACCAGATGAAGGAACAAGATAAAACCCCAGAAAAACAACTAAATGAAGTGGAGCTAGGCAACCTTCCAGAGAAAGAACTCAGAATAATGATACTGAAGATGATCCAGGACCTCGGAAAAAGAATGGAGGCAAAGATTGAGAAGATGCAAGAAATGTTTAACAAAGACCTAGAAGAACTAAAGAACAAACACCTAGATGAATTAAAGAACAAAGAAAGAGAGATGAACAATACAATAACTGAAATGAAAAATACACTAGAAGGAATCAATAGCAGAATAACTGAGGCAGAAGAACGGATAAGTGACCTGGAAGACAGAATGGTGGAATTCACTGCCGTGGAACAGAATAAAGAAAAAAGAATTAAAAGAAATGAAGACAGCCTAAGATACCGCTGGGACAACATTAAATGCAACAACTTTAGCATTATAGGGCTCCCAGAAGGAAAAGAGGAGAGAGAAAGGACTCAAGAAAATATTTGAAGAGATAAGAGTCGAAATTTCCCTAACATGGGAAAGGAAATAGCCACCCAAGTCCAGGAAGCACAGAGAGTCCCAGGCAGGAGAAACCCAAGGAGAAACATGCTGGGACACATACCAATCAAAATAACAAAAATTAAAGACAAAGAAAAATTATTGAAAGCAAAGAGGGAAAAACGACAAATAACATACAAGGGAACTCCCATAAGGTCCACAGCTGATTTCTCAGCAGAAACTCTATAAGCCAGAAGGGCGTGGCACGATATATTTAAAGTGATGAAAGGGAAGAACCTACAACCAAGATTACTCTACCCGACAAGGATCTCATTCAGATTTGATGGAGAAATCAAAAGCTTTACAGACAAGCAAAAGCTAAGAGAATTCAGCACCACCAAACCAGCTCTACAACAAACGCTAAAGGAACTTCTCTAAGTGGGAAACACAAGAGAAGAAAAGGACCTACAAAAACAAACCCAAAACAATTAAGAAAATGGACATAGGAACATACATATCGATAATTACCTTAAATGTGAATGGGTTAAATGCTCCAACCAAAAGACACAGGCTCACTGAATGGATACAAAAACAAGACCCATATATATGCTGTCTGTAAGAGACCCATTTCAGACCTAGGGGCACGTACAGACTGAAAGTGAGGGGATGGAAAAAGGTATTCCATGCAAATGGAAATCAAAAGGAAGCTGGAGTAGCAATACTCATATCAGGTAAAATAGACTTTAAAATAAAGAATGTTACAAGAGACAAGGAAGGATACTACATAATGATCAAGGGATCAATCCAAGAAGAAGATATAACAATTATAAATATATATGCACCCAACATAGGAGCACCTCAATACATAAGGCAACTGCTAACACCTCTAAGAGAGGAAATCAACAGTAACACAGTAATAGTGGGGGACTTTAACACCTCACTTACACCAATGGACAGATCATCCAAAATGAAAATTAATAAGGAAACACAAGCTTTAAATGACACAATAGACCAGATAGATTTAATTGATATTTATAGGACATTCCATCCAAAAACAGCAGATTACACTTTCTTCTCAAGTGCGCACAGAACATTCTCCAGGATAGATCACATCTTGGGTCACAAATCAAGCCTCAGTAAATTTAAGAAAATTGAAATCATATCAAGCATCTTTTCTGACCACAACGCTATGAGATTAGAAATGAATTACAGGGAAAAAAACCGTAAAAAACACAAACATATGGAGGCTAAACAATACGTTACTAAGTAACCAAGAGATCACTGAAGAAATCAAAGAGGAAATCAAAAAATACCTAGAGACAAATGACAATGAAAACATGACGATCCAAAACCTATGGGATGCAGCAAAAGCAGTTCTAAGAGGGAAGTTTATAGCTATACAAGCCTACCTCAAGAAACAAGAAAAATCTCAAATAAACAATCTAACCTTACACCTAAAGGAACTAGAGAAAGAAGAACTAACAAAACCCAAAGTTAGCAGAAGGAAAGAAATCATAAAGATCAGAGCAGAAATAAATGAAATAGAAACAGAACAGTAGCAAAGATCAATAAAACTAAAAGCTGGTTCTCTGAGAAGATAAACAAAATTAATAAACCATTAGCCAGACTCATCAAGAAAAAGAGGGAGAGGACTTAAATCAATAAAATTAGAAATGAAAAAGGAGAAGTTACAATGGACACTGCAGAAATACAAAGTATCCTTAGAGACTACTACAAGCAACTCTATGCCAATAAAATGGACAACCTGGAAGCAATGGACAGATTCTTAGAATGTTATAACCTTCCAAGACTGAACCAGGAAAAACGGAAAATATGAACAGACCAATCACAAGTCATGAAATTGAAACTGTGATTAAAAATCTTCCAACAAACAGAAGTCCAGGACCAGATGGCTTCACAGGTGAATTCTATGAAGCATTTAGAGAAGAGCTAACACCCATCCTTCTCAAACTCTTCCAGAAAATTACAGAGGAAGGAACACTCCCAAACTCATTCTACGAGGCCACCATCACCCTGATACCAAAATCAGACAAATATACTACAAAAAAAGAAAACTACAGACCAATATCAATGATGAATATAGATGCAGAAATCCTCAACAGAATACTAGCAAACAGAATCCAACAACACATTAAAAGGATGATACATCATGATCAAGTGGGATTTATCACAGGGATGCAAGGATTCTTCAGTATACACAAATCAGTGTGATACACCACATTAACAAAGTGAAGAGTAAAAACCATATGATCATCTCCATAGATGCAGAAAAAGCTTTTGACAAAATTCAACACCCATTTATGATAAAAACTCTCCAGAAAGTTGGCATGGTGGCAGCCTGCCTCAACATGAAAAAGGCCACATACAACAAACCCACAGCAAACATTATTCTCAATGTTGAAAAACTGAAAGCATTTCTGCTAAGGTCAGGAACAAGACAAGGATGTCCACTCTTGCCACTGTTATTCGACATAGTTTTGGAAGTCCTAGCCACAGCAATCAGAAGAAAAAGAAATAAAAGGAATACAAATTGGAAAAAGTAAAACTGTTAGTTTGCCCATGACATGATACTATACATAGAGAATCCTAAAGATGCCACCAGAAAACTACTAGAGCTCATCAACAAATTTGGTAAAGTTGCAGGATACAAAATTAATGCACAGAAATCTCTTGCATTCCTATACACTAACAACGAAAGATCAGAAAGAGAAATTAAGGAAACAATCCCATTCACTGTTGCAACAAAAAGAATAAAATACCTAGGAATAAACCTACCTAAGGAGGTAAAAGAGTTGTACTCAGAAAACTATAAGATGCTGATGAAAGAAATCAAAGATGACACAAACCGATGGAGAGGTATACCATGTTCTTGGATTGGAAGAATCAATATTGTGAAAATGACTGTACTACCCAACGCAATGTACAGATTCAGTGCAATCCCTATCAAATTACCAGTGGCATTTTTTACAGAACTAGAATAAAAAATCTTAAAAACTTGTATGGAAACACAGAAGACCCCGAATAGCCAAATCAGTCTTGAGGGGAAAAAACTGAGCTGGAGGAATCAGACTCCCTGACTTCAGACTATACTACAAAGCTACAGTAATCAAGACAATATGGTACTGGCACAAAAACAGAAATATAGGTCAATGGAACAGGATAGAAAGCCCAGAGATAAACCCACACACCTATGGTCAACTAATCTATGACAAAGGAGGCAAGGATATACAATGGAAAAAAGACAGTCTGGTGCTGGGAAAACTGGACAGTTACATTTAAAAGAATGAAATTAGAACACTCCCTAACACCATACACAAAAATAAATTCAAAATGGATTAGAGACCTAAATGTAAGGCCAGCCACCATAAAACTCTTAGAGGAAAACATAGGCAGAACACTCTATGACATAAATCACAGCAAGATCCTTTTTGACCCAACTCCTAGAGAAATGGAAATAAAACCAAAAATAAACAAATGGGACCTAATGAAACTTAAAAGCTTTTGCACAGCAAAGGAAACCATAAATAAGACGAAAAGACAGCCCTCAGAATGGGAGAAAATATTTGCAAACACGGCAACTGACAAAGGATTAGTCTCCAAAATATACAAGCAGCTCACGCAGTTCAATATGAAAAAAACAACCCAATCCAGAAATGGGCAGAAGACCTGAATAGACATTTCTCCAAAGAAGATATACAGATTGCCAACAAACACATGAAAGGATGCTCAACAACACTAATCATTAGAGAAATGCAAATCAAAACTACAATGAGGTATCACTTCACACCGGTCAGAATGGCCATCATGAAAAAATCTACAAACAGTAAATGTTGGAGAAGGTGTGGAGAAAAGGGAAGCCTCTTGCACTGTTGGTGGGAATGTAAATTGATACAGCAGTATGGAGAACAGTATGGAGGTTCCTTGAAAAACTAAAAATAGAAATACCATATGACCCAGCAATCCCACTACTGGGCATATACCCTGAGAAAACAGTAATTCAAAGAGTCATGTATCACAGTGTTCACTGCAGCTCTATTTACAATAGCCTGGACATGGAAGCAACCATGTTGATGTCCATCAACAGATGAATGGAGAAAGAAAATGTGGCACATGTATACAATGGAATATTACTCAACCATAAAAACTAATAAGAGGCTGCTGTATGAGAAATAAATAAAGTAAAATTCAAAAATTAAAAAAAAATTCACAAAGTAGATAAACTTGTATAAAACTGATTTAAAAAAAAGAAGCAGAACTACATTTGATGTCATTAACTGTAGCACTGTTATTTTCTGTACCAGCAAGGGAAAAAAGGCAACCAAATAACCTGAGAGAAAGCTTGTTGTTCATGTAGAAGTTGTTTTGTATAGACTTACTTAGTCCTGTCTTTTAAATTATATTCGTTGGTATATCTTAAAAGGAAAGTATAAGTGAAATTATTTAATACATTTCTACGACCATCTCAGAGAGTTCTGTCTCACCTTTTTACTCAGTCATACTGTATAGCAGTCTAGTCCAGGAATGTTGATGATGCAGCCTTTTTAAAGGAGTGCTTCGTTTTTCTTCCTTATAGTTTTTCCCAAACTATTGCAAGTTTTAATACACATTCTTGTCAAGAGAAGTAAAGGGTCTGAGATTTTTATCCTACTTGTAAGCTAATAAGTTAACTTGCTACCATGTTTTTGAGGATTCTGGCAGAAGAACCAAGACCCCTGAATCAGAGACCAGACTTTATTCCTCACAGCAAAAGCAGTAACAGGCTATCAGCTTATTTGCACTGATTCCCTGAGCCTCAGTTCCCAGCCTGACATCTGTACACTTAGTGTGCTGCATTGCTGAAGAGAAACCAGGGCCAAGGTCCCAGCACTTGTGAACAAGCAGCAGACCATAGTCTCCTATGCCAGGATTCTCAAGATGGGGTCTCCTTGTTTTGCTTAGTTACCTGTGTGACTGACTACAGAAATTGCTCAGTTTGAGGAGATAGTTAAGCTTTGCACCCTTGCACACCCTGTGAGAACATACAGGGATGCTCCAGGCTTGTAGGAAACTGCCTCTCCCATGAGTGGTCAGGCAGGGACAGATGTGTCCTACTGCTGACTAGCTTACGGTATTAGTAAGACACTACAGGTTTCAAAGATGTTAAACTATTTTTAAAAGAAATTTCTTAGAATGGGTGACATGCTGTAAATAAATATTAATAACAGAAATGAGGGCCAAATTGGAAATATTGGAGATATTTTTTAAATCATGGAAAATCCAGTGAACAACTTTAGAGTTATAAATTTGAAAACTCATTAACTGGAATTCTATATTTTATAGATTTGTTTCTGAATCAGTTTTAATAGTAAAATCTAATAAATTCTTTTTGCTTATTAGAAAATAATGTAACATTTTGTGTTGTGTGGGACTGAATTGAGTGGTTTCAAAGTTCTGAAGGTATAGTCAAGCTGACCGTTGGTAATTGGGATAATTCTAAAAGTAAAAGAAAATGGAGGAGTGCGTTGAGTGCATCCTCATCATTTTATTAATTGTGTATGTTACTGAGGGACAGTGGGTAGGCCAGTGGAATTGTAATAAGAATTATTTTAGTGTAATATATAATGTGTATATTGTGGAAAGAAGGGGTAGATGCAGAGGAATGGCAATTGAGAAGTGGAGATGTGGTTATTCAACAAATGATGTTAGGGGAGTTGGGTTTGCATAGGCAAAAAGAAGTTCCAGATGAATGAAACACAAAGTTTAAGAGCAAAATGGTTAACTCTTGGAAGAAACTGTAGGAGAATGTATTTGTGACTTCAAGGTACGGAAGGATTACTGAGAAGAAAACACATAAAGGAAGATGGATAGATATGACTACATTGGAAAAAAAAAAAAACCTTGTTATGCAAAAGACACAACGAACCATTAAAGGACAGCCACAAAGTATTTGTATTCAGAGTATATGAAGAATTCATTCAAAAACAAAAATAAGACCACAAATCCAGTAGAAAACTGGGCAGAGTATGTGAAAGGACAACGCAAAGAACAGGAAACTAGAATAAACAATGAACACATGGAAAGATGCTTTACTTTATTAATACTCAGAGGAATGCACACTTTAACGAGAGTGATATACCATTTGATACCCACTGAGCTGTCAAAAATAAAAATACTATCTGGGTCTGGAACGTGGAGAAACATAAACTCCCATGCAGTGGGGTGTGGGGAGTGTATATTGATACTGCCACCTTGGAAAGCAATTTGGCAGTGTCGGTTAATAGTAGGTGTTTGTTTATTTTTAAGACCTTGTCTGTGGAAATTCCACTATTTATCAGTTCCTTAAGAAAATCCTGCACATGTATTCTGGAAAGTGGATATGAGGGTGTTTACTGCAGCACTTTTCATAATAATAAAAAATTGGAAACAGCATAAATGGCCGTTAATGGGGAGATGGAAATACTGGTCTCTTCATGTAATAGAATATTACATGGTAATGAAAAGGATCAAATACACTTGATTTGACATATGCTCAGTCTTGAAATTGTGATGTTTAAGAAAAGGGCAGAGTTTAAAATTTTTATTCTAGGTACTTTTCTGTTTAGTGTTAGAAGTATATATCGATGTGTTCTTTATGCATTGAACAATTTGGAAAGGGAACCATATCACATGGTGATATGATAACATGTTATTCCATATGTGAGATGGAATTGCAAGAGAGTTTATGTCTCATTTATTAAACTCTTAAGAGACACTTTAACTATTGAATACTTGACATTTTTTTGCGGGCAGGGGCGGATAGGTAAGTAGCTACTGTTTCTATTTAAGATACAAAATTAGTCTAGCAATTGATGGTTAATAAGTGACCAAAGCTTCTCACTTTTCTTTTTAATCTCTCTCAAATCTGTCACCTCATTGCAACATAATCTGTGCATTTATGTAGGAAATTATTTTCAAAGACTATCTTCTCATGATTAAATACCAACAAACTAAATTCAGTCATATTCAGGAATGTTATGGTAAAAGTGAGATTAATATCTCTCTGGGTTATTAATGTCTTGAGTGCAGGCTCTTTGTAGAAAGTTAAAAATATGTATGCATACACACAATACACATACAGTCTACTCTTTCTGTTGCTTGAAGGTCTTTTTTGGGTAAAGTGGAGAATTTCTAAAAATTCATCTTAAATTATTTGTTATATTTAGTTAAAAGGGAGAGGAGGTTGTGGCCTTTTCAATATGCCTTTAATGCCTTGATGACTTACTTCAAGAAGTCTTTTCATTTTCCCTGTCTTAACTCCTTTCTATCATGTTGATTGAGTAAAGATTAATCCAACATGTTTAGTAAAGAAATTATTTTTTCACACCAAAAATAATACTTTTTTTCTTAGCAGTGTGGGTTACCGAACACAAATTCGTGTGCCTGTTGCATGTTGCACATGGAGGCCAGATAAACTGAAACGTCAGAGTTTGGAACAGAGAAAGGTTTATTGCAGGGCCAAACAAGGAGAACGGGTGGGTCATGCTCAAGAACCCCGAACTCCCTGATGGTTTTGGGGGAGAAGTTTTATAGGCAAAATTTGGGGTTGTGTGACTTTCTTCTGGTTGGTTGGTGGTGAGGCAACAGGGCGGGGCTCCAGCAGTCTTGTGCTCAGCCTGGAGTTGGCATCCCCCACCTGGATGGGGGGCCTTAGTTCCTGAAGAGGACCTCAAAGATATTGTTGTGTATTCTCCTTAAGGAGGCATCAGGACCCTGCCCCAAGGCTGCACTGTTGTTCCTTGACTGCTCCTCCCTTATCTCTGCATCACCTCTGCTCCCTGATTAACAACTGTTTGAACCTGCCATTTGGAACGCTTGGAAAGTCAAGGAGGCTGATTGAAGCCTGTTTCCTACGAGCAAGAAACAGGGGACATGGAAAGGCTTTTGTGCCCAGGAGGGACCCCTCAGGGTCCTGCTAGGTTTCAGGTTTGGTCCAGATTCTGGAATAGACTTCAGTTTTTCCAGCTTAAAAATACTCCTTAAACATATTTTGACTGCTTTGAAACACATGTTGACAAATGGTTAGCCTCTTTACATTCATGCCATAATTAAGGCTTTGGTCGCTTAATGGGGTACTTTAAATTTTATTGTATAATTTTTATGAAGGTGAAACTTTAATGATAAGAGTATAATTTAGGGGTTAACCAGAGAAGCAGCAGGACGGACGGACACACACACACGCGCGCGCGGATTTATTATGAGGAGTTGGCATATACGCTTGTGTTGGTTCCTAGTCGAGGGTCCAGAGCAGGCAGTCAGGAAGGACGGTCCATGGGGAAGGGAGAGCAGTTGCAGTTGTGGACCCATTTGGTGTTTGGAGTAGCCTGAGTTTAGAAAAGGCCTAATCCCAAAAAGCTTCCAACTGAATAACGTAGGCCCACCCAGGATAATCTCCCTTTTGAATAAAGTCAGCTGGCTAGTGACTTAAATTACATGTACAAAATTCTTTCACAGCAGCACAGATTAATGCTTGGTTGAATAGCTGAGAGAAGGTGTATATATTCTACAAAATGGCCATTGCCTCCCTTTTGTCCTCCAAGCTCTTGGGAAGGAATACACTTTATTGCTCACCCTAACTGGAAACACACTAGAGTGGAATTCTGGCAACTGTAGTTGACACATCCAGATAACTTAACTATTCTTAAATAGTAGCTTTATTTAGTTATTGATATTAAAGATTAGTTTCATAAATGAGCAAGGGATATAAATTTAGATGTTATTATAAGATATGTAGAAGATACACAGCTATTTCTAGGAAGCTAATATCAATCAGGAGTCACCGGGTCCATTTTTGGCCTGTATTTAGGTTATACTTAATAGGTGGGTTTACCGGCCCCTGCTAACTTTTTTCCTCCCTGGCATTGATTTTATATGTTCAGTGTACAGGCTCCTTTTAATATTTAATGTGAAGGAAAGTGGTAATTCAGAAGGTTTTTATCTAAGCAAGATTTCAGTTTATTAGAATTCAAGTAATCTAGAAAGATGTCTGATTCTTACCTTAAATTGAAAAAGGACTATAGAAGCTGACTAGGAAAATCCCATTTCCAGGAAAACAGGTCACATCAACTGAAAATTAATTAATTCATTTCTTGATTCCTTTATTTAACAGACTTAGTAATTTTGTGTGTGTGTTTGTGGTAGGCTGTATGCTAAGTGCCGAAGATACACGAGATACAGTGCCTGTCCTTTTATAGGCAGGATGGACAGGTATAGCTTTTAATTAGAAGGGGCTCAGAGAATCATAGTTGGAAAATAATATGTTTTACATAGAAATAATTTTCCATTGGTTGTGCTTTTTTAGTTTTATTCCAGTAGTGGGCATAACTGAGGGGAGCTACAGACTTAGGAAGTCTTGGGGTTTCCTGGGTATATTTTTCAAATTGGTTTCAAACTACTTGAATATGTTAAGGAAGAGAGTATTTTATACTTTATTGGGAGGAAGGCCTTTGTTATTGTTGTTGGCATTAAAGCATATGAGCAAGGGATATAAATTTAGGTTGTTAACTGTTAACATTAAGGTTAAATTTGTACATGTAGATAAATTGCAATTTATGAGCTGCAGACTTTGAAGGTTAGGGTTCCATTTGTTGTGTAATAGTTTCTATTATCTGCTGAAAATAAAATCAATTGTTCTTGTAACATGGAACAATTAGGAAAAAACACTCTGTTTTTCAAGGAAAATTGAGTTAAATCGATTTGTGAATTCATTTTGTTTTCATAGAATGTTAATTTTGTATTTTGGCAAGAAGACCCAATGAGGTAAGCCTGGGGAGGCCACAACAATTCAGCCATTTCCAACTCTCCAAAATACAATAGGTGTTTACAGAGGCTTGCATTTTCAATGGCTGTGTAGATTTATTTATTTATTTAGTATTTAGTCTTTCTTTTTAGAGTAGCATGAAAGTAGTCATCGGACTGTCTGTTCAGTGTGAAGATCTATTGGTACATGTTCTGCTCTGTAGATAAACTTAGCTGAGCGAGCATTGTTATATAGAGTTGGCGTTTACTGAACTTTGTATGTTCTCTTCCATTTCCCACCAGATTCATTTTTATTTCACTAACTAAACATTTGAGTGTGAAGAATATTCTTAAGACGTGTCAGGCAGGAATCCTAATCCTAAGTAGAATCCTCACCCATAGTAGAAATAAAAAGATGAGATACATAGAGATATGGAGTTGCCTTATCAAAATGTGTCAGTAATAAGAATCAGATGACTAGGACAGCTAGAGGACTGCTAGAGAAGTTCAGATGAAAGAGCTCTTGAGACAGCTTGACAAAAAGGGGGCCTTGGAGATAATGTCACATTTCATGTGGACCTAAGAAGAGAATGGGTTCAGTGATGATGCTTCCAGTATGGCACAGTGGAGAGGGGACATGAGAGAAAGAGTCAGATTTGCGTTCAGTTCTGCGTCTTTTACTTACTTCTGTGGTCATTTTCAAAAAGATGTTTTCTCTGGTTGTAATGATTACTATTACATTATTTAAGTTGAACTTTGTTCTCAAACTTAACCACAGTAATTGTTAATGGTAAGCTTAATTCATAAGCTTTACAGTGATTCAGACGGTTGTTACAAAGTTTGTCTTAGACCTGAGCAAGTGTTTTCCATTGCATTCATATTTCACTTAAATGGTGAATAACATTTGTTACATTTGTTCCTTAATTAAGAGGAACTGGAGCCAAGAATATTCTGAAAGAGAGTGGACTTGGGTGTCCTGTGCAAGCACATCGTATTGTCTTTAATCACTAGTGGACAAGTAATGTACTCTTCCTTGGTCACTGAAAAATATTTCCTTGGTCACTGATGAAACACACACACACACACATATATATATATTCTTTTTAATTGAAGTATAGTTGATTTACAATGTTGTGTTAGTTTCAGATATACAGCAAAGTGACTCAGTTATAATTATTCTTTTTCAGAATCTTTTCCATTATAGGTTATTACAAGATATTGAATATAGTTCCCTGTGCTATACAGTCAGTCCTTGTTGTTTATTTTATATATAGTAATGTGTATCTGTTTATCCCTCCCCACCCCTTTCGCCTTTGGTAACCATGAGTTTGTTTTCTGTGTCTGTGAGTCTGTTTCTGTTTTGTAAATAAGCTCATTTGTATCTTTTTCTAGATTTCACAAGTGATATCATACTATATCTTTCTCTGACTTACTTCATTTAGTATGATAATCTCTACGTCCATCCATGTTGCTTCAAATGGCAATATATCATTCTTTTTTATGGCTGAGTAATATTCCATTGTGTGTGTGTGTGTGTGTGTGTCCCATATCATCTTTATCCATTCATCTGTCGATGGACACTTAGGTTGCGTCCATGTCTTGGCTATTGTAAATAGTGCTGCTATGAACATTGGGGTGCATGTATCTTTTCAAATTAGAGTTTTCATCTTTTCCGGATATATGCCCAGGAGTGGGGTTGCTCGATATATATTGATAGTAACTCTATTTTTAGTTTTAAAGGAACCTCCGTACTGTCCTCCATAGTGGCTGCTCCAATTTACATGCCCACCAACAGTATAGGAGGGTTCCCTTTTCTCCACACCCTCTCTAGTGTTTATTATATGTATTCTTTTTGATAATGCCCATTCTGACCGGTGTGAGGTGATACCTCCTTGTGGTTTTTGATTTGTATTTCTCTAATAATTAGTAATGTTGAGCATCTTTTCATGTGCCTGTTGGCCATCTGCATGTCTTTTTTGGAGAAATGTCTATTTTGGTCTTCTGCCCATCTTTTGATTGGGTTTTTTTTTTTTTTTTTTTTTTTTTTTTGAGCTATATGAGCTGTTTGTATGTTTTGGAAATTAAGCTCTTGTTGGTTGCATCATTTGCAAATATTTTCTCCCATTCCGTAGGTTATCTTTTCATTTTGTTTATGGTTTCCTTTGCTGAGCAAAAGCTTATAGGTTTGGTTAGGTCCCATTTGTTTATTTTTGCTTTTATTCCAGTGGAACATCTTTAAGCTGTTATTAAGACTTTGAAGCAAATAGTATCTGATTATACACTTATATGGATGTCAGTTGATAACAGGGAGAGGAATTTAAGCATTTCACTTTAGTTCCATATCTCTGAAACTTGAGCATGCTTGAAATGATTTCTAATAAAGAAAACAAAACTTGAGCATGCTTGAAATGATTTCTAATAAGAAAATAAAACATCTGAAGTTTTATTTTTTATTCTGTTGAGAGATTATTCCTTTCTTGGCTGATATAGTTGAATTTTCAGGTAATTAGCTCAAATTGTAAAAATAGCAATAAAATCATTAACCTTTAACTTGAGCATTAATTATTATAACATTGGGTAATGTATAAAATATATAAAAAGTGACAGTTTGTAACAATAAAAAGTCTTAAGTGTAACAGGCCAGGTTTTAGTTCGCAAAAGTTCAGGATTTTTTTTAAAAACAGATTTTAGGGAAATTATAAATGTTGGATGCATAACTGTAATTCACGAAGGAAAGCATTCATATAGTTATTTTTGCCTATTAAAATGCCTGTAGAGTGGAGGGAAAAAAAGGTAAGAGACAATTCTAAAAACTACCCTCTTTTAGCTTGACTACCAGCTATTAGATGCAAGTGTTTGAAGTGGTACTCTTGGTTGTGTTCATACTTACTTGTATTCAGACTCTGTTGAAACCCATTCAAGTCATGCTAACAACATCACTGAAGAGTAATTTTGATGTTTTCAATTTATTAACATCTTTGACATGTCAGAGTCTTACTCTGGATTGGTTATATTTCAGAAGTACCCACAGGAAGTGAAAGTATTTGGTATCTTTAAAAGGAAAATTGCATTACATAACATACTGTTCTGCATTAATTAACCATATGACTTTTATGCTTATGTCTTGCTAATAGGATTATACTGAAGGGTTATAAGAAAGATATCACTTCTTATATCTTGGTAGCCAAATTTTAATAAAAGAAGAAAAGTCTTGGATTTTTAATAGGTTTTGGATGATAGGCAGTATGATATAGGAAAAACATGAAACCCTGGATTCACCTAGTTCTTACAATTAAGTAAAGTTATCTTTGCTTTTTATCCACTGAGAAGTATGGATATGTGAAATATGTATTAACACTTTGGAATATTAGGAGAAGAAAGAACTCTGCTCATAATACATTAACCATATGGATAATTCAGAATTGAATTTTTGATCACCGTCAGACATTGTATCATCCAAATTACTATCCAAGAAGTGTAGAGGTATGCTATTCACAGTAATTATACCTACTACTATCTGGCGGTGTATTAGAACTCTTTGTAGAGCTTTTTAAAAATGTGGATGTTTCCGACACATCCCTCCTATAATTTCTGGGGTGTGCGGTGGGTTCCCATCTACATTTATTTTAGTTGAAATAGGATAATCTTAAGATACTTAAATATGCCAGATAATTTTAAATGTTACAGATATTTTAGATAAACACACAAAGACTGTTAACCATGGGTTTTATTTACTTTTATCATTCTAATCTTAATTCTAAAACTTCTCAAGGTTGATGGTCACTACCAAGAAAAGAATTATGACATTCCAGGTATTTGGGGGTGGGTACCTGTATTTTTTAATCTAGAGGAATTGTTGATTAATTCCTAATTTATTTTATTTTATTATTATTATAATTTTTTCTTTTTTTTACTGTGGCTTTAATTTTGAGGCTTTGTAATTGAGGAACTGTGACTTTCCTGATGGTTATCTATGTTAACATAATATCAGGAAGGAAGTCCTGCAGTGGATTTAAGGGAAATCCCTGTTAGCTGGAAAGCCATCTTTTAAGAAGACTTAGGAAAGGAGTAAGGGTAGTAGGAGTTACACAGCTTACACAGCAGAAGTATTAGGTATTGTGAGATAGTCACTGTCTTAAACACCCTTTCATTCATTTAATCCTTGCAACCCTGTAACCTTTACAAATGAGGAAATAAAATTTCATGAGATATCGTACTAAGCCTTATCAGTCAGGCTTAGTATGCTGTTTTATAGCACAGTGAACTTTGATGTCTGTCACTCATCTCAAGTGTAAGTAGTTACTCTGTTATTACTTATTTTATGTTTGTCTTCCTTCCTAGTCTCTAAGCTCTTCAAGGGCTTTCATGTTTGTCCAGTTACCTGTCATAAACCTTGTTCACTAGGAAAGTATCTTCTGTATAGTAGAAAAACTTAATAAATATTTATTGAATAAATCAATGAATATATGAATGAGTTACTCAAGGTTATTACTGAGATAACTGAAATATGGTACTGAAATAAGGCTGGCATTCAACTTTGTGTTCTTTCCTCACTATATTATGTACCTTGTTCACTTTTGGGGGGTAGGGAATATTTAATTCCATATATTTCTGTGGTGCTTACTATATACAAAACATTTTGCCAGATAAGTTAGGGAAATGGTTTCTAACATATAAGGACAGTAGTTTAGCATATGTTGAGTAAAGAAAATGCATAATGATGTTAAAAAAAGCCTACTATGGGGACTTCCCTGGTGGCGCAGTGGTTAAGAATCTGCCTGCCAGTGCAGGGGACATGGGTTCGAGCCCTGGTCTGGGAAGATCCCACCGGAGCAACTAAGCCTGTGCGCCACAACTACTGAGCCTGCGCTCTAGAGCCCGTGAGCCACAACTACTGAGCCCGAGTGTCACAAATACTGAAGCCCGCGCGCCTGGAGCCCGTGCTCTGCAACAAGAGAAGCCACTGCAATGAGAAGCGTGCGCACTGCAACGAAGAGTAGCCCCTGCTCGCCGCAGCTAGAGAAAGCCCGTGCACAGCAATGAAGACCCAACGCAGCCAAAAACGAACAAATAAATAAATAATTTTATTTTTTAAAAAAAGCCTACTGTGAATTTAATAATGCATTTTAAATGACTTTGTAGTGTGTTTATTATGGTAGCATGCATATATGTTGAGAAACTAGTAGTATGTTTGTATATGACACAGCATTTAGTTTATAGAATATATACATATAAAATGAGACAAACACACAGATAAATATTTGAGAGAAACTGATAAAAATATCATAAAAGAAGTGCAAGCCCGGATCTGTGTAGGGTGGAAGAACAGAAGAATATTAAGCTACTGGTTAGGTACTGAACTCTTACTTAGGCATTTTTAAATGCATTGTGAGTAATTCAAAAAAGAAAAAGAACTGTCTTGCTCTCTTGAGGCTTATTATTCTATATCAGATGCAGAAGACTATATTATAGTATTAAGTATATTATAAAGCCATAAAATTCTATGGAAGGAAGCAAAGTGGGAGAGAGATGAATTCTCATAGAGGGAGTGACTTGGGAAAATATTATGGAAGAAGTAGTATTTGAACTTTTCAATTTCATTAAATTTTTATAAATTCTTTTTACTGCCCTTAGTCTGTTTTCTGTAGAGCTCATGGAATAATCATGGTTTATTCCTCTTTCTGGGAAGCTGTGGTCATCCTCCTTTACATGTTGTTTCAATTCCAAACGCTATATAGAAGGCAGTCCAGTGCTTTGATCAGCTGAGTTCTTCATTCTGAAACCTCAGAGATTACAGGTGGATCTTTATTAAGCTTCTGTATCCTAAAAATTATATTTTGAAATAATTTTGTTTTAGTATGTTTAATATATTTTTATTGACTGTTAATTTAAAAAATAGATTTCTTAAGCTAGTACTCTTTATCCCCAAAGTACTTTTCCAATTTTTTTCTAAATTACAACCTCTAGTCATGTTATTTTATTTGCTATTGTTCAATCTTCCTTTCCCCATATTCCTACTTATGTCATTTCCTGTAATCTTCTATTACTCTTTGATTTTAGATAGCAGCCTGTTCAAACCATGCTGACATCAATTATGAGATGGTAGCTACTCTTCTATGTGCTATACAAACATAACACATTTAGAACTTACCTCTGTTTTACAGATGAGGAGACCAAGGTTCAGATACTTTGCCCGAGATTAAACAGCTAGTAAGTGGCTAGTAAGTGTAATATCATAAATTCCTTAGAATATCATCAAATGGATGTTAAAAATCATATTTAAAAATGGTATTCTAGGGCTTCCCTGGTGGCGCAGTGGTTAAGAATCCGCCTGCCAAAGCAAGGGACACGGGTTTGAGCCCTGGTCCGGGAAGATCCCACATGCCGCGGAGCAACTAAGCCTGTGCGCCACAACTACTGAGCCTGCGCTCTAGAGCCCGGGAGCCACAACTAGTGAAGCCCGTGCGCCTAGAGCCTGCGCTCCGCAACGAGAGAAGCCACCACAATGAGAAGCCTGCGCAATGGAATGAAGAGCAGCCCCCGCTCACCGCAACTAGAGAAAGCCCGCGTGCAGCAACGAAGACCCAACGCAGCCAAAAATAAATAAATTAAATAAATAAATAAATAAATAAATAAAATAAAAAGATATTCTAAAACAAATAATTGTTTTCTTTTGTTTTGGATATCTATAGATTTTACTTTCTGAATAAATTCCCTCAGGAAACGTTTGTGACAGTGAACTACGTGCTGCCATTCACTTACTGTCTCCTTAAAGCTATCATACATAGACCTGGTAATGATTTTTGCTCGAGGCAGCAAGTTACCCTGTAGGTAGATTTGTCAAAATGTTCATCTTGTTTCTTGTTACAGTTTTGAGTGAAATAATTGTAATCTTTTTGGGTTTTTTGTTTTTTAAATATTATATTTAACCTTTCTTGTCTTTTTAACATACTGTTAGTTGTAAAGTCTTTAAGGCAGAAGTGTATAATTTGAAGTCAGTATAGCTGAGTGACATTGAGTAAGTCAGGTTTCTGCCCATTAGTTTGTCATTTTCGAATGAGAAATAGGTATTATAATAATATCTACCTCTAAGGTTTAAAAAGGATTAACTTTATGGATATAAAATGCTGAGTACAAAGCCCTATATATGTTATTTTTTGTTAATATTAGCTGTGACTTCATTTTTGTATCTCATGCTGTGCTCTATCTAGTAAATATTGAATAGATATGGGGCACTTAGTGTGGTCAGTGCGAAGAGATGGGAGTTGAGTGATTCCAGACTTCTTGGAGCTTTTTAGATAGTAATATATACATAAGACTTAAGTTAAAAGAACAAATGATAGAATGGGAATCTAGGAAACATCCTGTCTGAGAGAACCTGGAGAAATTTTCGTTGAGGTGATTTCTGAAATTGGATTTTTGATGATTTGGGAAAGAAAATGGGCATGAGTAGAAATGGTAGTCCTTTTTATTTTTAATCTTCTTTCCTTAGTGTGCTGTCAACAAGTAAATATTTCAATTTAATATTTTAAAACATCACATTTTAAAACAAATGGTTGTTTTTCTATGCCTTTAATAATCTTTGTGTCTGCTAGACGGGGGAATGAATAAGATCCAGTACAAGGTTTCGCATGTGAATAGTGAAATGACTCTATTAATGCTGAGTGGGAGCATTGCATGCTTCCGTGGGCAGTAACCACTTCTGTGTGAGTGATTGTTAGCGACACGAACGTAGCCGAGTGTCCAGAAGGATTTCAGGCCAGTTCTTTGTATGCTCTCTCTTTTTCTTTTTAAGCATTAGGCAGCCATTGATATTTAAACTTGCTGGGAAATGCAATTAGAAATCACTTGATCATTTTTGTCCTTTTACGGGAAACTGTTTGCATATATTTAGTTCAGTCTTTCCAGCCTTAACTATGGCATTATCAAGATCATATTTAGCTTCCCAAATGGTCATGGGTACTGTAAGTGGCTCTGCTCTAGTGAAAGTTTACTAATTTTGGTCATGATCGGGACAGACCAATATTATTTGGCCATAGTTTGGCCATAACTGGTGATATATAAGTTTAGTTTCAAAATACAGTAATTACAGTTAAATTAGTGGAATTAATATATGAAAATTGGAATGAGGACTTAACGTGACAGTTTTTCAATATTTGTAGGAGTTAGTTAGGTATTTCTTATGAAGGAAGAATATTGAGAATAGTCCTTTTGTTATTAACTTGGAAAATATTTGACATAAAACATTAAAAGTTCTTTGAATTTAGCAAATATTTCATTGTTCTCATAAGCATTTGCTGAATGCTTGCTGCCTATAAAGACATTCCTAGATGATGATTTCCACAAACTGAATGTAAAAGTATTCTAATTTTTATATATTATTAGAAAATAACTTGCTCTGAAAACATGATTGTTGATGGACTCAAGTTCAAGTTGAAATTTTTTTTGAAGTCAACTTTATAACTAGAGTCAGTGAGCAATTTAATTATGTATAATCTCCTTTAAGAAATGTTCCTCATTGTACGTTTCTTAAACTAATTTAAGATTGTATCTATAACCGGGGATAGTTATATGTTAGGCTTTGTCACTTGGCTTAAGATGTATATATTCATAAGTGTGTTATTGGAACCTTGATTTGCTTAAATATGTGACACTTTAGAATTCCTTTCTAGGCGGTTCTGGAGTATGAACTTTCACATTAAGAGCACAGTAGGGGAAGAAGTCTTGTGCTCATTTGCCTGACTACAAATGTATAATTAAAAGAGTCTGTCAGCAGGGGTTGGGGCAATCAGTGTGTTCTGATGCTTCATGTTATAATTACTTTGTTGTTCAAACAGATATTGTAATTAGAGCATAATTTTAAATTTCAGAGGTCAGTGACTCATCGAGGTTTTTTTGTTTTGGTTTGGTTTTAATCAAAAACAAAGGTAGTTTCTCAAATTTTGAGAGTTTTTTTTTACTTAATATTTGTATATCACTGTATACAGCAAATGAAATGGATGATTTTTTAAGGTTTATTATTATTATTTTTTTGGCTGCATTGGGTTTTCGTTGCTGCACGCGGGCTTTCTCTAGTTGCGGCGAGCGGGGGCTACTCTTTGTTGCAGTGCACGGGCTTCTCATTGTGGTGGCTTCTCGTTGCAGAGCACGGGCTCTAGGCGCGCGGGCTTCAGTAGTTGTGGCATGTGGGCTCAGTAGTTGTGGTGCATGGGCTTAGTTGCTCTGCGACATGTGGGATCTTGCCAGACCAGGGCTCGAACCGGTGTCCCCTGCATTGGCAGGCCGATTCTTAACCAGTGCGCCACCAGCGAAGTCCCCTGAAATGGATGATGTTTTATTGAAAAGTAATGGTTAGAACTTATTTCAGGACAGTGATTTTAATTAGCCCTAATTTAGGAATGTGTTGGATATATGTATGCATTGTGTATTAAGACAAGATTTTCATTTTCCCCTATTGAAAATTTTAGTGAGTGGAGGAATTGTGTGTTACGTGGCCACAGGTTTATCATTTTTGTATATTTGTGTCATTGAAATTTGATAGGCATTTCTCTCATCTAGGAAAAAAGTGTATTTGTAGGTGTGAGAAATCTGTTTTACCAGGTACTTCTCTGCCAGTTGTTGATACTATTCTTCATGTGACTTAATCAGGAATTCATTGACAGAGAAAGAGAACATGACGTGGAATTCGGGGGAAAAACCACTAAATAAATTTACCAGATAATTAATCTGTTTCTTTATCTGCATCCAAATTCCCTACCAGCTCTAAAATTCTATGAGAACAAGATGTGCTTAAAATCCCACGTAAAAAAATGTTTAAAGGTAAAATGGTAAAGTAGAAAAAATTCTAGAGCGTCGAGACTTCAGTGTTCTGTTTCTGGCTCTTTCACTAATTTATGATGCTATTTTAAGGCAATTTACTTAATTTTAGGGCTCTCATGTAGGTGATGTCATGTTTTAGGAATTGGTTGTTAAGAGTTGCAGCCTCTAAAGTTCTCCCTGGTAGAACACTTACTGTCTGTATGACTTGGGCAAACCTTATGGGCCTTAACCTCCTCATTAACATGTTAGTGAGAATAATAGGACCTCAGTCTTAGGGCTGTTAGGATGACTGAGTGAGGTGATGTGTTTATATTGCTTAGTGGGGTACTCGGCAAACAGTAAGTGTTTAATAAAAGCTTAGGTAGTATCAGCATCATTTTCATTTCTGAATTTCTTTATCATCACGCGAGAGACTAAGAGCTACTTGACATTTATTTCTCTATAGTACATTTGCCAAGAATATAGACCATAATTAAGTATTATTGGTAAATGTGTCTATCTGTTTCATAATCAGTTATGACTGGTATTATAGAGCTGTTTTATATGCTACTAAACTTTAATTTATTATATAAATAAAGATACATTCCATTTCCTTGAATGCTGTCCTGTCATTTCAGACTCCCTTAAATAAAAAAAAAACCAAGGTCGTCAGTTTTGAGCTTTGAACTTTCTTTAAACACAGTAATTATTTATGAATAACTTGTCTTTGCTATCATTTTGCTTTGTTATATTAAGATACAACTTCAGTCTTGCAGTTTTAAAAAGATTGACCCTTATTTACTCCGTTCTTCTGGTATATTGAAACAAGGTAATATTGAGCTGATAGACTAAAGGAACAGCACTGTCTTTTGTGGGATATGAAAATCAGCGCTCATGAGCATTATGCTAGAGAATCTGAGTGAGTTGACTAGAAGAGAAGTAAGAGAACAAGAATAAAAGATAACGCGTAAAGATTTTCAAATGTAACTGGCAACTTAAATAGGAGGTCAAAAAGAAGCAGGCCCAGAAACAAAGATAAATGATCAAGGTAGACTGTCTGGAGGCTTATATAGGCAGACACAGTAATAATGAATACAGAAGAGCACTGTGGGGATACAATTTGGTATTTGATTTTAGTGATGCTCCCCAATAATAAAAGCTCAGTCATTCAATTCAGTAAATCTAATAGCTAAAGACAATGCACAGATAGCTATAAGTTATAGTATGACACACTTAGAGCAAAAGATAAAAGTAAATATTAAAGAAAGCATTCTGGACGTAAGTGATAAATTGCATAAAGTTGTGGGTATCAGAATCCATGTTTGTGAATAGGCCAATTTATTGACAGCGTGGAGTGAATGTAAGCGAGAAATGGCACCTGAAGTTAGTGTGGATTGAAATGAATGGGTGAATGTATAGCAGCCTCTCTGTCAAGGCAAAAGAAAGCTGGTAACTGCATTTCAGACTTTCTTCAAAACCAATTGATCTTTGTCCTCGAGTATTAAAAATTCACACTGACTCAGAAAACTCATTCAGGGTCAATAATAGCTGAGACATAATTGGGGACTAGTTTGCAGAAGGGAGGTAATGAGCTGAACATGGTGAGTTAGAGAGTGCTTTAGAGACAGGGACACACACATGTCAAGTTGGCAGTTGAATTTGGAGATCCAGGAATAAGGACTGTGCTGGAAATGTAAATTTGCGAATATGTGGATACAAAAAAACCCATATTATATATTGCTGAAGATTTGGTGGCACATTATATGAAATGCTTTTGGTGACTGTAAAACAGAAATTAAAATAATTTGTAATGAGCTGGTTTTTCCACATCAGTTTCTCAGCTGTTTATTCCTGAAATACTATTTGAAATGTGACAGTAAAAAGAAATTAATGCCTCAACCACAGTTTCTAGGAGATAGAGACCATATTTGATGTATCTCCATTTTGCCGTCAGTCCTCTCTGCTTCATTTCATCCTTTTCTTTGTCCCAAATTATTTATTAAAGTGAGAAATTTGGGGAGTAGATTCTTACTGCAGGTATTCTGGGATATAGAAGTAGACACCCTGTAATCTTACTCTATCTCTTGTTTGTTTATAGCTGAAAGAGAACCTTTATGGATATGTTTTATTGACTTGCGTAGTGTTTGCCAATTTCAGATTGCCTTTACTATCTGTTTAAGAAACAGAAAGAAAATACAGGGAGAACTTATATTTGTAGTGAATAATTACTAGGCTCAAACTCACTGTTAAAGGCATTAACTCTTCCTGAGTTAGAATGGACCACAGTTGTATAAAAGTGGCTTCTGAGTGGAGTGATCTTAAAACCGTTTTTAAAATGAAGTTTAATATGCTCATAGATTAAAAATATGTAATTCTGTAGAGCCTGATGTAGAAAACATCCTCTTCCCTGCTAACAGCCAGCACCACCCACAGTCACTTCTTACTCTTGAAGAGATGCTTTAGGTATTTATTCTCTATTGCTGCATTTTGTGCTTACCTTGCTACTAGTTGACTTTTTTAGTTTTCATCTCACTCTTTCATTGTGTGAGAACTCATTGGGCCCTTTCCATTTGGAAGCTCTTATCTTTCAGTTTTGTTTTAAAAGTATGTAACATGTTGATGATTTTTCTCTCGTCTGCTTCCTTTTTCTTGGTGAGACATCAGTAATTCAGTTTTTGGACCTCTTGGACTAGTTCTGTAATTTTTATACTCTTTCTCCGCCGTTTTCCATCTCTGTCTTTGCTGCTACTTGGAGGGAGAATTCAGTTTTTATCTTCAAACCCCTCTATCACGTTTTTTATTTTTACTATCATATTTAAGTTTCAAGAGTTCCTTTTTATGTTTTGAATTCTTTTCATAGCATTTTTTTACTTGTTTCAGGGATGCAGTATCTTCTCTTAACTCTCTGAGTCTTTTTGAGTTTTTCTTCTCACTGCCCAGTGATTGCTTTCTTCAGGTGGTTTCCTGTTGTTGGGTTGGCCAGACCTTCCAGAGAAAGGTCTTCCAGTTTCTTGCCCCCAGTATGTGGGCTGGCTGTCCTCATTCTGGGTGTGGAGTGGGGGAAAAGACTGGATACCTCAGCCTTCACTGTGTAAATGATCCTGTCAGCTGCCCATCAAAACCCATTTCTAGAAAGTGGAACTCTTTAGGAATACATTTCTAGTCTTTTGCTAGAAATTAGGGAGTGCTAGATAGCCAGCTATTTAAGGATAGGGGATGCGGAGATTCAGCTCTCCCTTCAGTTTTCCAGTCTTAGCCCCACCCTTACCCCCGACTTTTACTGCTGCCAATTTCCTAAGCCTTTATGGAGGTTCTAAGTGTAAGTTGGTTTCTTCTTGCCTGGGTTAGTTAAGTCCCTGACTACTTAGGCATCTGCTTTCTAGTTTCCAAATTGTTTCCTTTCCCATTTTCTTCTTCCTTATGAGTTTGTGCATTTTAAAGTGTACAGTGTTTTAGAAGAATTTTAGGAAGGAGTGAAAGTACATGACTATATTAGTTTTACCTTTTTTGTCTATAAGTGTTTTTGAAACCATAAGCAAAACTATTTGTTTTGAAGCAAACATTAGGGTAGGTATAATTTTCTTTTGTTTTTGTATTTTTAACAGGCACCTAAGTTGATGAATTTATTAAGCGTATCATTGACCAAGGTGTTGTACAACTCAAAAATTTATTCCTCCAATAAAGCGCAATTCAAATTATACTGCAGCTTTATTCTTTGTTCCTGTCATGCAAATAATATCCATTCCTTTTTAAATCCTCTGACTTTTGTCTTCCCCACGTATAAAAATTTCTGTGGCAAGTCACTTAGGATTTTAATTTTCATTCTTAGGCCTTTCTAAAATATTTTGGATTATAAATGTTCCCCACTTGTCCTTGTATTAGTATCTGTATGCATTAATAATATCACAAACACATGCTTTTTAGTGTCTTTATCTACTAATTATAACATCTGTGTCAGTTCTAGGTTGGTTTCGATTGATTGATTTTCTTATATATGTTTCATTTTTCTCCTCCTTTGCCTGTTAATTTTTTTTTTAAGATTTTTTTTTTTTTTTTTTTTGATGAGGACCATTTTTAAAGTCTTATTGAATTTGTTACAATATTGCTTCTGTTTTATGTTTTGTTTTTTTGGCCCCGAGGAATGTGGGATCTTAGCTCCCCAACCAGGGATTGAACCCTCACCCCCGGCACTGGAAGGCAAAGTCTTAACCACTGGACTGCCAGGGAAGTCCCTGCCTGTTAATTTCTGATTAGATGCCAGATAGTGTGAATTTTACCTTGTTGGGGGGACATTCCTGTAGTTATTCTTGGGCTTTGTTCTGGGACACAGTTAAATTGGAAACAGTTTGATCCTTTTAGATCTTGCTTTTAAGATTTATTTAGGCAGTATTTGGAACAGTGTTCAGACTACTGACTAATTATTTTCCACTACTGAGGCAAGACCTCTGTGCACTTTACCCAGTGTCTGTATATCATGAAGTCTTTCCCATCTGGCTCTGTGTGAGAACCTGGCACTTTTACCTTGAATCCTTTGGCTAGTTCTTTCTTTGGCCTCTGGTACTTCTTCCCACATACGTGCTGATCAGTGTTCAGTTGAATACTTGAGTCAACTTTGTGCAGATCTCCAGAGTTCTCTTTCTGTGCAGCTCTTTCCAGTATTCTTTTTGGTGAGCTCTAGCTGCTTTGGTCTCCCGAGACGCTAAGCTTAGTCGTCTCAACTCAGAGAGGCAGCCTGGCACCGTTCCCAGGGCTGCAGCCTAGAGATTCCCAAGCCAGGGTGCTGGGACAGTAATGGGTCTTACTTCATTGATTTCCCATCTTTCAGCCTCACTGTCCTATTGCCTGAGGTCCAGAGGCTTGAGGACTGATGTTTCTTTTGTTTTGCCTTTTTTTTTTTTTTTTTTTTTGGTTGTTTCAGGCAAGAGAGTCTTGTTCATGTTACTTTATCTTGGCCTGAAGCAGAAGTCCCTTATTTGTACGGATGTAGAGACACTTATAGGTTCATTAAAATATAAACATACACACACACACACACACACACACACACACACGGAACTTTATTAAATTTATCTATAAAAATTGATAACATACAAATTTTAATGAGAAAATATCGTCAGCAGTTTTCAACATAAAAATTAAAATCTGGATTTTAAAATTAGTTTTTATTTGCACAGTAGAGGTATATCTACTACACATTTTATATTCGGCACACAGATAACGCTGACATTCCCAGTTTGTTGACTCATTGACTCCTCGGGTCTGTCAGTTTTTCATGGTGTCCCCTAGGTGAAAAGAAATACTTCATAGTTTTTCTTCTTATTATTAAATAGTTACTTCCAAACAACTTAGTTTATCAAAACAACTTAAACTGAAAAAAATTTTATTTTATTTTATTTATAAATAGCCACATTATTTATTAATGGGATTTGTTTTTCTCTTGGGCACTGTTCACATTCTCAAACCTGGGAATCGGATTGGACACTACCACCCTGTTTTCCTGTTCCACATTGATTTTTGCATGGACTTGGCTTTTTATTACAGCACCACTGAAAACCTAGCATCGCAAAGATAAGACATTATCACAAGGAATGTAGCGTGATCTAATATTGATAAAGTCCAGTATTTTGAGCTAGAAGTTTGCATGGTATCTGACAGACATCAGCTATTGCTGTTTCCCTTGAAATTTCAAGTACCCCATGGTACCCCTGTGAGCATACTGTGGTATCTCTGAGTTTACTCCTTGGGAACACATAGATGGCCTACCATAGGTTGGTGTGCTTTGTTTTGTTTCTCGTTTCCCCTCACAACATTTGGGTGCATTTTCATACTAATGATATTAACAGAAAATAGAGGCAGAAGCATATACTTTAAGAACTTATTTCTATCCCTATTGGCTGAGTTCCATAGATTTTTTCCTAGCATGGCCTCTGCAAACATGTGAGTTGTAGTAGAAAGCTGTTTTTTTATACCAGTTTTATTTTCTTTGATGGAATCTCACAGTTCAGTAAATAGTAATCTTTAAAGATGAAAGTTCAACAACAGGTATTGTTTATTGTTTATGTATGGTACCTGGCACTGAGCCAAATGCATTTATTTATACCATTCTTACATTTATTTATAAATTTATATTTGTGTTTTTAATTTTTAAAGAATCATATTTATGAAATATTTATAAATATATTTGTGTATTATCTCTAAAGCTTAAAGCAAGAAATGGTTCTGAAATTATTATATCTTAGGTGAAAGGGAAGTATGGCCAACTCTACTGCTAAACCTCCCTATAGCTTGGCAGTGTTTTCAGCCTGGGGCTCACTAAGTCATTTGAAGACACCAAGGAAATGAAATGTAGATGTTCTCTACTAAAACTAGTATTTAAGATGGTATGGTTAAAGAGTAACTGTACAGTTCACTGTTTTCAAAGTAAGGTCTGATAGAAATACAGTTAAGACTATTCTCACATTTATTCCTTGCTGTGATTATTTTTATAATGAAATGGTTCTATAATTACTACTTGAAATGCTTAAAACAAATGGCATTTGTCTTATACAGTAATGTCTGTTGGCAAAATACTTTTCCTAATCTTGAATTCAGCCGATGTTATTAAAAGTAGTTGTAACGAAATGGAAAAATCGGTGAATTTTAGAATAAAAATATTGGTTCAGTTCCTAAATTGGCAAGGTGTTCGTCAGTTGACCTTGACAGGTGACTTGCTTAAATTAACCTCGATGACCTTGTAGTTACTCATAAGTAAAATATAGGAATAATAACACGCTTTTCATGATAACCTGAGGATGACACTATACATAGGTTTCTTAGTGTATAAGAGCACTACAGGGGTTGTGATTGCCTTGTTCACTCTTACACTCTGAGTATCTGGCTCCATGCTTGGTACATAGTAGGTGCTCAACAAATATTTGTTGTGCTAGCTATCAATACCTAGTAGTCTCACACTCAGGCTTTTTGCCAAGAAAAGAATTTAAAAGGTTTATAATGTCATAGCAAAACAATGCAAGCATAGCTTAATAATTGCAACAGGTTATTATAATGAAAGATGTGCTCTCTCTTTGAAAAGAAAAATTTGTAATAGTATGCTTTGTAAATTTTTTAGGAGGAGCAAAATCGAGGCAAGCCTAATTGGGAGCATCTCAATGAAGATTTACATGTACTGATCACTGTGGAAGATGCTCAAAACAGAGCAGAGATCAAACTGAAGAGAGCCGTTGAGGAGGTGAAGAAATTACTGGTACCTGCAGTAAGTGATAATTTCCAAATCATTTACTATAGAATAATAGACAAACATAGACGTTGCTCCAATCCTTAAATGGGAAAATCTGTTCCCTGTTTATTTTTTGTGAAGGGAATGTTGTGAGGGGAGCAAACTCAATTAGTGGCCTGTTTTTTCAAAAGTATTATTACCTTTGCATCACTCTATTATAGGGTAGGAATGTAGGTGCATCATCAGTAAGTAGGGTGATGAAAGCTTTCTCTCTTTTTTTGGATCAGTTTCTCATTGCAAGCAAGTAATGGGTGTACAGAAGTCTGTACAAATTAATACTTATGTTGGGTGAGCTGTGTTAGTGGGAGCACATTATTTGAGTTGTCTGTGGGTTCCACGTACTCTCCTGGCATATATCATTGTTTACCACAGAAAGGTTAATGTTTCCTAGTGAAATTTTCCCATAATACGGTAAGATTTTCTTTTAGAAAAATAAGAGCTAACTTTTACTAATGTACCAAGCACCATTCTGAGCACTTTTCACACTTTTAACTCACTTAATATTTCTAAGATAATAAAAACTATTGAAGTTCATACTTAGGGATTGTAGATAAGACACCAAAAGGAATTTTGGAGAGTGACTTGAAAAGACCCCAAGGAGAGGAGTCCCTGAGGCTGGAGAAAAACCAGGAGTGTGGAGTCCTGGAAGCCAAGAGAAGTTTGTTGCTGAAGATTGTTCAGTTAAGATAAGAATGGGGAGTTAACCATTGGATTTAGCAAGTAGTAGTCATTGGTGACCTTGCCAAACAGATTTTTGGATGGTGGATTTAAAAGCCTGATTAGCTCAAGTTCAAGAAGGAATGGGACAACAGAAAAAGGAGTTGAAATTTTTTCCCCTAAGATTTCATGATTTATGTAAACGATCCTTTCAGTACTCTTGGCCTCTCAGTTCTTTTATATTGCTTCATCTTCAGTGATCTTATCCTCCACTCCATATAAAGTGCATTTTAAATTTTAGTACTTATATTAAAATTTCTAAGTTGCCTTCCAGAAAATTTGTACCAATTTGTAGTCCTGCCAGTGTTATCTGAAAATACCTGTTTCTCAACAGAGTCTCAAACCCTGAGACCCTGGGTATTACTAAAGTTTTTAATCTTTAATCACAAAAATGTGAATACAATAATTCTCATGGTTCTTAAAAATATTTATATTAGATGAGTTTTTATATTAGCTTTTTGTAACAAAAATTCTAAATCTTTATGGTCACATTTTGAACAGGTACACAATCCCTAGTTCATATTGTTTCTGTGGGGAATATGATTCAGTTTACATATCATTTACAGAATGAATTTATAGCTCAAGTATGGGATTACCTTTGTATTATTTCAGTATAAATGTTTCTTACCTACCCATGTAGAAGAAGTTCTTCTTTGGAAAGAGGTAGAAAGAGAGTTGTGTGTAGTTTAATGTTTTTGTGCCTATTATGTTTAATGTTATATAGCAAAAGATCTAATCCTGGCTTAAGGGACCTGGGGGTGTGGAGGGGAGAGTTGGTATACTTTGTGCTTGATTTAAAATTTTATAATTAAATGTAATAAATATTCCATTTTGTATTTTACATCTGGAGGTAAGGCTAATAAATCTCGGTAAAGGTTGTACCTGTACTCCTTGTGACATGATTCTAATTTTTCTAATAATTTTGATGATTTGAATGTGTCTCCATCAGTTTACATAACACCACACATAACTTAATGTTTAGAGTTCACACTTTTTAAATTCAAATTGGGGTTTCAAAACAACCTTACAAAGTAAGTTCTTTTCCCCCCATTTTTCCAGCAAGCACAGGAACTCAGAGAAACCTTAGCATTTTCTAATTTCACTGCAAAAGTAATAGGGATTTTGAGATGATCACACTTCATTCATTTGTAGAGTCGTAATGTTTTACCTAACGAACTTGTTTACCCTGGATAATACCATTTTTATTTCAGATGTTTCTTTGATTTCAGTAATCCGTTTATTTTAATCTCTTTTGTTTCTTAAATGACAGAATAAACCATGCATAACTAGAGAAGAGTCATTTCTTTAGTTACATATAGTATAACTAGTCTGGCACATCTAAATCTGTTACCATCAAGTATCTACTAAAAATATCCTTTTCATTGTAGGTACAGTTAATCAGTTGTTTAATCTCATTTCCATAAATCTGAACCATACCTCCTCACATTCTTGAGATCTTCAATATACTCTCATAAGTACAGTGAAACATTTTGTGAAAATCAAATCGTACTCACTGATAGAAAAGGACTATTGAGCAGTGCCCTGATTTTGCTCATCTTTGGAGACTTAGGTCATCCTTGACAGAAACCAACTGCTGAGGTAATTGATACGTCCATCTCCAAAGTGTTTCTTGAAGACATGTATTCTTGCCAACCCAGTTAAAATAACCTGTCTTTTCACTTTTAGTCTTAACCCACTCAGTTCATTCTCTCATAACTTAGTACGAGTGATTTTTTTTTTTCTTTAAATAAATCATATAAAGATTATCAGTGACTTGCCATTTCACTCCTCTGGAAGTGGGGTAACAAGTGAGTTATCTGCTCTGAAATTCCTTATTGTATACTGAAGAAATGGCTCTTAATTGTAAACAAAGTATGGGTAGTTGTAAAAATTTTAAAGTCAGAGAAGGAAAATGTTTATGAAATAATTAATTTTAGGACTTTTGATGGCTTCATAAAGTATAAAGTAAAATTTCACATGTATTATATGTATTGGTTCTCTCCAAGTTAGCTTATAAATGGGAGAAAGACTTTTGAAGTACTAGGATGCAATATAAGGAAATGAGTGAAAAAACATGATTCCTCCTAAAAAGATTATGGGGAAATCCTCAAACTGGTAGAATTTTACTGAGTATATAGGTGGAACATTAAGCAAAGGTTATATAGGAAGAAACAATCATGTCAAGATATGATATGGTAATAGCCTTCTTATTTTAAGTGAACCCTATAAGGAAATTAGTGTTACTTGGAATTATTAGGGATTTGTGATTCTGCATTTGTGATTTCTGGTTTTATGTAACTGCTTTGTTCTAAAAGTTAATTGAGTGGAAAAACTATCACTTTTATGATTCTTACGGAGTTTTACAATATAGACTATTTCCTAATTTTAGCTAAATATTTAAGACAGGATATGTTGATCATTTTTGTTTGTTATTAGGCCGAATTGCAATGTGCTGCTATATGCTTTTCTATAAATTTTTGTTTCTTTAATTAAACTTCTGTGATGCAGTTACTAATTTAATATAACCCTATGATGAATTATTTCATAATTAGACAAATGGTATTTTTTAGTAGATTATTTAATTACTAATTTTATATATCTAAACCTTTGGCTTTTAGACATGTGTGTTGAACTGGTTTATTATAATTAGAAAACTTTCTTCAGATGACATTTTAATGCTTGTTCTTATTCACATCATAATTCTCACACTTTTCCTGTGAGCCCTTCAAAATAAACTGGGCCGTTAAATTTCTTGGCTGAACTTCTTACGGTCTTTGCTTAGCTTTTACCTAATGTGCTTACAAATATATAGAATTTTGGGAAATTATGACTTCTTATCTTTGTATATTCTAATCACTTTAACATAGATTTGATCCGTACAGAGAGCTTGTATATTAATTTACTCATTTGCCAATTCTGTCATCAGATGTTTTCGTTTCCTTTATTCTTGCTACACTGATACTATAATATGCTCTAAATTCCCATTTCTTTTGCCTTTTGTAACAGAGTATCTAAACCTGCTTTTAATTAATCTGGTCTTAATACTCTCATGTACATATTAGGACAATTGATTAGTTATTGTGCAGGCCCTTGTTAACCATTTTAAGGACTTCAGTTTTTAGTCTAGAATGGGTGAAACCATTGGAGTGCTTAAGGAGAGGGGAATGACATGATCTGATTAATATTGTATAAGGATTGCTGGCCTGCTCTGTTTAAAACAGAATAAAGAACACAAGGTGAAAGAAAGGAAGCTCTTGTAGGAGTCCACAAATAATGGCCCATGGGCCAAATCCAGCCTCCCACCTGTGTTTGAATAGCCCATGAGCTAAGAATGGTTTTTACATTTTTTAATGGCTGGGGAAAAAAATCAGAAGAATAATATTTGGAGAAGAAGAATACATCATGAAATGTGAAAATTATATGAAATTCAAATTGCATTGTCTGACAAGTTTTATTGAAACACAGCCATGCTTATGCTTATTCATTTACGTGTTGTCTCTGGCTGCTTCTGCGCTCCAGTGGTGAGTTGAGTAACTGCCACAGAGACCATATGCCCAGAAAAGCCATTTACTGTCTGGCTCATTACAGAAAAAGTTTACCAATTCCTGGACTATTGCATTAATTCAGATGAGAGGTGATGATGGGTTGGACCAGTGTAGCCATAGCGGTGAGTCGTGGTCTGATTGTGAGCATATTTTTAAAGTGAAACTGGCAGGTTTTGCTAATGGATTGTCTGTGGGATGTTAGAAAGCAAGGCATCAAGGATGACACCAAGATTTTTAGCCTGAACAACTGGAAGGATATAATTGCTGTTACCTTGATGAAGGATATGTTAGGAACAGATTTTGAAGAGATTACTTGGAACTCAGTTTTGGATCTAGTAAATTTGAGATGCCTGTTGGCTATCCAAGTGTAGCTATTCTAGTATTCTGTTCAGATTAACAAATACTTATTCCAGGTTGGCTGTATTTTAGAACACTAGGGGTACAGAAAATTATTTAAGGCAAGATCTTTAATATTTAGGCAATGACATTTCCCTAACTGTATTTCATGAAATACTTTTCATAGGTATTTGGGGTAAAGGAAGCCTTTAATAGGCTAGTAATTATTGTGAACCTCTGGTAGAAACCATTTCCAAATTTAATTGACCATCAGAATTTTTTTTCTGAGAGTGTATTCACATCTAGCGTTATAGAGATAACTGTTTGAGAAATAATCTGGAAACTCATGATTTAAATACATATGAGCTGTCTTTTTAATGCTGAAGAATAGTCATTTTGAAGACATGAAGGAAGAAGAGGTGCTTCTTGAGGAATTTTTCCTTTTTTTTACACATAAAATAAAAACTCATTCATTTGAAATGTACAGTTTGGCCCTTGACAACTGTATACACTTACAGCCACTTCCACAGTCAAGATTTCCATCATGCCAAAAAGTTTTTTCTCTTACCCCTTTGCTATCAATTAACTACCCCCCCACGCCCCCAGGCAACTACTGGGGTTAGTTTTGCCTTTTTTTCTATTATGATCTAAAAACTTTATTTTTTTCCCCCAGCTTTATTGGTATAAGATTGACAAATAAAAATTGTTTATATTTAGGATGTACAAGTGCTTTTTTTTTAAGGTGTACAATGTGATGATCTGATATACATATATACATCGTGAAATGATTATCACAATCAAGTTAACACATCCATCATCCCACATAGTTACTGTTTTTTTATTTGTACGATCTACTCTCTTAGTAAATTTCAAGTGTACAGTGTTCTTAACTGTAACCACCATGCTGTACCTTAGACCCCCAGAACTTACTCATCTCATAGCTGAGAGTTTGTACCCTTTTATGGACATCACCCCATTTTCCCTACCACCCCTCCCTTCCCCCAGCACCTGGCAACCACCATTCTGCTCTCTGGTTTTATGAATTTACCTATTTTAGATCAGTTTGCCTTTTCTAGATTTCATTTTTTGTGCCTGTCTTTCATGTGGCATGGCTTTTTTGAGGTTCATCCTTGCTGTTACATGTGTCAGTGGGTTGTTCTTTTTTATTGATAATTAGTATTCCATTTGAATACATAAGCCACAGTTTATCCTTTCACCTGTTGAAGTTTTAATTTTTATTTCTCTGAATACAAATGATGTGGAGCATCTTTTCATGTGCTGCTTGAGAAATCATATATCTTCTTTGATGAAGTATCTTTAAATCTTTCTATCATTCTTTATTGGCTTTTCTTTTTTTTTTTTTTTACTATTAAAACAGTTCTTCATATATATTGGGAATAAATCCTTTATTGGACAAATATTCTAATCTGTGCCTTTGTCTTGTGGTTTTTTGGGAAGGCTTTTAATTACAAATCCCATTTCATTTATAAATATAGAACTTAGATTTTTTTCTTTCTTTTTTTGTATATTTCAAGGAATTTGTCTTTGTCGTCTAAGTTAAACTTTTTTATCATGAAGTTGATCATAATATTCCCTTTTTATCTTTTTAAGGTATGTAGGATCTGTAGTAGTGTCCTTGCTTTCATTCATTAATTTTAATCATCTTTTACTGCTACATACCAGTTTTTGGTTTTGTTGATTTTTCTCTATTTGTTCCTTTTCTGTTTCATTGATTTCTGCTTTTATATATTCTTTCTACTTTATTAGGGTTTAACTTTATTTTCGCAGCTTCTTAAAGGTGGAAGATTCGTGACTTAAGACCTTTCTTTCACACTTCTGAGACCTTTTGTTTATACTAAAAATTTTCTCTCTGAATAATGCTTTACCTTCATCTCAAATATAATATTATACTGTATTTTTATTACCATTCACTTCACAATATTTTCTAATTTTTTTCATGATTTCTTCTTTGACCTATGGGTTATTTCCAAATGTTTCCAAATATTTGGGACTTTTAAATTTATCTTATTGTGACTGATTTCTAACTTAATTCTGTTCTTCTCAGAAAATGTTTTCTATAAGATTTCATTCTCTTTGCATCTAATTAGGACTTTTTTATATTGCATCATATTGTCTGTTTTGGTGAATATCCCTTTTACACTTAAAAGCACATGTATTCTGCAGTAGTTGGGTATGTGTTTTATAAATGTCATTTAGATGAAGGTGGTTGAAAATGTTCAGGTCTTCTATCCTTACCCATTTTCCCCCTATTTTTGTTAATTACTAACAGAGATGTGTAAAGATCTCCATTCATTCATTGTAATAATATTTATGCATACTAGCATGTTCTCCTTGAAGGCACTGAAATGGCAGACTAATTTGATGTGTGCACATGTGTACATGTGTGTATGTATAGCTTACACAACCTATATGAACAGTTTGGCATCATTAAAAGATTTCACTCTTCATTTTATGTAATGGCAACTTTCCCCTTGTTTTAATTTTGAAGGCTCTGTCTCCCCCTCCCCCCCAAATGCCAATTATTAATGCCACACATTTTCTAAAGCGATAGTAACAAGCAGTATATAGGTGGCAATCAGTGTTAAAGAAGATGTTATAGAGGTTTACAGGAAGATGTCACGGTGGACTGGGGTATTTAGGGGAGAAGATTTCACATAGGTGGGTGAGACTTGAGCTGGAACTTCAAGATATAAAGTTCCTAGAGACAGAGGGGATTAGTGTATATGCATTTTAGAGGTGGAGAGTTGTGCATTTCAAGTCATTAAAGTGGGTAACAAATGCAGTAGGATTGCACAAATCATGCATGGTCAGGGACTGTCACTTAAACTCAGAACTTTTATTTCCTTATTTGTAAAATTGGGTTATTGTTGCTTACTTGCCTTAGAAGGACTTTGTAAAAGGTAAAAGTTATTATTTTAGTTATGTGAAAGTGCAAGACACACGTTCCCTCATTTCTCCTCTTTTTCTTTATGTTATATGGATTGATTACCTCAGCTACATCATTGGCCATGCCAGTTACAAGCTCATTCCTGGTCACAGGAGACACCATGCCAAAAGAAAGTGATTCTGTCCCTAACTGCAAAAGGCACCCTAATTGCTAGTCCATGATCTCACCAATATACCTTTTTGCTTACAGCGGCATAATAAATAAGAAAATTGTAAACCACTTAATGTTACTTTAAAAAATAACGTGTATACACGTCTCTCCGGCCCCCCCCCCCTCACTCACTCACTGTGGGAGTCCATCTCCCGTCTCGGGGATCAGGTGCCATCCCTCTTTCAATTAATTCTCATTCTGTTTTGTTGGAAAAGAATACTGTTTCATCATTAGCTAAGACATATGGATACATATCCTGTGATATTTTCTAATCTTCTCTGAAGGGACATAAAAAACACTAGAACAGTAGAATTTGGGGAATATTACTGATATGAAGACTGGGAAAGTAGAAGTGAGGGATATATGCTCAAATGTCTTCTTTCTCACTATAATTTTTCCTTTCTTTCAATAAGAATGGGGGTAAAAGATTTCTGTTGGGGAGATGGAATACTAAACTGAAAAGCTGAAATGAGTCACCATAGCCTGTATTAGAGAAATTAAGTGATTTCAGGCAGTTGAAGTTTACACTGTCTCATAATTTAAACCAGCTTTGGTACACAAGATGCCACTAGTCCCAGACAGTTCATAAAGTGTTTGTTTCACTTTCTTACTTTATGGGGGGTATAAGGGTGTCCTTTTTTTTTTTTTGGCCTCTTTAAGTTTGTTTATAGGTATTTGAGGAGTTGAACATGAGTTGGTTTTGAATATATAGCTGATCTCTTTATGAAAGCATTTATAAACATAGAGCTCAGTAATATTAACCTAAGTAATTGATCTAGTAGATTCTGAGGAATTTCCAGCTGAGGATTTTGAAATTTAAAGTTGTTGCCAGTTATTTCAGGAATATTATGAAATTTGAAAAAGATTATTAAAAAAAAGTAACTTAAATTCACTTTTTAAAAAAACTATAGTCAATGTCATCATTATTTGGGAGAGTAGTGAAAAGTGAAGGGTCCGTCCCAAAAAAATTTTTTTATTAAGTTTGTTTTTCATGTTTCCCAGAGATTTGTTTCTTCTGGTGCTATCACCGTTTGACTCATAGGTAACTGTGTATTAATTATCACCAGAAAATAAATGAAAAGAATTAAAGAGTAAGATAAGAGAGGTAATGACTCTGGAGACAGTGTAGTCTCATCTTGGATTTCAAGTTTTAAACTGGATTGTTAATGAACTGATGGCCCTGCATTTAGTTCTTGACCAAGGGATCAGTAATTGAAATCTGTGGTATGATTTCCCTCCTTTTCATGTTATTGGGAAAGAAGGTAAGGTATTAAAAGATACATTAAAAGACGTCTAGCTGTAATGCACTTGCCCCTTGATAGAGCTGTAATGTGAGAGAGCATCTCTCTCATGTAAAGAGGATGTTGCTACCGTTTTCTGCCTTGCACAACTATTTTAATCTGAATGGGAGATCTGTCTAGGGACCCCGGAGTACAGTAATTAGCAGTCTCTTCAGAGTGTCAGAGCAGAATTACCATTGTAATGGTTTAGCTACAGGATAAAAGGATTGAATTTGGGTCTTCCTGTCTGCCAAACTAAATGAGTTGCCAAGGGAATTTTTAAATGTGAGAGGCGTTTACGTTAAGCAATTTGGCGGGTTTGAATAAACTCATAAATTACAGGTTTGAAAGCAGCCTGTCCTTGCTTCCTCTCATATAGGCAGGACTGTATAGAAGGCTGATAGCGTCTTAAATTCTTTATGTGAATAAGCTGATCCATGCTTCCATGCAGATGATCCGATTACTGTGGCTTGTCTTTTTCACTAAATATAGTACAGTAAGCACATTTAAGAAAATATATATTCTTCCAGATCTCTGGAGGAAAAAAAGTGCCAACTCTAGACATAAATTTGCCTTCCTAAATTAAGTGTATCTTCAAATAATGCTATTAAAGTGATTGTTTTAATAAACATTAACCTAAGATTAACTTTAATTTTGCTTAGTGCACATAATAAATATATATCTTACACTTGTCCTATTTGTCTCACAGTGATGAACATTTAAAGCTTTTTGGAAAACAAGTAAGGTACTTGTACTCGTAAACTGGATTATTCAGGTTGCATGTAAATACTTGCAGAGAGAGCTTCGGCTTTCCCTGTCTCTCAAAAGAACTGGGTTTTAGTGGAATGACTTTTTAGTGAGAAAATGCTGCCGTAAATGCCTCCGGTGATGAACATCACTTATGCTTGTATAACCTCATTCGTCCTCAAGATATCAGTAATAATAATAGTTCTTGCATTGGTGGTTTATATGCGCCCTCCAGAAAAAACACTTAGTGAAATTTAAGTATTTAAAATTTTGAGACTGTAAACTATTCTCATGCAATGAATAAGTTCTTTGGGGGGAAGTCTGTTAACATTTTCAAGTCACTAGATTAAAGTTTTGTAAGGAAAGTGAAAAATTGGTTGTTGCTAACCTTAGTAGCCTGTAAATGTAGATGAATCTTTCAAAAATGTTTCACAAGGAGATGCAGGTATGCAGAATGATTGTTCAATTCCGATGAGAAAGTATAAAATAAATATTTTTAAAGTACAATAAATAAATTTTTATGTATTAATCTTTACTGCTTAAGGTATAATTATCAAAGTAGTAGTCTGATTCGAATTCTGTATTTCTAAGATTATTGTTGAACCTTAATAAATCAATAAAACTAGACCCAATGACAGGGAAGACTTTCTAAAAATCACATTTAAATTTAGAATACAAAGACCATCATAGAAGTCCAGAACTCCTGGAATCAAAATGGCATTAGCATGTTATATGCTAAGTGTAAGGTACTCTGATGGGAGTGGGTGTGTACTGCTTGATAAACATGATGAGAGAGAAGAGTATTTGCAGAAATTGAAATGTGCTGATTAATTTTTTCTTCCAGAGTGGGACAATTTAATTCGATTTTACATCAGTTTCTTTGTATACCCCACCAGAATTGTAGCTGTGTCGTTTATTCTGCATTAGGCCAGTCACAGGAACATTGTTCCAACTAGAATTTTCACAAATAATTAAAAGCATTGTATCTTTGGATAGATAGCAATCCATACAAACAGATTAAATTAAGAAAGTGTGACAAAGTGTAGATTTTAAGACTTCAATCACTATCAAACCAAAATTTTGTAAATCACTGAGCAGCTCTATGAGCTCTCTTTACTCCCGTTCAGCCATAATGTTGTCTGGAGGTGGGTCAGGCTTTTTAAAACGATCAGAGGGGCTTTTCCCCAAACTTGAAGCTTCAGTTGAATGAAGTTTCTTGGTGATAATAATAAAATATGTCTTATCTACAAGTTCTCATAAATAAAGGCTTTGAGAAACAGCTTCCTTTTTGTTCGTATAAGGATTCATTGAGGGGTAGCTTTTCTAAATACAAAATGTTGTGGAGGTCGCCAGTGTAGATGGCTTACAACTCGGAATGTGAGGTGTTGCAAACATAAAACAGGGGATCTGGGCTTAGAATAATAGGGCAGCGTATGTTTATTCCTGAAGAAATATTTTTGCTGTTTATATAGGAAGTCCTTCCATTTTAATCTTGTATTCCATGCATCCCTCAGAATTTGCATGTTGAATTTGTTACATAACATTTTATACTTGCTTGTACCTGTTTATTCTTAAATATTAATGTTTCTGCTCCATGATTAAATATGCTGCTCACTGGCTGGGATAATGCAGTTTAGTTTTTTCTCTATTTCCCTATTAAGTGTGTGGTATTCTACACAAATCTCTAAAATTAATTTAAAATATAAATATTTTTATTAAAGAATTCAAGTTATTTAATAGAAAAGTAGGTGGGTGATTTCTCAGTGTGTCTTCTTCAGTTCAGTTATTTTCATGCGTCCCTGTAATTTGTTTGCGTGCCCTTCTGATGGTTGGTAAGCAGCATCATGTTCCTTCTATGTAGGTGAAACATTTGTAATCCATTCACTTTGTATTAGTGTACTTTGAAATTGGATTGACAAAAAAGTTAAGAAAACCAAATGCCCCTTATTTTATTTACCTTGCTCTTATTTTTTGACCCTTATACTCAATTTTTCTTGACATTTCAAATGTTTTAGTGTTACATTTATAAGTAGAATTCAGATTAACTGCCACTATGAGATTTTAGCAGTACGTTAATAACTCAGGTGAGCATTTTCGTACTAAGACTGCCTCAGGGAGACTTAACTTGGTAGCTCATCTCGTGGCTTGAATTTTCTTCTGTATTTTTGATAGCTGAATTTTGAACATTTAATTTCAGAAGTGATACTTACTAATAACAAGAGTTCTCCTTTATGGGAATTACTCTGAAGCCTATATTGCAGGATTATATAAGTAGATGTGTTTTGTTTTTTATTCTTTTAACCTTTAATGCCTTTGTGGAGAAAAAATAATCTTTAATGTATAAATTAAATATAAATTGATTTGTTTTTAAAGTTATGCCATTAAACTGTCATGGCATCAGTATTTTTGCTAAACTTCTTTGTAGATTATAATATCTCCGAGCAAGTTAGCAGATTCATGAATTCGCTTACTTTGTGGTATTATTTTATGAATACTGTGAATGATGGCAATATGATCTGTTTAAATAAAATACCTTGATTACTGAATTTAGCACCTGTGGAATTATAACATACTTGTAGAAATTAAAAGATACACTTAGTGACTGTCAGAAGCAGTTCACTTCACAAACTTCTACTGAGAAACTGCTATTTACCAGGCTAGAAACCAAGACTTCAATACACAGATTTAGATTTAGTAATATAAATGAGAATAGGACAAAACTAATGAGTTTCCCAATTACTTATTTGATCACTTGATGCTTGTTCTTCAGAAATGCCATGCTCTCACTAAAGGTGGATACTTCCCGGAGTGATCTCTCTAATTTTTTCTTCTTGGGCAGTCTCATCAGTAACCATACTTCCAAGGACCACTGCCATAGTGATCATTTTTTATTATGCTTTTAATCTTGAACTCCAGATCACCAGTCTTTTCACCACCTCCCCATGGATGACGTATAGGCATCTCAAACATAACATTTCCAAAACTAAAATCACATCCTTCCCTGTCTTCCTCATACAGTGATTTGTACATTGTGTTCTCTCTGTGGATGACATTAGTTGCCTGGAAGTCATATGTCCTTCATTCCACCTCTGCTTACTCCCAGGCCCCACTCCTTTCCACGTACTTTCTCATCAGGTTCGGCTTCTGCCTCTTAATAACACGTGACTCTTATCTTTTCTGTTTTCACTATTGGGCTAGATCCACTGGTACTCCCTCCTAGTTGCAGCTAGAGCTCACTCTCTTTTTTTCTCCTGTCCTTTTCTTCTTTCAGTTTTGTTGAGATATAATTGACATACAGCACTGTAAGATGTACACATAATGATTTGACCTACATCATGAAATGATTATCACAGTAAGTTTAGTGAACACCCATTGTCTCATACGGATACAGAATTAAATAAATAGGAAAATATATTTCCTTGTGATGAAGAACTTTTAGGATTTTCTCTTTTAAGAATTTTCATATATAACATACAGCAGTATTAATTATATTTTTCATGTTGTACATTACATCCCTAGTACTTATTTATCTTATAGCAGGAAGTTTGTACCTTTTGATTGCCTTCATCCAATTCCCCCTTCCCCTACACCCCACCTCTGATAACCACAAATCTGATCTCTTTTTCCATGAGTTTGTTTTTTGAAGTATAATTGACCTACCATCTTATATTAGTTCCTGTTACACAACATCATGATTTGATATTTCTATACATTTCGAAATATTCACCACGATAAGTCTAGTTACCTTCTGTCACCACACAAAGACCATTACATAGTTATGACTGTATTCCCCATACTGTACATTTCATACCTGGGAGTCATTTATTTTGCAGCTCAAAGTTTGTACCTCTTTATCGCCCTCACCTCTTTCTTTCTGCCACTGCGTTACCTGTTTGTTCTCAGTATCTGTAACTCTCTTTCTGTTTTGTTATGCTTGTTCACTTGTTTTGTTTTTTAGATTCCACAGAGCTCTCTTTTTAATATATAGAAGCACCATCACACTCCCTGTTACATGTTTGCAGTGGCTTTCTGTCACCGCATGGTAAAAATGAAAACTCTTTAGCATGGCATTCATAGCTCATTCCAGCTGGTGTGTACATAACTTTGTTTCATGTTGTTTCTCCTTTACCCAGTTATAGTCCCCCCCATATTAAGTAACTTAAAGGTCCCAGAACACTCTTTGTTTATTTGGTGTATTATAGTGACCTCTGGATTGGATGTGGAGGAAGTGGATAGTAGGTTTCATAGTAGAAACTAAGAGGGGAAAAGGCTCAGGAAAAACCACAAGAAAGTTTTCTCTTAAATACTCCAGGGCTTTGAACGATTTAAAACTTCCAGTGAAAGACCAGCAAATAGGAAACTTTTTCCCTAAAAACACTACACAGTACTTGTCAGGTTTTTTAAACAAGTACATATTAATATGCAATAGTAGTAGTGTTTCGCTTTGTTATTCATAACCTCTTAAAGAAAAAGTTCTATTCTTTTTTAATCTCTAACACATTACTGTTTTGACAGGTGTGTTAAGCATCTGCTTATGTTCATTGAACAAATATTTATTAGTATTATAGATACTAGGAACCTAATAATATAGTTGTTTTTTGAAATTAAGGTATGCAGTCTAGTCTGTTCTGCAGCAAACGAAGAGGTGTGCTCCAAATAATAAACAATCAAAACTTTGGTTATAAAAAAAACTTCTGATTTATAAAAGATTTTTCATGGGAAATTAGGAGAATTTCAAACTTGCAATAACAAAGTTATTTTTTCCTGTGAGAATTTCAATAATCAAAAGATTTTTGAAAAAGCTATAAATCTGGTACTATAGACCCAAATTATAACAGGACAGATCCAGAGTTGATTTACTTCTAACTCTGGAACCAGAGCCATTGCCTTTTTACAATTAGCAAATTATTCCTTAAGTATTTATATCAAATATTTAAAGCATCAACCATCCCAACATAAAGCTCCTTGCCTATGGAACGTCAATCAAATTTTTACCAATAGTGGCTTGCCTGTATGTATATTATTCTCTAATTCATTGCTTTCTATTTTCATTTCTTACCATGAAAACTCATGTTAGAAAAAATACCATTTTCTGTCTGTATATTAATACCAGTGGTAAGAATTGTGCCATCCCTGAAAATAATCATACAAAACTGAAGCACTAGAGCTTGTTGAGAAGAAGAAATACTTCTGTAGTTTAAAAACCAAGTAAAGCAGTGCTTCTTAGATTTGATCATGACTATGGTTACAAGCCAATTAAAATGTATTTGAACCACTCAGTCCTTTTTGGGTATTCCTAAATTAAAGAAATGCATTACAGCAATTTCGTTATAAAGCATACATCTTTTACATGAACCCAATTTTAGGTACTGATTTGTGTAAATTAGAAGTATTTGAAATATAAAATCTGCTAATGGAATCTAACATATTTAAGAGTATACTAATTTTATATATGTCAGGTATTTTCCATACTAAAAAGAAAAAAAACTAAAAGTACAAGTAACTTTTAAGAACTATATATTGTACATACATGTGATACATACATATATATTTTACATGCGTGTGTGTGCACACGCACGCACACACACACACACACACACACACATATACACACACAAAAGCAGTAAGGAAGTACTAAAAGCAGTAAGCAATCAAAACAAGCAACATTTGTACTCCCTAATCTTTCTTTGTTGTTACTGGGCTAGCTTGTCAGGTGAATGCTGCCAGGCACAGAAAAAGTGATCATCAGGTTTACCATATACATAACCTTTTTAGTGAACTACAATATTTTAGTAACAATCTTAGCAGATGGTCAGTTTTCATGGGAAAAAAAGTGGGGAAATCACAGCTCTCTAATGCCTGAGAAAAAGCCCAATTTGAAGGAACTGTTCAAGGAACTCAGTGGCATTATTCCCATTTGGTTAGCAATTGTTCTGTTTAGATTTTCTAAGAAATAAAACCAGGTTATTGCAGGTTCCATAAAATGAATACCCATACCTTTGTGTAACCATGTACATGAGAAAAGCCTTTTTAGGACATAGTTTAACGTTGTGTGCATCTTCTGGAATGAAGTGGGAAGTAAATAAATGCAATTCATCTTCATGGTATTTATTCAAAAGGAGTAGTCCCCCATCAGGAGAGCAATTTATAACAGTTTTCTTTTTTTCTTTTTGAATTTTATTTTTTTTATACAGCAGGTTCTTGTTAGTTATCTATTTTATTATAACAGAATTCTTTATAAAACAAAAGGTTAGTGTTGAGCGCTAGGGAACCATTAAACACCACCTGACACACATACAGTTGGTTTTACCCTCTAACCATCTCTCACTTCTATTCTTATCTCTCCATCCCCACTGGAATTACCTCAGTTCAGATATCATTATGTGTTGCCTGGATTAGGAACCTATAATTGCCTCTTAATCTTGATGATCTTGCTGTATTTTTCCAAATATTCTCCTTACTGAAGCTAGGGTGATGCTTCTAAAATAGAAATCTAATCATGATTCTCCTTAGGTTAAAACACTTGAATGACTTCTAATTACTCCAAGAAGTACGTCCAGTTGCTTGAGCATGACTTGCAAACTATTATTACCTTAACAGCTTCATTATTTATTTCATACTCTCGATTCTAAATTTTTGAACATGTTCTTTTTTTCAGAACCAACTTCATTCTTTCTCCCCTCTTTAACTCTCACTCATCCTTTAGGTCTCAAATTGTTACATGATTGTGTAATGATACCCCAAAGCCTTCCCTCCCTGTTCATCACCAGCCCAAACTTCGTTCAGCACCGTTGCAGTGTGTTTCTGGAAGGTCCTTATTGTCAGTTTGTTCTCACTGCTTAATATTCTGCTTCCAGCTCCTTTCCCCAGTCCCCCCGCCCACCACCAGTTTCCAAGAGGGCAAACTATTCGTTAGTTAAAACCTGTCCAAGAGATAGTGTTTCAATAAACATTTATATAATGAATATAATGTTTTAGAATTTCAAGGACTATAATATAAAAAATGTTGGTAGAATATTTCATAAACATAGTAAGATATAAAATTGAATAACAAATATTAAAGGAAAAATTCCATTCATAATAAAACCTACGTGGAAATAAAAATGCTGTTTTCCTAGAGCGGTAGATTATGGGTAATTTTAAAATACAATTTTAAAGCAACACAGAAGCACCTAGATTTGAAAAGACAATACCTAAGTCAATTTGTAAGTCCCAGTGACTTCAGTGTTTTCTCCTTTCAGTTCCTGGGTATATCCTACTAAACAGACTAATGATCCTGTCCTTGGTAGCTTAAGATGGTACTGTTTTCTCACTCCTTGGTGGTATATCATTGGTACCTTTTACAAAATAGATCAGTTTAGTGTATTTGGAAAGAAATCTATTGAGGCAGGTGCCTCCCTTCCCTGTTTTTTTTTTTTTTCCTCTTTTCTTTTCTTTGTTTTTTTTTTTTTGGCCGCGCCGTGCCACGTATAGGATCTTAGTTCCCTGACCAGGGATGGAACCCATGCCCCCTGCATTGGAAGCACAGAGTCTTAACCACTGAACCGCCAGGGAAGTCAGTGCCTCCCTTCCTTGATGAACTCATCAGTTGTTATAGGGAATTCCTTGGCAGCCTGAACATACCTCTTCCCTTCCCAGCACATCTGTTGACATTATGTACATTTAAACATTCAGCCAAGACTTGAGGTTGCAGCACACGACTGTCATCTATGACGTACAGTAAGTTCCATCTGCTCTTTGAAGAAAGAACTCTTGGGTTTCTTATAATGCTTTCCAGCATTTATGTTTTTTTTCACCACTTTTCAGTTTTGTTGCTATTGATAATTTTATGTTGCTAAACGTTTATGGGTTCATTATTGGATATGGTGTGATTTTTACTGTTCATAAAACGCCTCAAAATACAGGGTAAATGTAGCAGCCACAAAGAATACAGGAAGAGCCCAAACCCAAAATGACCATGCATAATCAGCTTGCTTAAGGAGAGTGGTGTTACTGGTTTACTGTAAAAGTTAATAAAGTTCAAATCTCTTAAGTAGAGGAACTTCCTAGATTGCTTTCCTCTAAGGTATGGTGTACTCCAGCACAACAGCTGTTCCACTCACAATTGGTCCTGCTATAGAAGAAAAGTTTTCTAAGGCAAGTTCAGTCAACTGCTGTACTTAACTTTCCCTGATTTATTTTATGCCTACTTTAAAATGAGGTTTTTAGATTGCTATATAGATAGCTTCCCACTTAAGAAATAGGAGAGTATTTGCAATTTACTTCAGAGATAAAATATTTTTTATCCCTAAAGGAATGTGTTGTTTACATTCCAAATTTTATTTATTATTATTTGGTTCTTCAAGTGTGACTAAAGCGAACATGGCTTTCTCACTCTCACGGGGATGGCTGAGTATAAGAAGTATTCAAGTGCTTTATTCACATGGTGGCCAAATTCCTATCTTTTGTTTAATTTTACCCTAAAGTGCAGCCAGTGGAAGAGATAATACTTGTGTTATGTACCTTACAGAGTTATCAAGAGGATTAAATGAGATAAGAAAGGTTAAATTCTTTATAAACAGATAAAATAGAAACTGTTATTCAAATCCCAGGGGGGGGGAAAGTCTTTTAAAAAACGAAATACTTAATTAGCTTAATTATTTTTTTCCGACCAAGGAAAACTGATAAATGTCTCAACAATCTGCAACAAAAATTATAGTGCAAAAGACAATCTGATCTGCCTTCAGTGCCTTTGCTGCTCTTGTGCGTCAGAGAGGTCAGATGCTGCCAGCTGGCATTTGAAGAAATTACCAACCTTTCTGCCTTCCCTGCTTTGTTTTTCCTTGGCCTTAATTTAGTTCAAAGTTTTAGTCAACTATTTATAATGAAGGTATACCTTTAGATAGCTTATGAAGCAACAAAGAAAAAAAGTTAAGATGGGAGTCAACCAAAATTAAGGGCCTCAGGTGTGTCACCATAATGATTATATCCAAAAATAGTTTGAATATAAGGAAAACTGGCAGTGGTGACTTAAGATTGCTCTAAGGACCAAGTAGCTTTCTGCCTCTGCTCTCCTTTGAGGTCATTAGACTGTGCTTGATGGCTCAGAAATATAATGAATATCTCCTAGTGAAAAATGGGTTACTTTAAAGAATCCCTGTAGAAGATTGACATTATACTGGAAGTCTTTCAAGACCATTTGGGGTGAATTAGTGATTTTATCACAGATACTCATGGGTGAGTTTAGTTCTCATGGTTAACCCCCTACAATTGTGTGCCACATTTTGTCTGTATACCATGGTGTGTATTCTAGACAGTCCGTGGTTATCATCAGATCCTTAAAGTGATTTGTGATCCTGTCCCCATACTTCTTCATCTGGTCTTCCACTACACCCTGTGTCAGCTTCTGTCATAGTATATTTTTGCCTACTCCTCTTGCATACCTCTCACAGCAAATAGATTTTTAGACCCTGTCTTCAGGTTCTCACTCTTCATCTTCTGCTATAGAATAAGACTCTCTTAAGCTCACAATTTGTAGTTATCCTTTCTTCTATTGCCCCAGCCATATAGTTTGATAAAGTCCACCTACAATACAGTCAACTTTAGAGGTCTTTTCTTTTTCCTATAAAATAATGATGTGGCTCTACTATCATTATTTATGTTTATTTTTATATCTGCTATCATTATTTATCTCTACTATCATTATTTATTTATTACTAATACTAGTATGTAGCCTGAGTTGTGGATCATAGAAATCTTTCAAAAGTTTGTCATTTCTATTAAGCTTACTATAAAAAATAATATTTCAAATTGTATCATACTGTATTTCACATAGAAAGGAATAAATGCTTTCTAGTAGCCATGGCTTTTCTTTTCCGAGATCATCACTGCTTTTAGATGAATCTGTTTATAGCTTGTCAAAAAAAGACAGAATGTATTACCCTAAGGTAAAAAGTGTTTGTTAGCTTTATAAAATGTAGTTTATGTAGTGTATGGAGCTTTGTATATATGTGTTTGTCAGTGAGTGTGTGTGTTTGAGTGTTTTAAGCTTTTCTGATTAAATAAAATGCCTCATGCTTTTTCTCTGCCTTACCTTGCTTTATCTGTGTTAAGTTGTTGCTGCTGAACCAGGAATTGTGATTAAATCAGAGTATATTGCATAGTGTAATTAATGGGAAATAGAAAAATACATGACAAGATTTCTTTCCCCTTATTGTGTCTCTAACATTTTGACCCATGGATTTTTCAGTGAAACGGCCTTTTTTGCATACTATTTGAACTAGGGGCTTACTTTGTAAAAGATAAGCAGGCTCTATTGCCCACGTGAAGTAACGACGCTAATTTGACTTTGCCTCTCCACCTAAGTATAGCAGTTCTGATACATCTTTTCGATATTGAATTTCTGTAACGATTCTGGGAATTTCTCTAATGTACTTCGATCTGTGAATATCATTTTTTTGGTGTGTTGGACTCATTAGCAGAGTATCTACATCATAGTAGGTGCTCATTAGCCTCTGTTAACTGAACATTGAAGACTGGGAGAAGCAAGGAACATGGAATCAAGGAACCTTTGAATAATCTACAGAAATAACAGATCATCATAGAGCGTACTTAGACTTTTGACACAGAGTGAAGTTGGTGACATGACAGGAGAGGAAGCCGATGCGGCCGTAACCGCCAGGCGGGGAAGTCCAGGTCCCGATGGAGTGGTGCTGGGGAGCTAGTTCTCTATCAGGAAAGCAGAAACCACACCAGGTATTTCCACAGGGAGAATTAATAAAGTTATTGGTTACATAGGTGTGGAGAACTAAAAAAGGAGAAAGGAGATAAGAGTATAATACAGATTTAGACACTCCAGGAAGCAGCTAGTATCCCAGGGCTGGGAGATAAGAGAGAGAATGGTGCTGTTATTAGATCTTAGACATTTTGAGAAAGTTCTGTGCAGAGGGAGAACCTCTGACAAAGTGGTGCCACTTGGCTGGTGATAGAATCTCAGTAGCTCAGAAGAGTGGCTACACTGGTTGTGGCTGAGGGCTGGGGATGCTCGACGAAGCCGGTTCTAGAAGCGCTGGGAGAGGAGCGTGGGGCCTGCAAACAGCCGCCCCTGGCGAGGTGCAGAGCTGAGAACAGTTGGCGCCGGAGGGAGCGGCGTTCCTTCTCCCCGCAGCCAGCTCTGCAGTCTCACTTTAATGCCCCTCACTGGTTAGAGCCTAACAAACCAGCTGGCCTAGAAGATATAGAACTATATAGAGTTCTAGACCCAGCATTTGAAAGCATATAGCAGGTCAGCTTGAAATTTAATAATTGCTGTATCATCTTGGAGAAAAATGTTCTGAAAATGGTGTGGGAGATAATTTTTCTACTCGCTTTTTATAGGCTAGGTTGAAAAGTAGACCTCAGATTCATATTCAGCTGTCTCCCTGACATCTCCACTGGGGTGTTTAAAATAAGCATTTCAAGCTTAATATTTTCAAACAGAACTTTTGGAAGTTCCCTTAGCCTTTGTCTTCTCATTAAATGGAGTCACTGTCTTCTTTATTGCTTGATCCCAAAACCTCAACATCATTCTTTAATGTCTCCTTTTCCCTCACCCCCTATATCTAGTCAGTCATCAGGTCCTGTCAGGTTAACTTACTTTTTCCGTCTATGTTGCTTCCACCCCAGTCCAGTTCTTCTTCTGTCACCTGGACTGGATTAAAGCTTGTGACTGGGTCTCTTTAATCATACTCGACCCCCAACAGTCCATTCACAAAATACCAGAATAAGCCTTTAAAGACATGCTGTTATGTCACTGCCCTGTATAAAACCCTCTATTTAAGTGTAAGTCCTTAAGTTCTTTGTCAGACTTTTCTTTAGTTGACAGGGCAGATGCAGGCGATGATTGGTATTAAAACTGTTTATAAACTGTGGTCACTCTTTGTTTTCTCTTTACTGTTTACTCAGCCCTGTTCTCCAAGTGAATTAAGTCATGTACTTTAATGCTTGGAAAACCTTTTCTACTCATGACTTCAAATTTATAGAAAAGTAAGAATCCATTTTTCTAAAATGTATTGAGCAAGTTCATGTTTGCAAGGTATTGGAGGCAAAAAGAAGACTGGTTTATTGGTTATTAGTTGATTCATGCCTACAGGTCACGTAACAAATTTCCTAAAAACCACATGAAAAAATAGAAAAGAAGAGATAGCACATGGCTCTATATGATTGATTTCCCCAAAAGGAGCAGCATAAATTTAGGAAAGTGATACCATTATCTGTGGGAATGATTAGCAAAGGCTGTGTACTCTGGAGAGGCCAGTGATCTATCTGGGCTCTCAGAAGAGGCATACACAGCATGCTTCTAGAAAAGATCTTGTCTAACTTAGAGGCAGAAAAGCACAAAGTATATGTTCTAGGGGACAATGGACAGATGATTTTGACTAGTGCAAAACATTTGCAAATAGGGCTGCTCATAGAAGTTGTTCAGCACCTTGAATGCTAAGCTGGAAAGTTTGGGCTTTTATTACAGGCAGTGGTTCAAATTATTGTGTTAGTTGACACTTTAATTATTTGGAAATAAACATTTGTTTTAGCTCTGTTGTAATTAATTACACTGTTGTAGTGGGGTTTTTTTTTTAATGTGTACTTTATAGATTTTAAAATACCAAATAAACATAATTTTCTTCATTTCTTACATGAATTCTTTGATGAATTCAAAAAGTACTTACACTTTAAGTCACCGTGCATGACACTGGAGAAGGTATAATGAGGACTTTGGATCAGGTACTCTGGTTTGAAAGCCGTTTTTGCATTGTGACCTTGTGTAACCTTGGGTAAGCTACCTAATCTTTTTGCGCCTCCGGGATAATAAAGTACCAATGCCATAGATCTGTTATGCAGCATAAATGCTTAGATGATGAAGATCTAATATCTAATTCTAATAAGGTAGTAGAACAGTATATAAATTGTTCTACTTTAAAACATTAAAACCATGTTACTCTGATCTAATATTAACCATGATCTATTTCTATCACTTTTAACATAGCTGTTAAATATAGCTGATAACATAGCTGTATATTAAGTAATACATGCATAAATTATATATATTTATACAGATCCATAATTTGTCATCCATAATTGCAAACCCCAAAAAGTTCAGAAAAGTGTGTTTATAGTCTGTTTTTAATCCCACTTAGTTTAAGTATTTTTATGTTTGTTATAGTTTGGATTACTGAAGTATTCCACCAGACCCACTGGGGATGTTATGTAATCATTGGTATATTATTTTTCTACAAATCTGAAAAATTCTCAAAACACTTCTGATGTCACAGGTTTTAGATGCAGGGCAGCGGACCTGTGGAGAAGTTATCAATGTTTGTTATATTTTTAAACTTATATTTCAAAGATAAATGTGTTACAATGTTTTGATAATCTTCACATAATGTTTCCCATGCAAAACACATTTACCTCATGACCCAGCAGTTCCACCGCTAGGTAATTATCCAAGAGAAATAAGAACTTATGTTCACAAAAAAAGCCTTGTAGGAGAATTTTCATAGCAGCATTATTCACAATATCCCAAAACTAGAGTCACCCAAAAGTCCATAGTTGTCTCTTGAGACACATAACATCATGCCCTGTGAGTGCAGAGTGGGTAGGAGTGGTGAGGATGCAAGAGAGAAACTTGTTCTGGAGTGAGACCACCAGGTTCAAATTCCAGCTTTGCCAACTAAATTCTCTGTTCTGCTAGGAGATACTAGTATAGCCTGCCATAATGTGATATAAATCAGTGTACATACCGTAATTCGTAACTTGTAAGTCTTGGTGGCCTCCAGCAACTGTGTCATTATGACACACTTCACTGACACCACCTAGTGAAAGCTGTGCTGCTCTGGTTTTTATTCTCCTCTGTTGATGTCACTAGATCAGTTTTTCATTTCCTGTACCCTGCAAAAGGCACACACATGCATGCACAGGCCCTGCACATGCACACATGTATTTCTTCCATCATCTTTGCCTTCCTCCCAAGTTTTACACTGCATCACCAGCTAATGAGTGTGGTTATTTTGTTATCCGAAAGAAGCTGTTCAGTGAAAACATGTGTTCTAGCTCCTCTTCTTTGTACAGCACTGTGTATGAGGCATTGTGTCACCTCACTTCTTCTTTCGTCTTTATTTCTTCTTCTTACTTTTCTGACGTTTTGAAATGTGTACCACTTTCCACTTTCTTGTGGATGGTGACTGAAGGTATACCTATTGCTTTTCTTTCTGTTTATATAGAGTATAGTTTATATACTTATTTTGGTATTCTGTTATACATAGATTTGGGTTTGAAACGATGTGGCAAATTTTAATTTTTAGTATTACTAGTTTTCAGTGGACAAGTTTAAGCAGTTTTATCATAATAGATTTCTTTTTATAAATTTATTTTATTTATTTTTGGCTGCGTTGGGTCTTTGTTGTGCGCAGGCTTTCTCTAGTTGCAGCGAGCGGGGGCTGCTCTTTGTTGCGGTGCGCGGGCTTCTCATTGCGGTGGCTTCTCTTGTTGCAGAGCACGGGTTCTAGGCACATGGGCTTCAGTAGTTGCAGCATGCAGGCTCAGTAGTTGTGGCTCACAGGCTCTAGAGTGCAGGCTCAGTAGTTGTGGCTCACGGGCTTAGTTGCTCCGCAGCATGTGGGATCTTCCCGGACCAGGGCTCGAACCCATGTTCCCTGCATTGGCAGGTGGATTCTTAACCACTGCACCACAAGGGAAGCCCCATAATAGATTTCTAATTCTTCTCTTCCAGTGACATTGCTTACTTATTTTTATCTTTAGCAAGTAATGTGTCTTTCAAATAAATCATATTACTTCTTTTTTTTTCATTCATCTGTACACGTTCATAGGGATCAAGGAATAGTAATTCCACAGAGTGCAAGTATCTTCTCCATTTTCTACTACTGCAAAGTATGTTTCTGAAAAGTCGGCAGTGGAACATGCCGACAGTGGCACATCAGTCTTCATGATGTTTTCACTTATCTTAAAAAAAATTCTTTGTGGTTTGTTAAAAGTCCACTTAGCAATTCTCTTTATTACAAACTATAGCACCCCATGTGCTGTTATAGTGCCAGGGACAGAGTTTTGTGTAATAGGAAAGGACTGAGAAGTTTGTCACCTGCTCCTCTCTTGAATCAAGAAGGACCAATGTTACATCAGAAAATTGTATCACTGGGTTACTTTCCTTTGAAATATTAAGTCCCGAGGCTTAGATAATGCATAAAATATGTGAGCAGCACATAGTTCCATTTCTGCCACCATCTTCAGGGATGAACCTCATCTTTCTGTTCCTGAAGTTTATCCTGCAGGATTTAGACGTTTGAGATTTGTAAATACAGTTAAAGATTTCTCATACCAGTCATTTAAAAACTAAATCCTAGCAAATGACTTGGGGAGATGGGATGAGTGGGAAGATAGGCAGTGATAAATAGGAAATAGGCTCTGTTCTCCAGGAGCTTGTTCTTTGCTCGGTAGTTGTGATATACAACAAACTAATTCAGGGCAGAAAAATACGATCTAGGGATAGCCCTTTGAGAAGGTAGCACTTAGGTTGAAGTCTGCAGGGATGGAGTAGGATTTGGAAAGCAGGATGAAGGGTAGAGTGGAGCACAGAGAAGCATTCAAGACGGAGGAAATAGGAATACGCACAGGGATGAGTAACGGAGTGATTTGACTTGATTTATAGCATAAGACATGTGTAAAGAACGTAGATTGATTTAACTGGAGAAGATAGTTTGGGGCCAGACCATAGGTAGTTTAAATGTATTATTTTTTTTTAGATGGTAAGAGACCATGGAGGGTTTTAAGACATGAGAATGTCAAGAAACATTAAGATGAAAGTTGTGTTTTGGGCAGTTAATCTGGCCATTGTGCATAGATTGATTGGAGAACAGATACTATTAACACATTATTGTAGTAGTTTTGGTAATATACCAATAATGACAAGAGCAAGGGTGACCACAGTAAATGGAGAGGGTGTGGGGCAAATCCAAGGTAAATGAAATGGCCAAACATTTTGATGATCAGAGACATCCCTGGGTTTTGCCTGTTGCATAATTACTAATAGTGCCCCGTTTCACTATTAAGTTTTTCTTGGCTTGGACAGTGTATCAGCTGACCCTAAGGATGGATTTGCTTTAGAATTGATAGCATTTGCTAATGGAGGGGAGAGCGGGATGTTGGCATAAGAAACGAGAATATATACACAAATTTCAGAATTTCTTATGATTATGATTTTATTAAATTTTCCTTTTGGGAGAATTAAACAAATTTCCTTACCTGAATACCACAGTCAAATCTTACATGTTTAAAATCCCAGTTTGTTTTTGTTTTTTGTCTTTTAATGAATACATTTGAGTTTTAGACTCTTCAACAAAGTGATAGGTGCTGTACAGACTATACTATATTTAATTTACCTAACATTTCCATTGATTCCATTTAAAAGTAAAGCTTTTTAGAAGAACATTAATAAATCAGTGTAGCTTACGTTAGGAATGTAGCTGGTGGCAGTTGAGAGTATCCTATGTATCAACATCCCATTACTGAGAATGGGCTTCAGCATGTAGCACCTTTTGGTTCCCTGATCTTTTTTCCCTGATTGAAACAGATGGCTATAGTCACATGATACCTATTTTAAGGTTTGTGCGTAGATATGGCTGTGATGTGTACGGACCAATTCAAGTGCTTAGTGCTCTTGTATTTTCCACGTATAGGCGGAGGGAGAAGACAGCCTGAAGAAGATGCAACTGATGGAGCTTGCAATTCTCAATGGCACCTACAGAGATGCCAACATTAAATCACGTAAGAATGAGACTGAGGCTCAGAGCTACAGCTGTTTCGGCTGTTTTGTCCCCAGACCTCTCTCCTTTTGGCAGCACAATACATGAACAGTTAAACAAAGTGAAGAGTTGAAATAACTGTCACTTGATACGGGACTAACTGTCCCATTTTTACCGCTTTCAAGAATTGAGGGCACTCTCTTGATTTTATTTTATGCCAGCATGCCTAAGTTTTGAGTTTACAAACTTTTCTTTTATTCTTTTGATGAAATTTCAACTTCTAAATTCAAGAGTTTCAGGAAATTTTCTGTTAACTACAGACTTAAGACTTCTGGTTTGTTACATTTATGCAAAGGACAAAATTTTTTAAAAAAAATAAAAGCTAATTTGGAATATATCTGAATGCAGTGATTCTTCTGTTGAATTCTAGTCTTTCCCCTTGCTTGCACATTTTTCCTCCAGTATTTTTTTCTCTGTTGAGTTTTTATATGTGAGTTCACAGAGAGCAGTAGATGATACTATTTTTAACCCTGTTTCCCCTGTGTATGTATTGTGCATGCTTTCATAAACTGTAAGAGGATTGCTTTTTTATGTTTAAAAATGAAATAATGTGAAATTTATATTTTGAGACAGTCTAAGTTTTACACATCATTCATATGAACATGATGTCATTTAAATTACTAAATTTTTTTAAAGAAATAGAATTTTAAAGACATAGCCAACTTTCCCAAATATAGACACCCTAGTGTGTTTAGAGTGGTTACTTTTACAAATGGTTGGCTTTAATTTACTTGTGAAATTGAGTATGTCATTAATAGTCATGTGTTTAGGAGTGAAACATTTTTTTGTATTGTTTTTTCTATAAAGAAGTTAATTCCTACAGATGCAGGAAATTAATAACTGTTGGTTATTTGACTAAGTTAATACAATGAAAATTATTCTTTCCTTCATTTGTAATTGAAGCTACTCTTTAGAAATATACCAAAACTGTATTTCTGTGGACTCCAATTACCAAGTATTTTTTAACATCTTTTAATGCAAGTGTTTTTTTGTGCTTCTGCATGCACCATTAGTCTCATGAAATCTTAAAAACATAGATATATCAAATATATGAAGTAAATATAACCTGTTTTAATGGTCTCATTCTTTTTTTCCCCAGTGGCTTTTTAATGTTTGCATATTTATTCTCAATCACGTTGGGGAAGGGGAAGCTGTTTTGCATTTGGTTGGTGTGCTTTGGCATTTCTGTGTGACCAGCGCATGTACTAACGATTTCCTTTTATTTTTCTTCTTCTCTGCTCTCTCCTTCCCTTCCCTCTCGTTTCCCACGTCTCGCCCTTGGCTGTCCCTGTGCCTCCTTCTCAATCTCTTCGCTTTCACTGTAGCAGCCCTTGCCTTTTCTCTTGCAGCCACAGCCCAGGCCGCTCCAAGGGTTATCACGGGGCCTGCGCCCGTTCTCCCGCCAGCTGCCCTGCGCACCCCTACGCCAGCTGGCCCTACCATAATGCCTTTGATCAGACAGATACAGACCGCTGTCATGCCAAACGGAACTCCTCACCCAGCTGCTGCGATAGTCCCTCCAGGGCCCGAAGCTGGTTTAATCTACACGCCCTATGAATACCCCTACACGTTGGCGCCAGCTACATCGATCCTTGAGTACCCTATTGAACCTAGCGGTGTATTAGGTAAGTTGTTCTCCCTGTATGGTTAATGACATTTTTCTTCATAACTTCTGCTGCCCCAGACTTTGAAATGATATATCCATTTTAGAGAGGCAAGACAAGTTTCCATTAGAAAGACTGAAAACTAAATTTTGTTCTATTTCAATCTCTTATAAGGGTTCCCCCTGTAAATAATTGTACCTTAAATTTATTCAGATTCACTTTGGTGACTGAAATTCACTTTGGTTGGGTAAATTTGAGATGAACGTTTTAAACAGAAAATACTTTTCACATTTTTGACATCATTGCGGTCATTCTGAGTTTTAGATCCCACCTCTTGGCCTATCCTTTTCATGAGCTCCACCACCCAGTTTTTAGATTCCTTTTGTGTCAGAGATTTATTTGTCAGCTAAATTTTAAACTTCTGTGTGAAAGTCTTTTGAGATATTTTTAAAACTGATGTGTGTTTTCTAATATTTGTGATCACTTAAAATATGAAAGGGACCAGATAAATAGTTGCATTCTTCAGTTTTCTTCAGCTTTTCTCTTTTGAAGTCCTAGTTAATATTAAACATAAGAGACACTCTTAATTTCAGTAGTACAGTATGGAATGAAGTAAATACCAAGTCACTGAATTAGAATCACATTTGAGACAGAAATTAAGATCATGCTATAAACGCTCGGTTTTACATGAACAAAAAGTGGTGTGCTTGAAAAAGACATTACTGATGCCTTTTTTTTATAGAGTGGATTGAAATGCCAGTCATGCCTGATATTTCAGCCCATTGACTTGCTGGATGAAGGACTAGAGTACAGCAGCTGTTCTAACACGACCAGTCAATGTGGAACAAACTGTTTCCGGGCTGCCCCTTTGTTTTACCAGACAGAATTTGAATTCTTTTTTTTTTGAATTGTATATGACCTTGGTGCTGCGTGCATGCTGTTGACTTTTAGGACTTTGATCTTTTAAGTTCTTTTTTCCCAGCATTAATATTGATTTCTAAAAATATGAAAGTCTTTAATGAACCTGGACACTAAGATTTAAACTTGAGAATTCATTGTTCAATTTAAAAAAGCCACGATGCTCTGTATGTTATCTGTGTGTGTGCATGCACTCAGGTGCCTTTTGTTTCATGAGCAGATACATTTTATTGTACATGTTTTCCATTTATCTCTAAATCATTGTAAAAAGTATTATAGGTCAGAATTATACAATAGAACTGTTTATGAGAGGCCTGTTTCTGTTGCATATTTCTCGAAGCATTTTTAAAATAACATGTAACCTATAACCCCTTTATGTTTTCCTTTCTGTTAACGCTCTGTGCTGTGGCCCCATGCCTGCTCCTTTCCCCCAGAGCTCCTCTCTGCTGCACGCACAGCGTCTGTTCGAGGAGTTTGACTGTTGCTTCCTGCAGGGCTGGCACTCTTAGCCACCAGCTGCTGTTCCAGCACTCTCAATGCAAGATCTCGCTGATTTTGCCTCGTGGAATTATACTTACATAAGATTAGTTTTTCTAAAATGAAAAAAGGGGTGATGGACCAGTTTACTGCTTAGAAACAGCAAGAGGCACTGCAGTAAAATTTCTCATTTTAAAGCAATGTGCTTTTGTTGTGTTGGAAAATTTTTATTTATAATACTTAATTATTAGACTGACAAAATTGAAAGCAAAATATACAGATACCTAATTGACATTCATAAGATGAATAATAATGAGTACTAAATGACAAGATTCCATTATCAATTTTATTTCTCGCTTTGCCACCTAAGCAGTAAAACATGATATTGACCACTTGGAGAACTGAGAAAATATTTCAAATTGCTATGTTATAATAAATTTGCACACAGATAACATGCATGCTATATATCAAGTCTCATCATATTATTTTAAAATGAGCAGTGCCCTTCAAAACGGATGCAGACATGTGTGTTGGTGGTAGTGAGGAGATTGGTATTAGCATCAAATCTTCATTGATGACTAATTTTTAATTCCCTTCCTTTTATCTTTAGGTATGGCTTTCCCAACGAAAGGCTAAGAATTCAAGAACGGTCTTAACTGAACCCTCATCAGATCTGAATTTAACAAATGCTTAGTCTCAGCAGCCTCCAGGGGGTGGGAGGGACGCTTAGCCTAGCAGTCAGTGACTGACTTGCACTTTTGCACACTGATAGAAAGGAAAAGTATGTTATTAATTGGTTTAGGCTGTAATCTTACAAAGTAACGGTAATTTATAAAGGAGTGTATAGTAGTATACTGACTGCTAAGTGTACTATACTGTTTGCTTTACTAATCACCTAATTCATTGCAGTTCATACTTATTGACTCAAAGTTTAGAACCACAATCTGTAGGCTTTAAGAATTGCTTTTAAACCTTCTTAAGTGATAGACTCTGGAAGTGGTCTTAAGGTTAGCAAATAATTGTCAGTATTAAACATGGCATTATTTAAGTAGTCCTGCTGCAAGAAAGGCACTTCAGTGAATATGTGACTAGTAAAGCTTAACCATGTTTGGATCTAATAGAGTTCATGAAATCTGTAACTTGGGATTGTAAATGAATGGATAAAATAGGTTAAGGCCAAGATTATTGAAATGAATGCAATATTAATAGATGCATATATACGCAACATATTATGGTTAATTTTAAGACTACTGTGCCTTAACATGTTTCCTAAAAGAAAACTTTTGCAGTAAACGAACATTTGAAATCCATTTTGATAAACCTGCTGTTAATGTTTGTTTTCTTTTCCCTTGTGAATGTTCTCTAACTTTGTCTTGGTAATTGCAATTTAACTAGGTGCGGTGGCTACTAAAGTTCGAAGGCACGATATGCGTGTCCATCCTTACCAAAGGATTGTGACCGCAGACCGAGGTTAGTTTAGTTCTGCAGTTCTTGTTTATGAGAAATGCGTTGGGTGTCCATAAGATTTGTAACACCACACCTGATGGAAGAGATATCACTGCTTGCCTGCACATCGTTTCTTTTCTTTTTCTAAATTAATTTGTAATAATTGACAGGTTTAAGGGTTGGGTTTTTTTTGGGTGTTTTTTTTTTCCTCCCTTCATATTTTAACTTATTAAATTCTATATTAGTATGTACAATGATTTATTTCTACTAAAACGTAAATTAGTCCCCTTGGGGAGCTATTAAATTTTCATGTTGCCTTAGTTATTTTTCAGGAATAATTTTTGCTAAAATTTACCTTTTAATTGTTCTGAAATTTTGGGTTGGTTTTGCAAAATGAACTAAGCGGATGGTGCTTTAGCGAGAGAAGTAAAGGAATATATGCCTCCTGTGTCCTTTTGGAGAAAACTGAAGATTTAGTTTCCATTTTCCTTTTTAATAAGATACTTGAACCACTGTATACACAAGGGTATACATGTCAAGTACTTAGCTGAAATCAACAAAGTAAGGACTGTGAAGATAACTTTGATGAAGTTGGATTTTTTTTATATATCAGAAAATCAGTTCCCTTTTATTCTTACATTCTCTTACCAAAATGGATCCTTTGATTTTTGTCATTTGCTGCTAAAATATATTATCTGAAGGTAAACTGTCTCTTGAAGCTCTGTGGTGACATGAATCCAGCTGTTTGAAAATCCTTTTTGACTAACCTGTGACTGGGAAATAAGTCTTCATTTTTCTCCTTTTCAACATTTGTAATTTGTGTCCTATATATGCCCTTGGACCCTTTTATAAAATTATTTATGTTTATTGAGGAGTGACAGTTTCGGTTTATTGACATTGTTTTCTAAGTTTGTCATTACAAGGTAGGAATCCAAAGCAAGATAAAAAAGCATTTTTTACAAGCTTCTATTATGGCACATCTATTACCTACTAATTAATTTGATCAAAGTATCTAATATTAGTGGTGGAAAGTGATGTATTTATACCCCAATCCTACATTTTCTATGAACTTAAGAAAGACCTACCTGTTCTACATGGTTATCTTGAATGCTGATGATAAATATTGGATACAGCTGTTGTCCACATGAGAATAAAATACCTTCCCACAGACACTGATGATAGCATCATACATAGTTAGTTTGAAGACTTTTAGCTAATACATATATTACTTGTAGAGATTATTCAGTAAATAGACCCCCAAGCTCAGTGGTTATTTATGAAGATAATGTTAAGTGTCAGTGTGTCATGCACAAGCATGTAAACCACCCTTTGTGTATCAGAAAAAGTCTCCTAGTGGAGGAAATTTTTAAAAAATGTTTTTTTTAAGTAACTTTCTATTTAAGGAAACCAAATAATTCCGTGAATAATCAGAGCTTTTTTCCCCCACATTGTTAATGTCTAAAACAATTCTAAAGAGTATTTAAAAGTAGTTTTTCTTCTGTTAACCTTTCCCTGCATGCCCCTTTTAGGAGATTTCTCATAATTTTGTTTTAACACAATAATTATTGGTCTACTCAATACTCCAGTGCCTTGAGATAGTTGAAAATATTAGGAAGATTTTACTGTATTTGGAAATGACAGCACATTCCACGTGAGGCTCTTTTGTAGTTATATGTGTTTGGATTAGTCCTGTCACTGTTTTTATTAAAAATGCAATGTCAGCAAACCGAAATGCTACTTTTTTTTTTTAAATAACAAATACTCATATACTGCTGTTACTATCACTGTATGCACTCGTTGGGTCTGAGGGAGAGGTCTGAAATACTTAAATTATTTTATGATACTACTGTTTTCTCTATTTTTGAGGTTTTTTTTTTTAATTATTATTTTTTAATCTTTTGAAGGGAAGATTAGTGTAAGTATTCATTTAATGCAAGGAAACTCAGCCCTTAGACATATAACCATGTAATTCTATATGAGCATTTAGAGTACTACATGGTTGACAAATATCTAGTTCTTTACTAAAAGTAAACCCACCTCTACACATATTTGAAAACTGAATTTGAAGCCTATAAAAGACCAACTGACTTTCTAGTTGTGATGAACCATAAGTGCTTTGCACGGTTGATACACCTGTGTGTACTGTAGGAGGCCAGGACTTGGCAGAGGATATAGTCTAGGTTTACTGGTATATATGTAAATGGTAGTTTGCTTTGTTTATGTATTCCACACTCAAAAAAACATAATCAGAATTTTTCTAAATAATTTTACAAAAACCATCATTTACATAATTTGTTATAAGAAACTTAATACAATTTTAATCAAAATTTTAAGTGATTTCAAAGATGCTTTAAGATTCTATATTTCTGGAGTACCTATGAAGTGGTATGACTACATCATGTTAAATATTTATTTTCTTCTGATTTTGGAATAGCAGTTTTTAAATAAAATTCCACTTATTTTTAAGAAATTCAGGGAAGATTTGGTCACACTGAAGATACAGTATTTTTGTAGTATTTATAAGGTATCCTAAATGATAGACTATAGAAAGCATTTTTGTTATATGAAGGTAAACCAGTCCATTATATAGATCATTTAAACTCTTGTGAAATTACACCTGCTGGGTTTTGATTTATGAAGTGGCACAGAATCTGCCTTTGCACTGAGTATCTTTTCATTACATCTCCTCTGCCTTAGTCACAATGGCAACAGTACAGAAAATTCTCTCAAACCTCAGAATATAGTAGAAATAATTAAGCTATTGAATGAGTCTTAATGAGTCTTAAAAATCATACTACTGTTAAGTGGACCAAGTTTGGTGAAGCAGAATGTGACAGAGGTTGATTAAGGAAGGAGCAACTCAAGGACATTGGGAATGATAACTTTTCCACTTGAGAACTACTTTATGTTTTACTGTAATTTTTTTAATTTTTTTTGTTGTTTGTTACTTTGCAAAAGAAAATAGTATTTACAGGTGGCTTCTTTTAAAATATAAAATATAAAGCAGGAATGTATATGAAATGTCAGATTTTATTGTTATTTGCAGAGTATTAGCTTTGAAATTGAATAAAGAAAGCTGTTTGTAGTTTTAAAATGCCTTATTGGTATCAATTAGAAATTTCTTCTATTTTTTGATGTACTTAGAGCTTTTTGAGTATAGAATTTTAAATGGCAGGATTTTACAGTGTTTACATGCAAGTGCATTTTATAAGTGTTCTATATGTGTAAAATAGTATTTTCAACTGGAAAGTGTTGGCTAGTGCAGAAGGCCTGGCCTTTTTCTGGTTCCCATGTTGCCTACACTGCTAGACTACAGTTTAGTATTGCATTGTGTCATGAGGCCAAGAAATTCCATGTTGTTTGTAAATAGAATAATTGAAAAAGCAATAAACATTTATTGAACAAAAGAAACCTTGTTTGGCCCAGAGTTTATGTTGAACCAAATTATTCATAGAAATTTAAATTTCTTTAGATTCATTTCTGTTGATCATCAGTTATTAATAATCACATCCATCATTAATAGTTGCTTTAATGCTTGCATCCGAGAGAATACTAATGCTTAATAGCAGTCAGATACTGATAACTGCACTGACTGTTTCGGAATTCCGTATACCAAACCTATCCATTGTTGTTGTTTTCCAGTTTTCTTCATTGACTGCTACTAACTATTAGTTGTTAGTTGTATTTTATTTCTATTTTTTCCTGTTAACAGTTTTTGTTTTTTGTTTTTTTATTTTGTTTTTTTTTTGTGGGAGTGGGCTCTCCTTCATTTGTTCAAATCATGATATGAAATTGTCATGATTTTTATTGTATTCTGTAGATGGTGTCAATCAGTTTGTCAGAATTAAACATGCTTTTTTTTATTAGTTGTGATTAGTTTTTCATGTTGTCATTAAGCCGTCACTAGCTGAAACTAATCTCTTCTCTATCTTTTCTTTTCTTTTTTTTTTTTTGTTTTTTGTTTTTTTGTTTCTAACCACCCAGCCGCCACCGGCAACTAACCTATGACCTTCTGACCTCTGAACTCTTCACCCAATGATGACCTGACCATGCCTGCCTGCTGATCAGTTAACTGGTAATCGCCTTTGCTTGCCTGTCGTCAGTGCAGCGAGCTGAGGCACTTGTCCGTTCGTCTTACCATCTAACCAAACAAAAGACAAAGAAATTGTCCTCCAACTCAGCTTTTGGTTTTTTTGTTTTTTTTTGTTTTTTTCTTTTTTCTGTTTGGGTGAAAGTGGTTCTAGAACCTGCACTGAATAGTAGTAAAGCAATAAGGCCCAATTCATCCCACAGCACTGATCATCTTTTAATGTCCCGCCCTAAGCGAACGGTAAGAAGGCCTCACTTCAGAAGGGGAGACATGGCCCTTAACTACTCAGTGACAGAGGCAGTTACTGTGAGAGACTTCTAGGAATCTTTTCTTCTCATAGCGAGTCAAAGCTCTCTGAATGTACTGTGTGATGATGCATCATGCATGAACCTTTGGTCAGGGATGTCATTGGTGAAGTGATTTCAAAAAGTATTCAAAATTTGATAATGCTGTTTAGTCACTACAGTGCCCTCAAAGGGCAGAAGTTGCAGCCTTTTTTATATTGCCTGCCAAAATTTGAAGTATTAGAAGTGTGCCATGAGAGAAAAACTTAAGGAATTTTGAAAAGTAATGCAAAGAACAAAACTGCAACACTATTTTTAAAAAGATAAATATCTGAGTTAAAATTACTGAACCTTTATTTTACAACACCTCCTTTAAAAAATATACGAGAACAAGGTACATGCATTATGTGTCACATTACTGGGCAAACTGTTCAAATATTTTTTTTAAACCTCCCTGTATAGAAAAAAATCATTAAGGATGTAAAAGCCATGCTTGCCTATTTGCTGTATACATGTAATGAAATTGTAGATAAAGTGTAGTGCATTGAAACAAATGAACAAAAAGTAGATACTTTTACTATACAAGGGTGCTGGTGCAGAAAAAATATATATATTTTTGGAAATGTAGCATTTTATACTTTCAAGTGTTATAAAAAAAAAAATAGAACAAAGAAACCCTTTATTTCATGAAATGATTTTTTCTGGTGGTTGTCAAGAAACAAAAGACCAAAAGAGCCTTTTTGTCTTTTTTTTATTTTTTAAGTATTGGAATAAGTCTAAAGAAAAGAAAGTGCCTTATTTTCCTTCATGGTCATTTAATCAACTGTCTTGTAAGATCAGCTCCTCCCTCAGAATACAAGTTAATGCATGTTACTCAGTCGCCCAGTATGTGAAAGAAGATGTGAGGGGAGACAAATGAGTTGATGGTTTGAATTATATGATTTTTGCCACGTTACCTTGATATAAATTTGCCAAATCTGATACTGTGAAAAAATTTGGTAACTTTTCTAATGCCTAGCAAGTAAGTTTCAAAACATTCTTTTAAAATCATAATTGAGTGCTTTTGGTTATTGCGATATTTAATGTTAGTCCAAAGGATTCTGAAATAAAAATTATGTGTGATCTGAACACCACTTTACAAAATTAGAGCTCTATTTTGTTGGGGGGTGGGTATTGGATTTTGTATTATTAATTGGAGATAATAATAGTATATTAGCAACCTTTTTCACAAAAACGAATCTTTGTGCTTTTCATTCTGGAAAACAAGGTTTTTAAATGAACCATATTTAATCAGACTTGTTTCTACCATACCAGATCACTTGGGTAGTCCATCTCTGCTGGTTTTAGTAACCTAAGCCAACAACGCCCCTTTTTAACTTTAAAAGAATGTGAAAAACTAGCATCGTTGTGCATATAATACTCAACTACATGTGTTTAAACTTCCAATTTCTTACGAAGTTCAGTTTTGTAGTTGAAGCAATTTGTGCACAAAGCCTACATCTAAACTCTTACGTAATCATTAACAACTGCTCAGTACCAGACGTGGCAAGTATCAGGTGGCGGTGGCTCCCCAGCTCGTCAGCTCCTTCCCTCTCACAGACCTTCGCAGCGTCACGGTCACAGGTCAGCAGTAAGCTCAGTAAGCACCCTGGTGGTGACCTCCTCCGTCATCTTGTCTCACTTGGAAGCCGTTTTCAGTTTATTTACTATGCAATAGACATTCATTGTTCTGTATTCAGCTAGCTTTAGTTTAACATGCCACTGCTTTGTCTTTCTGTTACACATAACAGTTGTTTTGATTTATTTACAATATATGCTGTGCCATTTTGATTTTTATTTTGTTTGGTTGGTTGAATAAATTTGCGACACTCAAAACACTTGAGGTGATAGTTTAAAAACGATACCAGTATTTGATCTAGTTTCATCTCAACTATGTTATACCTGGACATTTTAGATGTTTATCAAAGGTCTTTTATGGGGAAGAAAGTAAATGTATGAGATAAATGTGTGACATTTATGAGTAATGTTGGCTCTGAACAAACGTTTGAAAACTTAGTTGACAAAATTTTGGATCAACTGAAAAAAAGCATGACTTTTGAAATCTCTGAATGCCTTGGTTCTCAGTATTATCATTCTTTATTGAATTTATTTCTTATTAAAATATGTAGTTTTTAAGACTTTTTTTTCTGACAGTATTATGTAATTTTTTAGTGCGGGTAGATGGGAGTGTCGCTTGTATGTTACCGTACAGCTGACATGTATTTTTGTCTATTCTTTATTATCTCAGTAGTTTCATGCTATCTATGTATCATAACCAACCTATTGCCTATGAGAAACATGTAAGATAATGTATTTACAGCCATTGTTACAAGTTTATAATGTATTTTTCTATCTTGTTTTATATGTATGTTATATAACATTCAAAAAGAATTTTTTTCTTGATTGAGAAAAGGATACAAAATGCAAAATCCACAATTTTGATAACTGAAAATTGCCAATTGTTTTGCAGTACTTTATTATATTGGGTGTCTTGTCTTTCTTGGGCTTTTAGTTAGCTAATGAATGAATACATTAGACACTTTCGGGTTTTAGTTGGGATTTTACATAGCTTGCATTTTAATTCTTTGGTTCTTTGCTGTTTCTATTAACCCATAGCATTATTTTAATAAATGTTATAATACCAACCTACTAACTCTGGACTATGTCTGTTTATTAACCTTTACGTGTTTAATTAAAATAAACAAATAAAGACAAAGGAATGTAAAGTCTTGAATTCCTGGACTAACCCTGAAGAACGTGACCACAGATAACATAGCGTGACTTGTTTTTATGTTGTTTGTCAGCTGACTGACAGTTCCGCACACTACTGTTAAAATGGCTTTGGTTATCCTGGGCTTTTACTTCGGGGTGGGGGGGGGGGGTAGGTAGGTGCCAGTAGAGACGGGAACAAAGTAGTGTTGGCTTGAGGCGTTCTTCTAGTCTCGCCACTTGCCTTTCAGCCTCTGCATTACTAATTCCACCATTTCTTATTTTTCCTTCTCCAAAATAATCACTGTCTGCTCACAGCATAAAGAGTAAAGAGATTCGTCATAATGATTGATATACCCGAGAAACCAGTTTGATTCTTTGTTGAACCATTTTTTGAAATTTCTATAAGTAGATAATTTTATGGTCACATAAAGCAAAGAATCTGATGATGTCTTACCTTTATTCAGATTTGTGTTTTAATTGGACATTTTTCCTTTATAGAGAAGTTTTGAACTGTTTTAGCCAGCTGCTCCTGTTAGAGGGGCTAAACCCAGGTAAAGCCAAAGGCAGAGTGGCTCTGTGTCTCAGGACAGTCCAGAGTAAGCCGTTCACAACAACCACAAACCCACCTCTCCTCGTGGAACCCTCAGCAAGAGATCAAACAGCGTCACTTAGCTTTATGTCTCACCCTGTTACAAAATACAGTCAGAATACATTAATATAAGAAGTTTAAGGGAGAAGAATAATTAATAGCATTTGAAAAGTTATATATATCATGGTTTGCATGCAGGTCAATTTAAGAAGATCTATTAAATATCTTCATGCTTTTCTTGGCTGCAGCCTAGGTAAATTGACCTCTACTTACCAATTCTTTAGTTTAACTCTTGAGGTGCATTTTTATTTCACAGATACTGGTATTTCCTTTTCTGTGAAATAGTTCTCCTGGATAATAAAAATTCTCAGGATGAATTTTTGCATTTGTAAATAATGCTTATTTTTGTAAATTACATTTTATTTATTATAAAGTTCTAAAATTTGGGGCTAAAATCAGTCACATGTTACAGAAGACATAACACCAATATGCTATTAACCAATCAAAGTACTACCATAGTATATATACATACATGAAATATGTAGAATAGCGAGAGCATCTGATTTAATCATAATTGAGATGGTTCTTTGGATCAAACAAATATATTGTTTCTCCGGGGTGGGGGGGGGCAATGCATTATTATTAGGTAGAGCTTTACTATGCTACTCTCTGTAAAAGTTCACATTGCCATACAGCTAATATATATTCTGTAAAAATCTGAAGATGTCATTCAAGCTGCTAATATACAAGTCATCATGGCACCATGTCACTGAAATTGATGAAGAATTTCTATACAATTCCACATTTTCTGAAGCCTGTGAATGCAGTCTCATCTCATTTTCAGTTAAGAGTACTACTTTTATGTATAATCATATTGCCACCTTTTATGTTGTAAAAGTCCATTTTTAAAAGACAAAAATAACATTACAAAACCCACTTTTATTACAGGCTGTAATAGTATAAAACATGGAATCACCAAATTGTTAGAATGATAAAATGCCAGAGGCAGTTTATTGTTTTATGCTACTAGTACTTGACAAAGCAATTGAAAGTTAAGCTTTCAGTCGAGAAGTTGGTGAAATTAATGTACTTACTACCAAGCATTTTTTTCTTAGGCAAAATGTCAGGAAAAATGTAGCATGAAAGTCGATATTCACATTACCCCTACCCCTCTGTAGGGCAGGGTCCACCTAGAAGGGTAGTTGAAGCACCCTGTCCGTAATGCCAAGGTGTGCATATGTTTACACAAGAGAGGAGGTGGTTACGTTTCTAAACTACTGGATAAATAATGATCTAAATTTTCTAGTACACCAAAAGCAGACAACAGATTTAAATTGCTCATTACCAAATCAATCTTTTCCTTACCAGCTAAGTCTAACACGTTTATAAATGACAGTCTAAGGCTTCTCCAGTTTGGGAGGAGGGGTCTGTTTGCGTGTTTGGAATAAGCTGTCTGTCATTCCTTGATAACAATTAGCAACTGTAGTATTTCCAGCAAGTGATTTTTAGTAGAAAGAAATGTATTGCTAAATTAGAATCCATTATTTAATAGCAAAAGTTACCCAGAAAACTTTTTGGACTCAAACTTTCTAAGTACATAAGGTAATTTTTAAACATCGTCACAAGTTTCTTACTACCTTTATTTAAAATGGAAAAATAATTCCTATTATAGACAATTTTACCTTTAGAAATATTCATTTGGTACACACATGTAATTTTATCTGTGGTTTCTTTTAACATAATATTATCTAAGTTGAACTGCCTTTGCTATGAAGAGATGTAACAGAATTATATGCCTACCTGGTACTCAATGCTGAATCAAACTGGTTCACCTAAGCGTAGTACTCTCCTTTCTGTGTCTCTGCTGCACTAATTGCAGGGGGTGGGAGAGAAGGAGGAAGAATGGATTCTCAGGAGAAGTAGTTGGTAGGTGCAGCAGATAGCAACACAACGTGGATTTCTCATTGCTTACAGTTTTGCCGTCCCTTCGTGGCAAAAGACACCACATTGTGGGAAAAAGCACAGCTCCCATGGTAAACAATTTATACCTTTTTTAAAAATGCTATTATCGAGAAATTTTGATTACCAAATACATCTTTTGTGGTTTATATTGTAGTGGTGTGTATAAAACACTTAGAATTTTATTTGTGGAAATTGTACATAGAAAAGTTGAAATAGGTCTTCCCAAATCCTATGTGAATGGAGAACCACGTTAAGACTGTACATGACGTGCAATAAACCAACTGGAAAAAGTGCATGTGCTTCATCCTCTCAAGCCAGCTGCAGCTGAAAATGCTGCTTATGCCTCACCCCCCCCCCAAAAAAAAACAAACACCACACGTATAAATATCAGAATAAAGAATGCACATTTCACTTTCAATTTCTATCGGTGCTTTTAACACTATTTAAAAGAAAGCAGAAGAATGTGACATCCTGGAGCTCTGATTCACTTCACTAGAAGCTGATCATAACATTTTCCCTGATTTCCAGTGATTAGAAAAGGAAATCAGTAAACAGACTTACTACAATGTTTCTCAGTTGGATGTGCATCCCAAATACTTGTTTCTAATTAAGAAACTCAGGTACAATTCGTATATAGTTTTTAGATGTAAGAAAAAAGAAAGGAGTGCTGACCAAATTTTGATCCTGTAGGCTACGTGAAAAGGATTAGTGTCATCAATTTTTTGAACAAAGAATTGGTAAAAATACCAGTGGTCTGAAACCTTTTCTCAGAGATTTTATCTTGACATCTAAGTTTTAGGACTCCCTTGCACCTGAAATTTCCCAGTCCTTACTTATTCATAAATCTATTCTCCAGGTTTCTTTTCCTCCTTTCTGATCACGCACTAGAACCTTTGTTTTCCTTGGCACTATTCTCCCCACGTGCTTCTAAAAGCCGACAGAAGCAGGGTCCAGAGCATGGGTACAAGCTAGCTGCCCACAGATGGCGTTTGGTTTGGCCTCTACAGTGTTGCTGTTGCTTTAATTACCTGCCAGCATTTAAAGTCTTAGTAGACTTTTTAAAATCTATTCATAAAGTCTACACTTCTTCAAAGAGCAAATTATCTAGAAAACTGCAGCCTGCATGTGCCTGAGGTAGCCGTCAGCTGAAACTGATGAATTCCACTGTCCCTTTTAAACCAAGAGCTCCCAGTTACTCACTGCCCCACTACGCCTTACTGCCCCAGTATCACACCTGGACTGTTGATTTCCATTCTTCTAACTTGGTTTAGTTTTTTCGTCCCCTCCCTGGTTCCTGTAGACATCTGTGCTTGCCTCTTCAGATTCAGAATGGTAATTTTGACTCTTCAGACTCCAAACTAGCTTCTCAAAGGGTATAATGTAAAACAGGTTTTAATATTTCTCCTTCTGAAAAATCAGATGAGTATGGTTTCTATATAAAAATTAGTCTATGATAATTCATACATTTCTTAATATTTAGGGAGGAATTTCTGTTGTGTGGAGGGGCTAGATGACATTTGGGTTTCCTTCCAAATGTCATTTTTTGTAATTATCTGCTACTTCTTTGTAGGAGCTCTTTGTGGTCTTGTTAGAAAGCAGTTAAGCTAATTGAACATTTTAAAAATATCCTACATCTAAAAATATATATATATTAGTGATAGTAAGTTGGGAATCATGTTTTTCCAGAAAATGTACATTAAAATTAGATTCTCCAGTTAAGTACTATTTTGTGAAGTATAGAGAGAGTGCTTATTTTTATGTGCTATACAGCAGTTCCAGTTTGAGAGAGCAATTTTGAGAGAGCATCTCAAAATTAGGATGAAAATTTAACTCCTGTGGTTCTGTTTTCTTTATGTATGCACTGGTTACTTAACCGAATCCTAAGAAAAACTAGGGGGAAGTGGTTAAAAGTAAAATATTAGAAGAAAACATTTGCGAATTAATCCACAAGTATTTTCTTACAGAACTATTTGAGTTGATACTAAAAATTCCATAAGCACTCATTTAACTTCAAACTTTATCACGGTCAGGAATGAATAAAGTACCTTGCCTAAGCTTGAAACCTGAATTTTAAAACCCCTTGTCACAGTGTTTTAAGTGATTTAGCCTATAAAATTAGAATAGACTAATACTGCAGGTGAGAAGCCGTCTTGAACACATTTTAATTGTTTATGTTAATGATGCTTTTGCCCATTGTTTTCTCACTGAGGTAAAAGAGCACTGAAAAACTGTTCAGAGGTTAAACTTATTCTAGATTTCTAGATGGTGGGAGAATGGAAAACTTAAAGTTAGTGGGTGGAGCATTGTACATATGAAAACACCAAAGCTAAGAATCTGAGAAGCTAAGATCTAAACTGGTATGCCAGGGAAGAAAACTAGGTCAACAAATCAAACGTACAAATGCCCCACCTTGAACTATTATTCGAGCATCAGTCTGTGGGGCTATTAGCAGAAAAATCGGTTTTGAAGTCAAAGGAAAAAATTAAGAAAACTGGGAAAGTCTGATATCACATCTGAGAGTAGTCAGTCTGTCATCACTAAGGATCAGTGTTGGTTTTAAAATGAATTAAGTCTCTCTCATTGTTCTTGGAGCTTATAATAAAAGCAACCTGGCATGGTGGGACACACAAAAAAAAAAATGCCATGTTAAGTTTTACTTCCATGTCTTCCAAAGGGCATTGCATTTTCACTGAATTCTACATGAGTCTATTTGACAAAGAAATTTTGTACTCTTCAAGGAAGACATCACAGATGTGAACTCAATTACCTGTACTAATAAATACCAAGAAAGCCTTGTAAATACCTTGACCCCTTCAAAGAGGTGTTAACCCAAATTTTTCTCTTTTTTTTTAAAATAAATTTAATTAATTAATTAATTATTTATTTTTGGCTGCGTTAGGTCTTCGTTGCTGCACACGGGCTTTCTCTAGTTGCGGCGAGCAGGGGCTACTCTTCGTTGCGGTGCGCGGGCTTCTCATTGCGGTGGCTTCTCTTGTTGCGGAGCACAGGCTCTCGGCGCGTGGGCTTCAGTAGTTGTGGCTTGCGGGCTCTAGAGCGCAGGCTCAGTAGTTGTGGCGCACGGGCTTAGTTGCTCCGCAGCATGTGGGATCTTCCCAGACCAGGGCTCGAACCCGTGTCCCCTGCATTGGCATGCGGATTCTTAACCACTGCGCCACCAGGGAAGCCCCCAAATTTTTCTAAATTGCTTGTTATCCTCTACTTAAGATTCTCCACCTCCACCCTTAAACTCCATCCTAGAGAATTTATAGCAAAGAAAAGTTATTGAATCAAAGTATAGATTGTATCTGAACTAAAACTAATGAGAAGTCATAGCCAGGTGGTATAACTTGTTTTAGTTATTGAAATACACATCTAATATTTTTATGTACGGAACTCCACATTTGAGTAAATGTGCAACGAGTTGTGGCCAGAAAGAGTATTATTAAGGGCAATATTGGGAAGTTCATTCTTTCCTTACCACTGTATCCCCTAAATTCAAAGAGAAGTACTACTTTCTTCAAGACCCCATTGGACAGAGCTAACGGAAAGGAAAAATAGGAAAGAAAAATGTAAACTTAACTAAATAATACAAACTTGAAAAATGGAGTTGGTTACCACACCAACTCCCATTTCTTAAGTAATTTTTCATATGTGATCCTACTAGACCCAAAGGTGATGATGAGAACAATGCACGCTGTGAGATCTATATCCTTCTAGCAGGTTCCTAGCTGAGAATTTGGTAATAGTGTCAAAATGAGCCACCTGGCAGACAGTCTTCAGCAGGTGGTGAGGGACGCCTCAGGCTTTGATGCACAATAGGCTCTTCTGCCTCTCCTTTTCCATCTGAATTACCACCGACCCTCCCTATGAACATTTCTTAAGAGTAGGATCTCTTTGTAGAATTGCTGTAATGAAATTAAAATACAGAAGTAGCGGGGTGGGGTAAGCTGTCGGGCTACGTGTTAGAAAGGGGTTGTTGCAGTACCAAATCGTCTACCGATGGCTTTAAACAGTAACTGTCAGATAAAAGACACTAGGAAGTATCCCATCAGGAATCAGTCATGTCAGTCTTGTACTTGATGTTACTCATATTGATGAATTATGAGCACCACAGTCCACTTCTGAACACTTAACTGGATTGGACGCATGGTGTTAAATCCGATGCAACAATCAGTACATGATTCAAAAAACTCAGTAACATACAATGAATAAAAATAACCATTTCTCTGTATATCGAAATGCATTAAAACCAAATGGCTGTGTATCAAACTTATGTTGCCCAAATATGGTAAAGCCATGCAATAAGACAGATTAATGGTTTAAAGTCAAACCAAGAGGAACTCACCCACTTTGGTATCCATGTCCTTTCAAAAATGCTCCCTTGGTGACCAGTATGGGAGATTTTGCTATTGGTATTCTTGTTACTCATAAGCCTCAAATATGTGGTCTGCGTAGACAACAAAGATAGGAAGTTTCAATAGAAGACATCATGTATTGCACAAATAATTTTCAGCCTCTTTTTGAAACAAAAGTTATCAATTTTTTCTACCACCCTTAAGTTACACTCTTCAAGCAAAGCAGCTCTAAGAAATTTTTAAAATATTTGTGAAGCCACAAATTAAAAACCAGAGTATACACTGATGTGTATAAAATGGGTGACTCATAAGAAAATAAATAAATATTTTTTAAAGAGAGACAAATGTATAATGTGTATATTGTGCATTTACTTTTCGTTTTTCAGAGCAATATAGGCTTGCTTTCCACAGTTGCACTGTGGACTTACTTTGCCAAAAGCATCCAAATATCTAAAAACCTGGTGTACTGCAAAGCCAATTAGAAACATGTAACCTGCTCCTTAGGAGTTTGTGTGCTTTGTCAAAAGGAATATAAAAACTGCATGTCCATTATCCAAATAAAGATTTCAATTCTACACGTACATTATAATATGCCAAGTTAATTTGGAATATGTGTGTTTACAGAGATAATTAACTATCTTTGAGGCTGCTTGATCATAGTTATCTTTTCATGGTTTCTTCCATCACAGAAAATGTCACAACTAAACAGACGTCATTTTATTTTGTTAATTTAATGCCCTGGTGATTCTGGCAAAGGTTTTGTTTTTTAGAGCAGCTTTAGCTTCACAGCAAAATTGTGCAGACGGTTCAGAGGTTTCCCAAATCTCCCCTGCCCCTCACGTGCACAGCCTACCCCACTACCAACATCTTGCACCACAGGAAGCATTTGTTACAACCGGTGAACCTACAACGACACATCTTAATCACCCAAAGTCCATGGCTTACTCTACAGTTTACTCTTGATGCTGTACATTCTGCGAGTTTGGACAAATGTTTCATGGCATGTATAAATCATTAAGGTAACACACAGAGTAGTTTCACTGCCTTAAAAGTCTTCTGTGCTTCATCTATTCATCCCTCCCCCAACCCCTGGCAACCACTGATTTTTTACTGTCTCTATAGTTTTCCCTTATCCATATAGTTGGAATCATACAGTGCGTAGCCTTTTCAGACTGGCTTCTTTCACTTAGTGATGTGCATTTAGTTCTTCCAGGTCTTTTCATGACTTGATAGCTCATTTCTTTTCAGCACTGAAGAACATTCCATTGTATGAATGGACCACAGTTTATTCATTAAGTTACTGAAGGACATCTCGGTTGCTTCCATGTTTTGGCAATTATGAATAAAACTGCTATCAACATGTGTGTGCAGGGTTCTGCGTGGACGTATTTTTCAATTCCGTTGGGTAAATACCAAACAGCACAATTACTGGGTCATACAGTAAGAGTATGTTTAGCTTTGTAATAAATTGCCAAACTGCCTTCCAAAGTAGCTGTATCATTTTGCATTCAGAATTTAACAGGAGGAGGATGATTAAGGAGGTAAATATATATATATATACACATTTATATATGTATATATATGAATTTCAAGACTGAACTGGTCAGTTACATTGTTTCAATAGACAAATCCAATTTGGAATTCATGCAGATTTATTAAAACCACAAATATAAGTGAAAGAAAAACTCCCCAAGTTACTAAGCCATTTTATGCACACAAGAAACATTTGTGTGCTGAGGAAATTGTGCTGAACACTCGTCCTGCCCTCTGTGAGACAAGAGTGAAGAAACAGCTCACAGCCTGGGACTGCAGAAGACAAATTCACGTAATATAAAAATAGTACGTTAATTATCCAGTCTACAGAACAATGGCCTTCTAAGCCCCGATACTCTGCAGAACATCTAGTAAATTCAAGATTCTCTTGTGAAGAGGGAAGCAAAGCATATGTTTATGGTAAAGATGGTTAGATTTTAATAGAAAGTCTTGCTTCTTGGTGTAGCCGTATCTGAAGTAACCCCATTTCCTAAAAGCCCATCTTACTGAATTATTATTCAACAAAAATATCTCTATAAAGTGACTTTGGTTTGGCCGGTCAGTCTTAAGGGAAATCACCCATTTGTCCTCCTCCTTCTCTGGTTCCCTGTTGGGAAAGGCGTTTCTTAGGCCCAGGCCCCCGGCAGCTCAGGTCCTAACTCTCCACGTCCCTAGGGAACTAGGGGTCTCCTTTGGATCCAAAGCCAAGCCCTAGTGTGATGTAGCCCCACTCCCCCCGCCTCCAGGGTAGGAAGGCTTATGGCCGTCTTCCTACTAGCCGTGTTACTGAGCTCAGAAATCTTTCTTACTCCCATGGGATACATTAATAATAGCATCAAAATTAAATAGCTCTCCCTGAATCCTTTTACTATGGTCCTTGTCTGAGAAGAGGAATTTTATCTAATGGCAGCGTGGCATTTAATCTTAGTAGTCTATATACTTTTAGAATAAGATTCTTCTTTTTTAAGATTGTGAGTCCTTTTGCTAGCTCTGTTCTGTGAAAGCAGCCTCAGATCTGAGTGAAAATACATCTAGTGTGGCCTTAGGGAAAGGGGCCCCAAGTAGGGTGTACCTTGTTTCATCTCTCTTTGCATTTAACTGTGATTGGAACCTAAGTGCTTAATAAATATTTGCTGAGTGAATAAATGCCACCATATGCCCCGTTTCCAAAGCTGTGCCCAGAGAACTGTAAATTCAAGGGATAGGCTTAGGCCTTGAAATTGGTGTGGAAACCAGTGGACCAGCTGGCTGGACCCACAGTGAAGGCCTTGAAGCAGGGAGAAGGAGGTGGGCGGTCACTGGGCTCTAGAATAGCCTGAGCCTGCGTGTGTGTCTGATGGCGCCAGTGCTGAGGCCATCCTGCCCTGTCTCTTCCATCTACAAAACAGACTATGCTCCTCATTCACATTCCAATGTTCAGGACTCTCTCTGATCATCACTTTAAGCATACACTTAAGTTACTGAGGGACGAGCAGCATCCAGAAAGCAGTTTATCCAAGTGTCCATATCTCAGACATGGCCTAGCATCTTTCTATAAGCATCATAAATAAGAAGAATTAGAGAAAAAAAAAAATCGATCAAAGCCCCTTAGAAGTAACTTTGTGATCATGCAGACTCACCCTACTGCTTACAGATGAGGAAGCAGATGCCCAGAGAGATACCCAGAAACGGTGTTCCTAAATTCATACACATGGGCGACAGAACTGGGAATGGCAATAGGCTGAGAAGTGGCATTTTCAGAGCAGAACAACCCAAATTTAAAGGCACAATTTTCTCACAGGGCTTCACTGACATACAGATCTGTACTGTAAGTGAACCCCACACTGCAGCCTATTTACCGTTTCAGGTGGCATTTGCTAAAAACAAAACTGAGAACCAAGAGTCACGTTTTCCAGATGTGTGTCTGATGGAATTGCATTGCGGCAGGCGACCTACAGCGTCTGTCTCAGTGCTGAGGCGTGAAGGGGGAAGGAGTCACGTATCTCGGCAATTCCAGCCACCAGCTCTTTCCCATTTCCCCAGCGGGCCTGGCGTGTGAGGAGCTTCGATCGTGGCAGCTGAATGAGCGGTCCTGCTCCTCAGAAGCCCCACGCCCCCGGGTTTGGAATCCTGAACTAGCGCCTTTCCCCACACCCCTACCTCCTGCTTATCCCCGAGTCCACCCAACTTTATGCTTCTGCCAAACTATTCCAAACTTCTCCTTCACTTCAGGGCCCAACCTAGATACCATACCCAGCTTTCTCCGCAAAGGTGAGGGAGAAGGAGGAGAAAGTGGTATGTCAGGAGGCCTGGCTTTTGCCCCAGAACCCTGGGGGTCAGGTTGGTTCCCCAGAACAGGGCTTCCCAAAGTTTTTCCAGTTGTGGTACATTTAGAAAATAATGGAATAGGTGACGGGGAGCAACGGATGAAGCTACTAATAGCCTGAACCAGAGACCCTGGTTCAGGAGTTACTAGCTGAGCGGATAATATTTTGGATGGACTTAAAATCCATTCCCTTTATATCAGGGGTGGGGTAAAGCAGAACCTGTCACTTTGGGGAAAGTCACAGTGTGATATCAAATGTGATAGCTCAAAGCTGAAAGAAGTTCAGAGTTAAATACAACAATCAGAAAACTAGGATTGTTCACTTACCTATTATCTCCTATTTAGAACATGGCAGGTGTCACGTTTCACTATTTGAAATTTATCTTGACTTTCTATTACCAAAAATTGTTATAATCTGTTTACTTTTCCTACCAAAACATAAGGTATTATCTACAAGACATGACTTTTGGTCCTCCTGGGATCCAGTACGTAAGTTCTATTCATAAATGATTGGTCTCTTACTTCTGAGCCAGAGCAGAACATTTTACCAAGATTTGACCTCTGGGAAATTATTTTACTCAACTGTACATGTTGATGAAAAAGCTATAGGGTACTAAAGACTCAGAAAATTCTGAGTGTAATAAAAACTAGCTTTATTCTCACCTTGACCTGCAGTGATAGTGTTCACCTTATCAGAATCAACTAACTGTTTGATCCCTAGTTGCTACAAATCTCCTTTTGAAGAGATGTGAATTGTTAATGGAAGATTTCCACTTGGTTTCAATGATTCTGAATCAACAAAGTTTTATTTTCCCTCTTTTTTCGCCCCGAGTAACCTGATTCAGATTCACTATTTAATTTTGTGGGATTTCAGTTTCCTTGAAGTTAGCATGATTTGATTCTTCTCCCACAGAATTTAGTTCTCTGTGGATCTTAAGCTCTAATATCATGACAGCAGGGTGGTTCTTAACTATAGTAAATGTTCAGTAGGCTGTAGCAGTTTATTTCTTAAGGAAATATTCACACTAATGTTTTCATCAGAAAGCTGTGTGCTGGTAGGGCCTGTGCACTTATAAAGCTCTTACATCTGAGGTGGGTTTTTCCAAACTGTACAGTTGGTCATTTAAGCAGAACTGAAATATCTACTATTAAAATACTACGCCACATCTAAATTGAGCCCTAGTCTACAAACTGTTGTTTATTTAACCTAAAAGTCATTTTTACCAATAATTACCAGTGAGTACAAAGGCCTCATTCTCTATAACAAAATCTTAAAAAAATCACCTACTGCTAATATTTGAAATGATACACAGAAGACTAAAAAGCACTCGCCAAACACGTGTCTGACAATTGTTGCCTTAAAATGTGAGTGTTCGGGCTTCTAAAGGGAGTTCTGCATTGTTTTCACAACAGAAATCAATTAGTCTTGACTTACTTTCATTAATAAATCCTTGGAAATTTCAGACTTAGATTAGGACTCAGGGAAAGGAAATAACCTAATTTTAACCACTTTTCAGTAATCGAGGCGCACACAGCCTAGCTTGAAATGCACCGGCCAGCACAGGGCGTCCAATGAGAAGCAGCGAGGATGCCTGGGGCGGCTCTGCTGTCCGGCCGCGTGGCCGCACCATCGGGCACTCAGCAAACCCCGGGGAACAGCAGCTAGGACTGTGGAGAAAAGCTCGTTCTCATGCTTCCTCTTGGGAGGTGCGTAACAATTTGCAAACCTATTTCTCCACATGACGTTTGATTTCTCCTTTGGACCGAGGAGAGGGAAAAGCGCCCGAGGCTCTTCAAGTTCTCGATTCACAAGTTTCTTCACCTGGGATTCTGTCCTATATGGTGGTGTGCTTTTTAGCAATTTGTATTTTCCCAAATATTAGCAGTAACGTGACTTTCCGCCCCCCCCTTTCAAGGAATGAGGCATTTGTTGCCCTTGTCATTATTGCCATAAACAGACTTTAGGTTAAATAATAGTTTGCCATCTATGATGACGGTGCCAACATCCTGTGTGTGTCACAGACCTGCCCCAAGGGCACCTGGGAACAGACCTTGGAAACCACTGCCTTGCAGACCTGAGGTATCACCCCAGTGTTCTCCCCAGTTTTGTACATAGTCACAGTAACGCCAAATAGTGATACGAACCACAGCCCAGGTAGAGAAAGGAGCAGGGCTTTCTTCCGTGGCCCAGTAGCAGCCCGTTCTCCCATCCAGCAGAACAGGGCTGAGCTCTTAGTTACTCTCCCCAAAAAATCACATCTGTTTTTTTTTTTTAAAAAGAGTTAAAAGTACTTGTCCATCACTCAGAGTTTCCAGCTAGAATCCTTCATCTCTAAGGTTTTATATTAATATCTTTCTCACAACACAGTATCTCCATTTATCAGTGTAACATAGGTTATCTGGGTTTATGGCGACTTTTTACATCTGGCGATTTTGGACAGGTTATTTAAACCTCAAATCTCAGATTTCTCAACTACAAAATGGGCAGAAAGGGCGTACCTCCTAGGGCCCTTCAGAGGAGTAAATGAGCTAATGAATGTAAGCTTCTTAGCACATTGACTGGGACTGGTATATTTTCAGCGAGTGTTTGCCATTATTGTCTTGTGTTTTTCCTGGTGCTGCATTTATTTAAATACAAATAAACACAGATTTAAACTATTTGGAGTCAATGGTCAGGGGGCATTTCCTACCTTATTAAAGTCCTGAAAGGACGTAACACGCCTTCCTAAGAAATGTATGCACTTAAAGTCAGGCACCCAGGCGCTCCTGGAAGTGTTAAGCAACATGTTTTGCACATTTTCTACATGATTAAAATAATTGACGCATTTTATAACAAACCGAAGTTTTCAAATAAAATCAAGCTAGACTCCTCCCCCAACTATAATAGGCATATACGATTGTGATTGCTGGATGTGTCACTCTTAAGCAATGCTATTTAAACCCTATATATCCTTAGAATAAATTCTACTTTGTACATTAAACTTCAGTTCATGTGACTTGAAAATTTCAAAGATCCACAATACCTACACATACCCCCAACAATTACATTAGGATGTTTATTCCCCGCTGTTTTTCTATCGTATGAATATTCAGATGAGACACACGTGTGTAAACGATTCGGTTGGTGACCAAGAGAAGGCACACAGATGCCAGCCTCCAGCCCTTCGCTGAGAAACCTTCCCAGAAACGACTTTTAAATTCTTGTCCTCTGCTCACTGATGTCAAGGCACCAGGGGCACGGCCTACAGTGACCAGACACCCTAATGTCCTTTTTCATGGACCACAAAACTTGCTGAAAGGATATTCTTTTAAACACTAATGTTGAAGAAATACAACCAAAGAACTAAGAAGCAAATGAAGACGAAAAAGGCTCTGCTGGTCATCATTTTGTCTGTGTTCCTGCAAAGGAAGCCCCACTGTCACTTTACCAGTTCCTCCAAGACACATCCGTGACTTTCTCAGGAAGTGACTGGCTTTGCCGTCATTGTCAGAGGAGTGAGCAGCGCAGAGAGAACCCTCTCCTGAGAACAACGCGGGTGACTGGAGCGAGGTCTGCCAGGCCCACTGCCCTTTGTCGTCGAGGGAAGGTGTAGAATAAGCAACCCCATCTGTGCACTACCTACGTGCCTGCTGTTTCCTGACATGCTTCCTGTAGTACACGTTTTGCTTCACTATTTCCACGGGAACCAGGCCAGGATGCAGACAGTAGAAGCCAGCTGCAGCCTTTGAAAGAGCCATCGACTTGGTTCCGAGGGGTGATCAGACACCGAGCACGATTACACTCTTGAATATCTTAGGCTCTTACGCTGCCTGTGTGAGGACAGCTTTGCTTTGCAAGAAACCTAGCCCCTCTGAAAGGTATGATAGAAAATGCAGTAATAACAAAATTACTCCGTGGAATGTGACACAGATCTGCTCTTAAAGAACTCAGAGAGGAAAAGCCAGAGTGAGGGGGAGGGGAGACCAGAACTGAGACTGGGCCCCTCAGGTGGTCAGAGGAGAACCCCGTGAGAACTGATGATGAGAAAGATCAAAGCACCCTCCTAATTGGGCAGCTGGCGAAAAATGGCAGGGGAAGGAGGAGGCGAGATTGCCAGTGTTAGTGTTGTTGTTTTTTAAACTTGTAAACTCTTACATTCTTGGGTTTTATCTACCACACTTCCACAGTAAAGCACATGCTAGAAATTTTGTTTTCTTGGAGCAGATAAGAATGCTTGTCAGAAAGCAAGAGCCTTGTAACTGGCATTATAGCAGCTTTCCAAGCTCCAGACTGCAAAAGAAAGTCAGGATGGGAGCTGAGTTGTGGAGTAGAGGAGAAAGGTTTGTATAAAGATGGAACCACAGTAGCAGTTGTTCAAGTAAATGGATTTTTGAGGTTGGAAACCCCGTTTTTAAAATAACAGAGGTGTGAAAATGATGCCATTGGTCAACTGACTAGAACAGTGAAATTCAGTTGGTAATAAAGCTGGGAAAAATACAGACGGCCAGTCATGTAATCATGCTGGGAACCTCATTTTTCATTCAGAATCTTAAGGAACTTTCATTTATATGCCATGTAGATTTAAAAGTACTGCATGTTACATGACAGCTTCCTCCATCGGGTCACGTAAGAAACCTCTGGGACGGGAATGAACTGAACTTAGTGGGCATGAACTTAAATTGTGGACACTGTTTACAATCATACGGCATTTTACCAAAGGCTATTTCCATTTTAAGTTCTTCCCCACTATTTAGAATCAAATTCAATATATTTTCCACCCTTGTAGTGGAGGTACCTGCAAAGCTATAGAAAAGGATGCTTGAGACCCAACAAATCCAACATGGAACACACCATCTTCCCTTTCAGAGATTTCTATCTCACCATCCACTTGTTGCCCATGGACCTGGAAGCCAGCCTTGACTCCCTTCTCCCAGGACCTCCCGCTTCCGGTGACCACCCTGTTAGTTTCATTCTCCACCATCTTCCCTTTCAGAGATTTCTATCTCACCACCCACTTGTTGCCGATGGACCTGGAAGTCAGCCTTGACTCCCTTCTCCTAGGACCTCCCGCTTCCGGTGACCACCCTGTTAGTTTCATTCTCCACCATCTTCCCTTTCAGAGATTTCTATCTCACCACTCACTTGTTGCCCATGGACCTGGAATTCAGCCTTGACTCCCTTCTCCCAGGACCTCCTGCTTCCAATGACCAGCCTGTTAGTTTCATTCTCCATCCATTCTCCATTCTCCTGTCCAGGCATGGCTGCCATGTTGATGCTGGACCCCTGCAGCATCACCCTTGCAGGGTGCTGGACCCCATCACCCTTGGACAGCACCTCTGCTTCTGACTTACTGTCTGTAGCTAATCCTCCACCCGGCTCAGAAGCCCTTCCAAACTAGAGAACATGCCTGGGCTTTCCCACTCCCATCCCTCATTTTTTTTGGAGTCTAGAGCCCAGAAAGATTCTGGTTTTTGTATTATCCTCCTTTCTGCAAGTCCCTGACATGCCAATTACAATTTAACCTTGTGGACAAGCTATTGTTACTGAGGTTGTGTTATGCTCAAAGCAGTGATTCCTGCAGACATCTCCTTTGAGATACTTGTCACTTTCACACAACATTCATATCCCTTTAACATCTGCTTTAATCCTCTTCATCCCCACTCTATGCCCCTGTCTCTATTCCAGCCTCTCCAGTCACCAGAATCCAGCACCCCTTCCCCAAAAACCCACTTTTGTAATACAGTCGTCTCCAAACCACCTCAGCACACCTGCCTTCCTCGGCAAAACAAAAGCCCTCTAGTGAGACGAACCGTACCTACTGTTGTTCCCGAAACATGCTCTTGGAGAGCTTCAAGTCAACCAAACACACAGCTGATCATCTTACTCAAGAATCCTGGCAACACTCTCACATGCTTCATGCTCAGCTCCCCACCATCATCTCTCCCCGCCCTCTCTGCCCCTCACGCTCTGCATGCTAGTCCTGTTTGAATGACTGTTATTCCAACAAATGTGCTCTTTCACCTCTCCAAGCTTTAACCATGCCACTTGCTATTTCCTCTGAACACCATCATTTGCTTCCTACTTTTGCTGGCTAATTGATCCTTGTTTTTCAGCACTGAAGTCAGAAAGTCTCTGCTGAACTGCCAGATGGTTAGTCAACCCTTCCAAGTATCTGAGAACTCCCATAAAGCACTCTGGAAATGTCTGCAGTACTTCTCACACTCCTCTGTGTCTATCACCATCTCATGATGACCTTGAGATGGGAACCGTGTGTTATGCATCTAGCACCTAGAATCGGTTCTAACACTCGAAAGATAACCAGTGAATGACTGTTCTAAACTGAATGATAGATTTCTGTGTCTGGTAATATGTCAGACTGAGTATTCAAATATGTGCTCCCACTGAAAACAGCAAAACATCATATAAAATATATTATCAAAACCTTTTAAGCCAACAAAGTAGCAAGAAAGTCAGGAATCTTCTAGTCAAAATTTAGATGATGGCATGAACCTAGAGAAGTAACCGGAGCATGGAGACTGGCTCTTGCTAAGGGGATATTTGCTAGCAGGAAACTTATGCCTCAATTTCATTATTTTGTGAGGCATGGAGTACAGGATGCAAGACTTGGCGCCAGCCCAAGGTGGGGAGTCCAATAGGAGCCCACACCCCAAACAGCTGGGACTCCTTAGTACAAGGGTATATTAGAAAGGACTTGCCCACACAGACATACAAAGGAACATAAGGAGAAGTGCCCACTTGCAGCTCGGAGTCTGCCTGGTGGAGGAAGAGAAAAGCAGGCTGACCCTGAGAAGTTTAACCACAAGGTGTCTTCACACCGACTTGCAGCCTGAATTCAAGCCTCCTTGATGGACTAAAAACCATCTCAAGCCAAAGATCTGGTTTAAACCTTCCAGAAACAAAGCATAAATCTTCTCTGGAAAAACATTCCTTCACCGCAGGCCTCAGACTTTTCCAACAAATACAATTCCAAGAAAAATGAATGAATAAACAAACAAGGAAATAAGGCACCAGCAGTGAAAACTCATATATGTGTGTTAAGGATATAAATACAGATACAGATACAGCAGAAATAGAGTCACAAAGACTTAAAGGTATGAGATGTACCAGGCACAGACTACAAAATTTCTATGTCTAATACACTGAAGGAAATAAAAGACAAACTTGGAAATATGTGTGAAAAATAAGAAACTTATTAGAACAACCAAGGACATATAAGAGACAAACAGAATGCCTATAAGTGAAAAATATAATAATTGAAAATGAAATCCTAATGCATAGGTTTGAAAGGAGATTAGATACATCTGAAAAGAAAATTAAGAAAATAACCAGATGTAGCACAGACAATGTGAATGAGATACTGAAAAATATGAAAGACAGAGTGATTTCCAATATACATGTACTCAGGGTTCTAGAAGGAAAGGGAGATCACTAGGCAAAACCAATAAGTGAAGAAACTGAGAAGTTTCCAGATCTAATGAAAAACACCAAATCATAAATTCAATAAGATTAATGAATAAAAAGAAATCCACATCTAGACTTTCTAAATTTCATACTTAGTGAAAATATTTCAAGAATAAGTGTAAAATATATTTTCAGATTAACTGAAAGTAAGAGTTTGCCAGCAGACCTATGCTAAAGGGAATTCTAAAAGACATATTTTAGGCAGAAGAAAAGTGATCCTTGATGAAATATCTGACATGCAAATAGAAGTAAAGATCACAAGTCATAAATATGTGCACAAGTCATAAATATGTGCATAAGTCTAAATAAACTTTGTATAAAATTATATTTTGAGGTTTATCAAAAACAAGATAAAATTAAATGTCCATCAATAGTATATACATTAGAAAGGGGTAAATGGAGTTAAAATATTGGATCATTCAGGGCAGGTGCAAGATGGTAAGGTAGAAAGCCCCTGAGCTCACCTCCTCTCACTAGCACACCAAAATCACAAATGTCTGCAGAATAACCATTGATGACAAAGACTGGAACCTACCAGAAAAAACTCTTCTACAACTAAAGATATAAAGAGGGAACCATGGTGAGATGGGTAGGAGGGGTGGGGTCACAATACAGTCAAATCCCATATCCCCCAGGCCAGTGGGGCTTACTTTTGGGAGTCCCAGAGGGCTGGTGGAAATAGAGACTCCTCACTTAAAGGGCTCACACAAAATCTCACATGCTCTGAAACCCAGGGCAGATGCAGTAATTTGATAGGAGCTTGGGTTAGACCTACCTGCTGATCCTGAAGAGTTTCCTGGAGAGGCAGGAGGCAACTTCAGCTCACCCGGGGACTTAGACAACGGAAGCAACCATTTTTTGGAGCTCCTTCCACCACGTGGACACTGGTGGTGGCAAGTGCCATTTTGGAATCTTCCCTCTAGCTTTTTAGTCCCAGGACCCAACACTGCCCTTGCCCCAAAGCCTGCAGGCACCAGTGCTGGGACTCCTCATGCCAAGTAACTAACTGGGCATGGGCACAGCCCCACCCACCAGTGGACAGGTTGCCTTAAGACCCCCTGAGCCCACAGCTACCTCTGGGCATGGCCCGACCCGCCAGAGGACCCAGGACTTCGCCACACACACCATGCAGGCACTAGACCCAAGATACCCATGGCCCTCCAGCCAGAGAACCCAGGACCCAATTTCACCCACCAGTGGGCAGGTACCAGGCTCAGAATCCCTGGGTGCTCTGACACCAGCTCTGGGATCCCTGGGTCCTAAACCCAGATCCAAGGACCTCTCTTTACCCACCAGTGGGCAGGAAACAGCTCAGGGGTCTCTTGGACCCTGACTCTACCCACCAGTAACCCAGCACTAGCTCCAGGGCCCCCCAGGGTTCTGCAGTCAGCTGCCTCATGATCTAGTCCCACCAACCAGCAGCCAACAGCCTCCACACTAGGCAGGACTTGGCAACCAAACAGACCAGAGGCCAATCAAGCCAACCAGACTGCCCACGTAGGCAGTCTGCAGCAACAGAAAGACTCACACAGCTGTCATAGGGGGAACCCCTAGAGCATAATAGCTCTGGTGATGAGAGGGGAGCACACTGCTGGTACACATAGGATGTCTCCTATAAAAGGCCACCTCTTCAAGTTTGGGAAACATAACCAACCTAGCAGATACATAAAACAGCAAGTTAGGCAAAATGAGATGACAGAGGAACATGTTCTAAATAAAGGAACAAGATAAAACCCCAGAAGAAGAACTAAGTGAAGTGGAGAGAGGCAATCTACCCAAGAAAGAGTCCAGGGTAGTGACCATAAAGATGATCGAAGAACTCAGGAAAAGAATGGATGCACAGAGTGAGAAGTTAGAATTTTCTAAATAAAGAGTTAAAAAATATAAAGAACAACCAAACAGAGATGAAGAATACAATAACTGAAATGAAAAATACACTGGAAGGGATCAACAGTAGACTAAATGATACAGAGGAATGGATCAGCAAGCTGGAAGACAGAGTAGAAGAAACCACTGATGCTGAACAGAAAAAAGAAAGAAAAAGAAATCAGGAAAGTTTAAGAGACCCCCTGGGACAAAATCAAGAGCACCAATATTCACAGTATAGGGATCCCAGAAAGAGAAGAGAGAGAAATGCGCTGAGAACATAATTAAAGACATAACGGCTGAAAACTTCCCTAACCTCGGAAAGGAAACAGACATTCAAGTTAGGATAGGAAATGATCCACACACAAAGCTAATAGGAAGGTTAAGACAAAAGTAGTAAAATCATCTATATCCAAAATAAGCAGTTAAGGACACATGATATCAAAAATAGTAATTGTGAGGGGAGGAGAGTACAAATGCAGGTTGTTAAAATGCATTTGAAATTAAGAAATCAACAACTTAAAGCTATCATGCATATATATAGTTTGTTGTATATAAACCTTACAGTAATGACAAACCAAAAATCTATAGAAGATACACACACAGAAAATAAAAAGGAATCCAAACAACACTAAAGATAATCATCAAATCCCAAAAGAAGAGAACAACAGAAGGGGAAAAAAAGACCTACAAAATAACCCCCAAACAATTCACAAAATGGCAGTAAGAACATACATATCAATAATCACTTTAAAGTAAATGGACTAAATACTCCACCTAAAAGACAGAGTAGCTGAATGGATACAAAAACAAGACCTAGGAGCTTCCCTGGTGGCGCAGTGGTTGAGAATCTGCCTGCCAATGCAGGGGACACGGGTTCGAGCCCTGGTCTGGGAAGATCCCACATGCCACGGAGCAACTGGGCCCGGGAGCCACAGCTGCTGAGCCTGCGCGTCTGGAGCCTATGCCCTGCAACAAGAGAGGCTGCGACAGTGAGAGGCCTGCGCACCGCAATGAAGAGTGGCCCCCGCTTGCCGCAACTAGAGAAAGCCCTCACGCAGAAACGAAGACCCAACACAGCCAAAAATAAATAATAAAAATAAATTAATTAATTAAAAAAAAAAAAAAAAGAAGACCTATATATATGCTGACTACAAGAGACTCATTTAAGACACACACAGAATGAAAGTGAGAGCATGGAAAAAGGTATGTCATGCAAATGGAAATCAAAAGAAAGCCAGGGCAAAAATACTTATATCAGACAAAACAGACTAAAATAAAGACTGTAACATGAGACAAAGAAGGACATTACATAGTGAAAAAGGGATCAATTCAAGAAGATATAACAATTGTAAATATATATGCACCCAACATAGGAGTACCTAAATACATAAAGCAAATATTAACAGACATAAAGGGAGAAAATTAACAGTAACACAATAACAGTAGGGGACTTTAATGCCCCACTTACATCAATGGACAGATCATCCAGACAGAAAAAAAAAAAAAATCAATAAGGAAACACTGGCCTTAAATGACATATCAGATCAGATGGAGTCAACAGATATTATATATATATATATATATATATAAAATATAAATATATTATATATAAATGTTATATATAACATATATAATATATAAATACATTGCATTTAGGTATAACATATATATACACATATATATATATATAAAAATATACATTATATAGATATAATATATTCTGGTACCAGGCGGTGATCCCTGGGCATCCAGTGCCCTTCAGTGGCCTCATCTGGGTTGTGCTGGCCCCCAGTGGGCAGGATGGGCATGAGGTGGCCAAGGATGCTGTGTCTGCATGGCTGCTGGAGGCACTGCGTGAGTCTGGGGTCAGCCTCCTCCGGTCTGCTGGGGTTTGAGGCAGGAGGTACCATGGTTCAGCAGTGACCTAATCCTCTCCACAAGCAGCCTGATGAGAAGGCGGAGCCTGTGTCAGTCCCTGGTCCAGCAGGCCTGGGCAGCTGCTATCTGATCCCAAGAAGGGGAGGAGCAATAAAAATAATAATAATAATAATAATATATTTATATTATGTTTATATTTATTATATTTACATTTATCATTTTTGTTATATTTATATTTACATAAATATAATATATAAATATATATAATATAAATATACATATAAAACACTCCATCCAAAAGCAGCAGAATACACATTCAAGTTCACATAGACCATTCTCCAGGATCACATGCTAGGCCACAAAACAAGCCTCAGTAAATTTAGGAAAATTGAAATCATATCAAACATCTTTTCTGATCACAACACTATGAGATTAGGTATCAACTACCAAAAAAACCCGCAAAAAATACAAACATGTGGAGGCTAAACAATGTGCTACTAAACAATCAATAGGTCACTGAAGAACTCAAAGAGGATATCAAAAAATACCTGGACACAAATGAAAACAGAAACACAATGATCCAAAATCTACCATGGGAACAGCAAAAGCAGTTCTAAGCAGGCAGTATATAGTGATACAAGCTTACCTCAGGAAACAAGAAAAATCTCAAATAAACAACCTAACCTTATACCTAAAAGGAGTTAGAGAAAGAATAAACAAAACCCAAACTTAGAACAGATATCAGAGATCAGAGCAGAAATAAATGATTAAAATAATAGAAAAGATCAATGAAACTAAGAACTGGCTCTTTGAAGAGATCAACAAAATTGATAAACATTTAGCCAGACTCATCAGGAAAAAAGAGAGGGCCCAAATCAATAAAATCAGAAATGAAAAAAGGGAAGTTACAGCTGACACCATAGAAATGCAAAGAATCATAAGAGACTACTATGAACAACTGTATGCCAGCCAATAAAATAGACAACCTAGAAGAAGGGACAAATTCCTAGAAATGTATACTCTGCCAATTCTGAACAAGGAATAAATAGAAAATATGAACAGATCAATTACCAGTAATGAAATTGAATCAGTAATAAAACAAACTCAAAACAAAAGTCCAGGAAGAGATGGCTTCACATTGAATTCTACCAAACATTTAGAGAAGACATAACACCTGTCTTTCTCAAACAATTTCAAAAAAAAATTGCAAGGGAAGGAACACTTCCAAACTCATTCTACAACACCAGCATCACCCTGATATTAAAACTAGACAAAGAAGTCACAAAAAAGAAAACTACAGGCCAATATCACTGATGAACATAGATGCAAAAATCCTCAATAAAATATTAACAAACTGAATCCAACAATACATCAAAAGGATCATACACCATGATCAAGTGGGTTTGTCCCAGGGATGCAAGGATTTTTCAATATCTGCAGAAATCAATGTGATATACCACATTCACAAATTGAAGAATAAAAACCATATGATCATCTCAATAGATGCAGAAAAAACTTTTTCACAAAATTCAACATCTATTTAAGATCAAATCTTTCCAGAATGCGGACACAGAGGGAACATACATCAACATAATAAAGGTCATATATGACAAGCCCACAGCTATCATCATACTCAGTGGTGAAAAGCTGAAAGCTTTTCCTCTAAGATCAGGAACAACAAAAGGATGCCCACTCTCACCACTTTTATTCAACATGGTATTGAGGTCCCAGCCACAGCAATCGGACAAGGAAAAGAAAAAGAATCCAAATTGGTAAGGAAGAGGTAAAACTGTCATGCAGATTACATGATACTATTCATAGGAAGTTCTGAAGATGTCACCAAAAAACTACAAGAACTCAATGAATTTGGTAAAGATGCAATATACAAAATTAATGTACAGAAATCTGTTGCATTTCTCTACACTAACAAGCTATCAGAAAGATAAATTAAGGAAGCAATCCCACTTACAACTGCATCAAAAAGATTAAAATACCTAGGAATAAACCTTCCTAAGGAGATAAGATACCTATACTTGGAAAATTATAAGACACTGATGAAAGAAATTAAAGATGACATAGAGAGATGGAAATATATATTGTGTTCATGGATTGGAAGAATTAATCTTGTTTAAATGACCATACTATCCAAGGCAATCTACAGATTCAAAGCAGTCCCTATCAAAATACCAAGGGTGTTTTTCCTAGAACTAGAACAGGTAATACTAAAATTTATATGGAACCACAAAAGATCCTGAATTGCCAAAACAATCTTGAGAAAAAAGAACAAAGCTGGAGGTGTAACCCTCCCAGACTTCAGACTATACTACAAAGTGATAATAATTAAAACAGCATGGTATTGGCACAAAACCAGATACATAGATCAATGGAACAGAATGAGAGCCCAGAAATAAACTCATGCACTACAGTCAATTAATCTATGACAAAGGAGGCAAGAATATACAATGGAGAAATGACAGTCTCTTCAATAAGTGGTGCTATGAAAACTGGACAGCTACATGCAAAAGAATGAAATTAGAACATTCTCTAATACCATATACAAAAGTAAACTCAAAAATGGATTAAAGACCTAAATGTAAGACTGGACACCATAAAACTAGAAGAAAACAGAGGCAGAACACTTTTTGACACAAATCATAGCAATTTTTCTTTCTCCTAAAGCAAAGGAAATAAAAGCAAAAGTAAACAAATGGGACCTATTTAAACTTAAAAGCTTTTGCCCAGCAAGGGAAACCACTGACAAAACAAAAAGACAACCTACTGAATGGGAGGAAATACTTGCAAATCATATGACTGGTAAGGGGTTATTATACAAAATATATATACAGCTTATTAAACTCAACAGTAAAAAAGCAAACAACCCAATTAAAAAATGGGCAGAAGACCTGAGTAGAAATTTTTCCAAAGCAGACATACAGATGGCCAACAGGAATATGAATAGATGCTCATCATTGTTAATTAGAGAAATGCAAATTAAAACCACAATGAGATGTCACCTCACACCTGTTGGAATGGCTATCATCAAAAAGACCACAAATAACAAATGTTGGCAAGGGTGTGGAGAAAAGGAAACCCTCATACACTGTTGGTAGGAATGTAAATTGGTACAGCCACTATGGAAAACAGTATGGAGGTTTCTCAAAAACTTCTACCATATGACCCAGCAACTCCACTCCTGCATATGTATATGAAAAAAACAAAAACGCTAATTCAAAAAGATACACGCACCCCAACGTCGCAGCATTATTTACAATGGCTGAGATATGGAAGCAGCCTAAGTGTTTATCAGCAGATGAATGCATAGAGAAGATATGGTATGTGTATGTACACACACACACACACACACACACACACACACACACAGGAATACTATTCAGCCATAAAAAAGAATTTTTGCCATTTGTAACAACATAGATGGACTTGGAGGGTATTATGCTAAGTGAATTAAGTCAGATAAAAAACGACAAATACTGTATGATATCCCTTATATGTGGGATCTAAAAAAATAAGACTAGTGAATATAACAAAAAAAGGGAAGGAGGAGGGGCAAGATAGAGATAGGGGATTAAGAGGTACAGACTACCATGTTTAAAATAGATAAGCAACAAGGATATATAGTACAACACAGGGAATATAGCAAATATTTTATAGTAACTATAAATGGAATATAACCTTTAAAAATTGTGAATCACTATGTTATACACCTGTAACTTACATAATATTATACATCAACTGGACCTCAATAAAAATGTTCAAAAAATATTGAATCATTCAGAATAGGCTGGGTTTTCCTACAGTAACAAGCAGTCCTCAAATGTCAGTGACAGAATACAATAAAGCTTTATTTTCCCTTACACCACTTAGCCACATGCAGGTCAGTACGTGCTCAATCACAAGCCCTCAAGGACCCAGGGGAAGAGAGTTTCCATGTTGACACATCTTTCCATATTCATAACAGCAGGGGGAAAAGAATAAAGGGAATCACTCATTGCTTCTTAACCACATATGACCTCCTTCACCTCTCCTTAGCCAAAGCAAGTCAGGTGGCCACATCTCCATTCAAGGCATGGGGTGTGGGAGGGCAATCCTAGTATGAGATTAAAAGGAAGAGTGCTGGGCACAGTCCTGTCTCTGTTAGAGCAGGAGAACAGGGTTTCTTCAGAAAAGATTGTTGTTTGTTTCTGCAGACATGATAGCACATGATGGGGCAACCACTAAGAAGAGTTACAAAGTATTTAACTTCTATTCTGTGGAGGAAAAACATGGCGAGAAAAATAATCCATCCAAATAAGACCCAAAAAAAAAAAAAAAAAGAAAAGTCAGGAAAAGTAAAAGCTACAAAATAAAGAAGAAGATATAAATGTAAACTTAACAGTTGTAACAAATTATAAATGAACTGAAAGCTCCAGTGGAAACACAAAAGATTATTATACTGGATTAAAAAAAAAAATCTAGGGCTTCCCTGGTGGCGCAGTGGTTGGGAATCTGCCTGCCAATGCAGGGGACACGGGTTCAAGCCCTGGTATGGGAGGATCCCGCATGCCGCGGAGCGACTGAGCCCGTGAGCCACAACTACTGAGCCTGCGCGTCTGGAGCCTGTGCTCCGCAACAAGAGAGGCCGCGATAGTGAGAGGCCCGCGCACCGCGATGAAGAGTGGCCCCCACTTGCCGCAACTAGAGAGAGCCCTCGCACAGAAATGAAGACCCAACACAGCCATAAATAAATAAATAAATAAAATTAAAATTAAAAATCTAGCTACATGTTGTTTACAACAGACATATCCAAAGTACAGGAGACAAAGAGATTGAAAGTTAGAGGATGGAAAAAAAAATATACGAGCAAAATTCCAGGCAAAAGAAAGCAGGCGTTTCTATATAAGACAAAATCAACCTAAGAAAAAAAGATACATTAGAGATAATTATAAGACATTTGTCAATTTTTAATAATTAAATAATTTGAAGCAGTTAAATTAAAAAATGATCAGAACTATAAACAGAATTAAGCCAAGCCACATTCAGACTGGATTTTAGTGTAGTCTCATTAATCAGTACAGCAGGTACACAAAAGTAGGGATATAGAAAGCAGACAGACTATTTAAACAATTATGACTAAAAATATTGATCTATTGTTTTTACTTAGAACACTGTATCCAATAACTGTTAAATACACATCATTAACTGTATATTGTATCAAAGCAAGTCTTCAAAAGATTAAATAGACTCTGCTCTCTGTCTACAGTACAATTAACCTAGAAATCAAGAACAAAAATATAACCAGAAATTCCTCATATGCTTGAAAACTCAGAAATACATGACCAACAGCTTGGGTCAAATAAAGTATCATAATGAAAGTTAGAACATATTCTGAAGTGAATGACAGCAGAAGTACCATATATCAAAATATGTATGATATAGCTAAAGCAGTAAATGAAGTGACACGTATAGCCTTGGAAGTTTATACTACAAAATATCAGTAAGAAAGGCCAAATGACTGAGTGGGTTCTAGTAGGAGTATGGAGGCAACCATATCTCCATATTCCTCCTCCTAAAACCACACAGAGCAACAAGGAAAATGTATGAAAACACTAATAATATACACCTTTCAGTAAAACTGTAAGATAGAGGAAACCTGTAAACTCCAAAACATCAGTAAGTTTTTGGGGAAAAAAACCCCCCACAGAAATCAGTATAATCAATGTAATCAGTACAGTATAATCAATAGCCACTACGGGTGCCAAGAAAGAGTGGGTGTTCCCAGAGGGTTAGCGGAAACACAAGAATGAACAGGGCAGGACTGAGTACCAGGGGAGAAAAATGGAAAAGTTCTGGAAAAATCCATGGAGAACAGAGGTCTCTGGATTAAAGAAACTGCCTGTCATTCTAGCAACAGACAAAATAGCCCTTTAACTGAGAAACCAAGGGAAGTAGCCCTTCAGCTGATTTGAGTTCTGTTAAGGGCTTGTTCAATAAAATTCAACTCACATGAAAATGAATTATAAAAGTAAAACTTCTACATTCCTAGAAAGATACTGTAAGAAAAAAAGAAAATGAAAGCTTCTCAGCAGAAGGACAAAATTAACAAAACAAAGAATCCACAAAGCAGAGGATAATTGGCATTCAATCTTTCAAAATGAATTTTAAGAGAAAAACATCCCTATAAAGCAATTGCAACTCTGAAAGAACGTCACATACTAAAATTTTTTTAAATTCAGAGATGAATGGAAGTCAGAAAATTTTGGAAAAAAATGCAAAATCGTTTCATATTGCAGCATACACAAGGGAGAATGAATATTATGGAAATAAGAATAAGGGACAGAGTTCACAGAAATGAGCAAAGAAAAAGAAAACTGATGAAAGGAACTAGAAAAAAATGAAAGGAACTAAAAAATAAACTAAATACAAGCAAAAGATGTTACCGAACCAGGTTCCTTTGCCGGACGCTCAAGTCAAACGCCGAGCCGCCAAGGTCTGAAGCAGAGAAGGGGTTTACCCACGAGGCAGCCCCGCGACGAGCTGGGAGCACAAATCTCAAAGCTGCCTCCCCAAAGGCAGGGGCTGCGGCTGGAGCTACTTATCAGATAAAGCCGAGGCGGCGGAGCGCGGGGAAAGGCGGCTGGGAATCCGGGAAAGGCGAGCTAAGTGTTCTGCGCAGGCGCAGCTAAGCTACAGGCTTCCTCACCAGCCTCACGTGTCAGTATTTTCCGAGCGTGGAGTTTTCGGCCTTCTGACGTCAAGAGGTCACTGAGAGGACACTCACGCATGTCCAGTTACAGGGTCGGTGGTCCCAATCATCCTTAACAGGCTCCAGCTCGGAACTGGATACACCTGACTCCGAGTTCCTGAAAAACAACTCTGCCGAATATCTTATTATTTAGGCTACTTGAGGCCTGAAGGACATGCAAGATTTTTGTATCAACAATCAAAGCCAGCTTGATCATGAGGCAGGTTACAGATGTAATGGATCTGATGATTACCCTCAGTTCAAGGAGACCCAACATTTGTATAACTGATATGCACAAAGATATAAAAAAATAAAACAGGAAAGTTATTTTTAAACTATAATTCAAGAAAACTTCTCTAATTTTTTTTAATGGTGTAAAGTGACCCTAAAGTTTATATGGGAGAGATCTATACCTGAGAATAATCAAGAAAAAGGAGAATAGTGAGGGAAGACGTGAACCACCAGCTAGCAGAATTGGAAAGTCAGTGTACTCAAATCACTTTGGGAGCTTCTTAGAACAGACACGTGTATCAGTGGAAGGGACAGGAAATCCAGAAATAGATCTCAAATATATGAGAATTTAATATGTGACAAAGTGGTATTTCAGTTCAGTGGGCAAAGATGGATTATTTAATACACATTGTTCTGGCACAGCCAGCCATCTATTTGTAAGAAAATGAAAATAAATAAAATATACAAGATTCTTATCTTACATTATATAAAAATAAATTCTGCATGAATTAAATATTCAATTAAAAAATTAAAAAGACAAAAAAACACTTCAAGCAAAATAAACAATTATATTTACAGTCTAGGGGTGAGAGAGATTCTTATCTGGCAACCTTGAAACAATAAAATAATAGAATTATGTGACTATATAGAAGTCAGAAAGTTTTGTGTTGGAAAAGAAAAAATAAGCACGCCTAAAAATGAACAAAAATATAGGCATTGTTGAGGAAAGGGTTTAATCTGTATAATATACAGAAAATTTTTACTAATTGCCAAGATGGGTGTAAATAACCCAGTAAAAAAAAAAAATGGGTGAGAGATTTGGAAAAGTAATTCACAAAAAAGCAAATCCAAAATGACAGTAGTATTGAAAGATGATCAAATGCAAAATTGTCAGAGTAAGATGGCAGCCCAGCCTCATGATACTTCTGAACTACCAAACAGTTGGGCAAAAACAACAAAAAGACTTCTAGTGAGCATGTGGGGCTAAGGGCACCAGCAGGCATGGTAGGGAATGTAAAACTTCACAATTGTTTTGGAAAACAAATTGGGAATATTTGTTAGAACAAGAATATACTGACCCTCTAACCCAGCCGTCTCACTCCTGAGAATTTATCCCATGGAAACAAAGCATCAATCTGTAAAATATTTGTAAAAGATATTTATCACAGCATTGTTCACAGTGGCAAAACCAAATGAAGATGCAGAGTCAGGGAAATGATTAAATAAGTTACAGAACAATCACTTGGGATATTATGCAGCTGTCACAAAAATAAGGAATTAGAATTATACAGAATTGCAGGGATTTTACAGCATATTGTTGCATGTGAAAAGAGAAACTATAATACGATCTCCCTTTCATAAAAAAACTAACTGATCCCTTCATTATCTAAGTATATGCATGTATGTGCATGTCATAAATATGTGTGAGTATAATTATCTGAACATTGAGAAAAATATTTAATAATCTATAATGTTAATGTCACGTGGCGGAGACCTCTTCCTGGTCCCCAGAACCCAGCTTGCTACATCGATATCCTTGCCATCTGTGACCTGACCATTACACACCTCACCTCAAGGTCACAATTTCTGTTAGTTGGGGTAGCACAAGCTGCTATAAAAAAGAAACCAATGAATCTAATGGCTCAAATTAGGTAAAAGTTTACTTCCTGTTCATATAAGGGTCCGAGGTAAGTGTTCAAGGTTGACTAATTGCTCTCCCTCAAGCAGTAGTCTGGGAAAACAGATCACTGAAGAGCTGGTGGCTTGTTATGCTACGGCATAACATTTGGTAAAACTACCCCTGCAGGACCTTGGAAGGCAGACCACGTGCCTGTCTAGCCTGCGGCTCCAGGAAAAGAACTCGTGTCCTTGATTCTTCCAGCGCGTGCAGGTGGCCTCATGTCTTGGCTTATGGCCTCTTCCTCCAAGGCAGCAGTACAGCAACTACTGTCCTCTCTGACTTCTTTCACAGTCCCGTTTTCTCTCTGACTCTGACCCTCTTGCCTCTTTCTTACAAAAGAAATCGCTGCTGATTACATTAGCCCCACTTAGATAATCCAAGAGTGTCTCCCCATTCATCTCAAGGTCCTTACTTAATCACATTTGCGAAGTCCCTTTTATCATGTAAGGTAACATACTCGTGAGTTTTGGGGCTTAAGATGTGTACATCTTTGGGGGGAAATATTATTCTGTCTACCAAGGAGGGAAAAGAGAGAAAGGAAAGGAAAAGCAAAAAAAAAGACCAAGGTCATTGGTATATTATGTGAAATTATGTTTCTTTGTGTAAACAAGCAACTTTTATTTACTTTTTAAATTTTTAAAAATAATTTTTATTGGAGTATAGTTGATTTAACAGGCAACTTTTCAAGAGAAAACAATATTTGAAATAAAATCATAAAGGAGGAAGTAAAGGAAGGGGAGGCAAAGAACGAGGAAGAGTAAGAAGAAGCGGAAACAGCAATTTTCGAGGAACAATTTCAGCTATTGTATCCATTCTTGCCACTGGGCGGGCAAAGGTATTTCATAAGAAACCATTTCAAAATCTGATTTTATTTCTCGCAGTCTGAGTTTCAGTTCGCTTGTTGGGAACAGAAAAGCGAGTGAGGGCACGGATGGGGATTTTCATTTTTAAAACGCTCCCAAGGTGCTGCCTTTCTAGAACAGAAAGCTGCTACTCTCTCTTCATTATAGAATCAAAATCTTTTTTCTTTTTTTTTCTGAACTGGCGTTCATTGAACAGTCTATCCACCTGACAGCCAAGCTGGACTTCATACAATGCCTGCCCATTGGTAGGTGCTGGGAAGACCCTTAAGAAGGCCAGATGACTTTTAAAGATGGTATTGAGAAAAAAGTAACACCTAAAATAAAATTCTTAGAGAGAGAATCCCTTGGAGATAAATGAGTTGAAATTAGGCATAATACCTATTTTTATCCTCTTGAAATTCAAATTTTCTGGAACCAAGAGTAAGGTTACGGTGTGAGCGTTTTTTTCTTCTCTAATTCCTAAAGAGTTTTAAGAATAACCATTTCCTTTCCTTCCTTATCTTTCTCTCACCCTTGAGACTGAATGTAGTCTCATGGAGGCTACCAATGAACAGATTCTCGTTCGTGGGTATCACAGGACAGCTGGGGGGCCATGGGTACAGCCAGTGCCACGTGGGTACAGCTAGGGAAGTGTCACCAGTCAGAAGCAGCGCACGAGATCTAAACCTCGATTACAGCTCCGCAAGTCTGCGATGCCCAAGAAATCTAGATCCCCTCTGCATGAGGCTCTTCCCTAACCCTGAAAGGCAGATCCTCTGAGAGCAAATTAGCAACACAACTCAGAACCTGACTTGCCTTCTCTACCAGAGTCGCCCTTGTCCACCCACCTGCTGTCAGTCCCTAAAGACAATGCAGGTTTCCAGGCGAACACAGGCTGGAGCTGGCAGATGTGTTCTCTTTGACGATCTGTTCAGTCCATTGCTGTTTCAGCTGTAACTCAGCTGTAAAAAGTAAAGAGACAGATAAATCCAACACTTACACAGCCCCCTCAGTAAGTTACTATTATCCACGAGCCTTTAAAAATATGGCTTGCTCAAGAAGGCATTGGAGCTAAGTTATCACTTATGTTTGTCAAAGGAGTTGCAAATGTGTAATAAGATTCCAGAGTTAATGTTTTGTGCAAAGCACTTAGGAGAGCCAGGATGAAACGGGCTCAGGCTCCTGATGTTTCAATTAAAGATAGTTTCTAATCAGAGGTGGAGCAAAGGCTGTGTAGAAAATGTCAGTTCATCGTCCGATCCACGGGTGCAGCCAGGACCCGGCAGCACGGATGGAGTCCCTGTTGCAGGAGAGCGGGGTTCCGGCTGAAGGTGCTGGGACACCCTGGACCCCACGCACGTGGCTGCACATTGCCTTGGTGTCAGTGGCTCTGCCCCGAGTTCCCGTGAAGGCTGGCCGGTCAGCACTGAAAAGCAGCCCCGGGTGCATCACCCCAGGAGAGAACAGCGACAGGAGCAAGTCCGCGTCCCCACCGGGGCCGGGCACGCCCCTCCGCGACGGTCCCCTGCCCGAAATGCAAACAGCAAGAGCGCGAGCAGGGCCTGCCCAGTACCCCTCTCTCCCTCCCCTTGGCTTTCATCTCTCAGGCCCTCTGTGTCCTTCCCTGGAAAGGTCACCCTAGTTGGGGGCTCTTGAGAGAGAGTAGCATTGAGTAGAAGTGTTGGGATGCAAGCAGCCTCTAGGGATCTGATGGGAAACCCTTTTGGACTTCCGAGAAGTAAGAACCATTTGTTTGCTCAGATGCTGAATTTTTTCCTATTTCTTGTTTTGTTAGTCACGCAGGGAGCAGGAAGCCCCTGAGTTCTCGTCTTCTTTATCTGCCTTCTCCAATTCGGGGTGCGACCCGAGGGTGAGGACGCTCTGAGTCTCGGCGGGAGAGGGTTCTTAGGGACTTAGGGCCACTCCTTCCCTCCAGCTCTGCTGCCTGCCTTCCACCTGCTGTCTGACGCTGGGCCTGTGGGCATCCGATTAAATCGTCTGTGAAACAACTAAGTCTCATGCGTGTTGGTTGGAATTGGGTGTGAACAGCCGTTCTCCCGTCTGTACCTGCAGGCAGGGTGGCGTGGAAGGTACAGAGGGCAGCTGGGATGTGGGCGCTGGGTCCAGCCTGGATTCTAGTCTCCGTTCTCCTCACCTCTAACCGAGCTCCCTCCCTGTACGCTTACTCCACACCGTCCAGCCTCAAACCGCAGCTAGAAGCATCTTTCTAAAAACAAACGGGACCAGGTGAATCTCTGGCTTTCAACAGTCTACTGGCTTCCTGTAACACTTGGAATAACAAGGACAAGGACAAGGGCAGGCCTTGGCTGGAATCCCACCTGGACCCCACCTGGAACCCCACGGACTTACCTGGGACCCCACCTGAGACTCTACCTGGACCCTACCTGGGACCCCATCTAGGACCCCCCCAGGACTCCACCTGGGACCCCATCTAGACCCCACCTGGACCCTACCTGGGACTCCACCTGGGACTCCACTGGGACCCACCTGAGACCCCACCTCGACCCCACCTGGGACCCCCCCCAGGGACCCCACCTGGGACCCTACCTGAAACCCCACCTGGGCCCACTCTCCCTCTTGCTCACCAGGCTCTACACCACAGGCTCAAAATCACCACTTGGTGATTCCACCGTGCCACACTCACTCCCACCTGGGGACTTCTGCAACCAAGGGCCTTGACCACAACATCCCCCCAGTGCTCGTGTGGCTCCCTCCTTGCCATTTAGGCTCAGATCTACTGTCTCCTCTGTCCTGGTGTCTAAAGTAGCCTTTGAAGTGAGCCCCGCCTCACCACCCAGCTTATCTGTCAGGGCACTTACCTCTAGTTGAAACGATCTCGTTGCTGATTTGCTAGTTCACGCCTGCTTCCCACTAGAACATCAGCATCATGAGAGCAGGGACCTTGCTTGGCCGCCTCCCAGGGCCCTGACGTCTGGGAACTGCAGGTGAGCAGCCTGGGCTCAATGTGTCCTCCGTACGCGGCTGCAGTGGCCAGTGGGCTGCTTCACTGCTGTGGACCTGAGTCCTCTCACTTATAAAAGATCCCTGCTGCTTACCGCAGGTGTTAGAACACACGTACAGGTGAGAGAGGGAGCGCACCTTTAGATGCCTCCTGAGTTACCCTAAAGTGTATTGGCTCCTCTCAGTGGGCATCTTATTAACACTGCTGTTAAAAAGACCACAGCCACTGGCTGGCACCACCTTATGTGAGAGCCGTGTGTCAGCGGAGTTCCATTGTACAGAGGGGGCTACACTCTTTACTTATAGATTGGGAGGTGAGAGCTGGGGAGGTGGGCAGATAGGTGTGACCTACCGAAAATCTACTTACCTCCAGAGGCTGATGAGCTTGGACATACTTTGTGGATGGTGAATCCAGCACTAACCACACTGATAGCTTTGTTCCCTGTTCCAGTAGGAAAACTGTCACTATTTTCACTGTATACTGGCTGGCGGTCCACTTACCCTTGCAGGGATTTGGTGAGCTGGGAGGGCGACCGGGGCCCCAGACTCCCTGCAGCATTGTGTAAAGCAATCACATTAATGGGGATTTTGTGTTAGCGTTTGAAGAATGACAGCCTCCAAAAGGGGCTGATGCAAAACCACAATGTCTGTGCGGGAAGCAGCCAATTGGTATCTGGGCACAAGCTCTCATTTCATTAATGCTGCTGCTGTGAAGCCAAATGAAAGCTTATGAAGTTAACTGAGTAAAACACTAGGAAACAGGCATCTTATCTTAAGGTTGCAGCGACTAGTGGGTCCTGCAGGAATCACTAAGACATTGTTTTGATGAAAGTGATTTATAAGGATGCCCTTGAATGTTTAGAAACATAAATGAAAGTTCTAGGTGGCCTGTCCGGTCATTCTGGGACTGTTCTAAACCAAAATATATCCTGATATGCTTTAAAAGGCATTTTCTTTGGTATATCACAGAATAATAAAATCCCAACTAGTTCTTTTTTTAAAAAATCCAGGTCTCGGCCCTCCTGTTTATGTCATAATCAGTTTACTATTAATTTACATTTATTAACATCAGTGCAGGCACAATTTTGTGTGTGTGAGTTGAACCTGCAGATGAAAATGCGGTTGAAATAAAAATTAATCTACCTGTCCCCTTCTTTTCTCCCTTCCCCCGTCCAGGGAAGGCAGAGAACGCTGGGGTGGCCTTCAGGGAAGCAGAAGGTCCTGGATGGTTCCCGGGGTCCAAGGCTCTGCCTGGTCCCCTCCTCTCAACCTCTATATCCACGCCACTAACATCTTAGTTTTCTGGCTCCTAAAACTCTCTTGTTGTAGGATCCATTGCCGTGGAGTAAAGTTTAGTCTTTCATTAAAATGCAGATTCCCCCAGGAGAGGACACATTTTTGAGCCTGAATCACCGCCGTTATATCCTTGGGTCCTTTGAGCAGGATTTAGAAGAGGAGGGAGTAGGAGGCTGAGGCGGGGACCTGCTGCAGAGAGGCGAGTGCGGTCCAGCCCTGCTCCACTGCCAGCCTGCCAAGCTGCCTACAGCCACGCCCATCTGACTGCCTCTCTATGTCCAGCTTTTGAACTTTCCACTTTGAAGCTTCAATCGCAGCATAACATCACTTTGAAGCTGCATCTTCTGTTTTAACGTGTTGATTTGAATCACCTTTTTGTCATTTTTGTCTCATTTGTGTTGTTTTCATATAAAAGCCAAATAATTTTTCGATTTTCATGCATGATAGTCGCTAAGATTATTTAGCTGCCTAAGTGAATAACAGTCTGTCATTCAGAAAACTAGTTTGCATTTCATTTGGGGAAAAGATTTTAATAATTAAATACAATCAGTAGTGGAATTATCATTCTAGCAAATATCAGAATCTGAAAGAGACGCTGTGAATTTGCACTTAGCGCTAGCGCCCTGGATTCCATTAATGGCTCTTATTTTAACAAGCTTCATCATCTTTATAGGTTTCTCTCTGATTTCATCTCCTTTCCCTCTTTTATTGCTTGGCTCATATAAATGCTTCTGTTATTTAGTTAATAGGAGGCAGGAGGGAGAGATGTATATTTCCCACTTGATATTAACATTAGGTAAGTCCCTTTGGAGACCTTTTGATCATCCATATTGTGTGCGCACTATACTTATATTTTTAAAGGCACGTTTGATTAAAGAAAAACATGGTAAATTCCATGGTCTTAATTTCCAGACTCAGTCAAAGGAGCTGTGCTTCGTTTGTTCCTAGCTAAGCATTCATTTCCTCCCATCCCTTTGGTTCTTTTTTTTTTTTTTTTCCAGCTGTATTGGGTCTTTGTTGCTGCACGTGGGCTTTCTCTAGTTGCAGCTACTCTTTGTTGCAGTGTGCAGGCTTCTCATTGCGGTGGCTTCTCTTGTTGCACAGTTTGGGCTCTAGGTGCACGGGCTTCAGTAGTTGTGGCACGTGGGCTCAGTAGTTGTGGCACACGGGCTTAGTTGCTCTGCGGCATGTGGGATCTTCCCAGACCAGGGATCGAACCCATGTCCCCTGCATTGGCAGGCGGATTCTTAACCACTGCGCCACCAGGGAAGCCCCCCTTTGGTTCTTTGATAAAGGCCAAGGGAGGCTGCTGGCGTGGACTGGTCAGCAAGCTTCTGAGGCCAGACCCTCCCTGCACTGCGGTCCTACAGAGATGATGCCCGGGGCCTTTGGGCATCAGCGCCCAAAGCGCTTTGTGTTCAGCGCCGTGAAATGTTGTGGATTTCCCACAGGCCTGTTTTCACACCAACACGCTGGTCTAATTCTTATAACCTCTGTTTGATCCGTAACTCTTGCGATGGCCTCTGCTCCTCTTCCCGGGGGTGTAGTCTGTCGTCCCTCTGGGTGGGGCCACTGTTAACACTGATGGGAGTTACAGGTGGCAGAACAAGAGCCTGGTCCCCAAGGTGGCCCGTCACCACATGCCTCCCAGATGCAGACAGAGGGAGGAGGAGGGTCCCTCCCTTCCTCACCCCCCGCCATCTCCCCCCTTCTCTCCCTCCCTCCCTCTCTCTCCTCATTCTAAGGCCCGTCACAGAGGACTCATTTGCAGGGCACAGCTGGAGGTTGAGGGCAGTGCGCCGAGGGCTGCTGGAAGCTCCTGCGCCAGCCCTGCCTGGGCTGTTCATCCTGGGGAGTCTTCTGAGGACTGAGTCGTGGAATGTTCCCCGGCCCCTGAGGGACGGTGACCTCTTAGTCCCGCAGGAGCAGCCAGCCCGGCGCTGAATTTCAGGGCCAACGACTAGGAAGGATGAGTCTGGGACCCTGCCTGGAACCCAGCCTTCCTGGGACCGATCTGCACTTTAAACAGTCACAAGGAGGGAATGTAGCTGTGTTTGCACTTCTATAAATAGTTTCTTGTTGTTTCTACTTATAACAAAAGCAAAAAACTACTTTTGCTTATAGCTTCTGAAGTCAAGTTTGCATATTGCATGTATATTTCATAGAGATGAAATGTACTGAGGTTAAATCAGTTTCTAGGAAGCACATGTAGTCCTTACCTCTGGAATCCACACCCCCAGCATTCTGCAAAGAGCCAGTAGCACAGGTGCGGTGGGCCACAGGTGCAGGTGGACCATGCTGCAGGTGGGCCACAGGTGTGGGTAGCTTCGTGGTGGCGCTGTGCCGCTCCCACCTCCGTCCTCCCCTGCGGAGAGGCAACTAAGCAGGACGCCGGCCTCTCTCGCTGCATTTCACGCTGCGTGCTTTGCAAATATTTAATAATCAGGATGTCACGCGAGAATGAAAACAGAAACAATCCTCTCTGCGAACCTGTTTTCACCATCCTGATGCCGCTGCTTGCTGTCTGCTCTGCTCCGCACTGGCGATTTTCAGGCCTCGCTCCGGGCAGCCTGTGGCCTTGGGCTTTTGAGGTGCCCGCCTGGCCGCAGGCTCGTCTGCTTGGGGCGCCCAGGCAGGCCCCAGCGGCCTTTCCACGGAAGCTGTGGGCTGTGGGGATGGAAGGGTGGAGGAGAGAGGCACTTCCGTGAAAAAAATTTAAAGAGAAAACAGAAAAGAAAAGCTGTTTTCCTTCAGTTTATAGATTCATGGGGTGGAGGGTGCAGACCCACTTCTTGTGAATCCTGATGCCCATCTGGGGTCCAGGGAAGATGTCTTGTGCAGGGCCGTGCTCACTTTGGGGATGAGGACTTTATAGAATTTATGTCCCCAAAACCTTCTGCCTAAAAGGAGGGGGAGCAGGGAGAGCAAGAGAGAAGGAATATCACACATGTATCCAAATGAGTTAATAGAAAACTGTTCTTTTTTGTCTTCACTTGGAAAACATGTGTCTGAGTTGGAATGAGACTAATTTCAACTCTGGAGCTGGCAGATGAACACGAGTCACGCTTTCCAGAGGCGAAGCCGGCCAGGGTCTCTGCCGTTTGTAAGCTGCTCACCTCCCAAATCCACAGAGAGCGGTGTGAGCACACGGGCAGGTTCGTGCTTCACGCAGCCCAGTCTCAGGTTGCTGCTGTGTGTGAACAATCATGAGAATGAGAAGGATAAAAATACATGGAATAATATTTAGTCATAACAAATACAACAAACCCTCGAGACAGATTAAATGTTTTTCCCTGTTCCGATGGATGGAGGGTTCCCCGTGGCTCAAGCACAGAGCTGTAAACACATCCGTGTCTCCACGTTTACCTGCGTCAGCATCACCTGGAGTCATTAAAGCCCCGAGGTTGGGATGCAGCAGGTCTGGGGTCGGCCTGAGGATGTGCGTTTTTGCCCAGGCCCCAGGTCATATTGGTATTGCTGACTCAGGGACAACACTTTGAGAAAAACTGGTCCACGTGAACTAATTTAATCCTAATGAGCCTCCAAGTCAGCCGTCCTTCTTCTCTCCGCTGCCCAGTCAGAAAGCTCAGGTATAGAGGCTTTAAGGACTTGCCTACATTCCAGTCCCGAGTGGGTCTGCCGCTGAAGCTTCGGACCAAAACCACTGTTGTCCACACCACACAACCTCCTCGGGCGTAAAGAGGCCAGTGGAAGCTAGCTGATGGCCTTGGCCTTTGAAAACTGTCTTAGTGTTTCCTATAATCACCCTTATTTCTTCCCGTGGACCATGCCTGAGTAATAATAATAGACTAGCAGCTCTGCTTTGTGACCCAATAATAAATATGAATCCTTCTGACAAAACTTGTTTCAGTGGTAAAGGCTGTTGTTTTTAGCGTTGGGCCTGAGACAGTGAGACCCTTTGCTGAGAGAGAAGAAAGGCACCTGATTTTTCTCTCTGTTTTTTTCCCTAAAGAGCAAATATCTTTACCTCCCGATTCCCACAAAGCAATTTTTAAAGGCACAATAATTGACCATTGCTAATGAATTTAAACATTGATCTTTTTCATATGTATAATTTTCATTCTAAGCATTAAAAAAAATCTTGAATGTTAGATTTAATCTCAACATCAGCTCTCAAACACCTGGAAGGGCAGGCAAACTTTAAAAGCCAGTGAACTGAATGGGTCGTTTATAACCTGAACGTTCTAGAAGTTGTCGGAGTCCCAGGAGTATCCCCCATCAATTATAAATCGGTACTGGGTGTTTACACAGGTTTCTTGTTTATCATGATTCTGAATCTGGTCTTCTGACAGATGACAGTCTCTCCTGTTTTCTTTGAGGGGATAAAACCCTAAAATAACCCACGTGTCAGAGCCCAGCTTTTCTCTATGGCCCATCTTGCAAGCAAAGGTGTTCTATTAGCTGGGGCGACTTTTCTGATCTGTAAAAGAGGCATAACAGGAATTTCTTCATCAGTTGCAGCCATAATAAAGAGGCCTGAGAAGACTCCCTCAACTCCACCGTTTCCAGCAGCTAACGTTTATTTCACGTTTATTTCATGCTTGGGTCTGCAGGTGGCCTGGGCAGGGTTGGGCAGCAGAAGGGCGTTCTCCTGACAGATCAGCAGAGCACAAGCAAACCAATGGGTGTAAGGCCTCTGGCTGTATCACGCTCACTAAGGCAGGGGGCAAAGCTGGTTGCAGGGCCGAGCCCAGCTAAAGAGTCAGAATTCTCTCCTGCCATGGAAGCAGGCAGGATGTTTGCTGAATGGCAATCTACACCATCAAACTCACAGTGTCCTGTAGTTCCATTAAAAAAATCAATCAATTCAAGGGGAAATAAATCAAATTGGTCATTGCATAGTTTTAACTTTCTTAATAGTCATTTTCTTGCTGCAGAAATTTAGCTCTAGGTTGATGAGGTTGCTGAATGTCGGTAGATATGATATATTTCCACTTGGTTCACAGTGAGTGGTTAGCAAATTTGCTGAAGGAGACTGCTTGTATCTTGCCAACACGTCCCAGTCTCTCTTCATTGATTTTAGTTTTACTGTAATTAGGATACACGGGTTCTGGCTATAGGATACTAAAGCTGTGAATTATTTCCTGCAAAAACATCTATGATATTAGTTAAAGAGAAAAATCTCACCACCTGGTGGAAAGGAGCTAGATGAAATTATTTGCGTTGGACTAATTTTTTCATTTTTAGCTCCTTTTAGGGTTTGGGTTCGGGGTTTGGTCACACGAACTGACACAGACCATGATTTGTCCTTGTCACAGGTGCAGGCAGTTGGGTAGAGGCCACAGAGGGGACCGATTGCTCAGCTCATCCTCCAGCCCTTCAAGCTGGACGACCCCGAGCAGACATGGGGAGGAAGGGGGTGGGGGGACTGGAGTATCTTCTGGGTCTAGGGCGGCTCTGAGAAGTCTGGACCTCTTCTGTGTTGTGCCTGCTCTGAGGACCACCAGGACAATGGCTCGTCACTTTCTTTTGGGGTCATGACTCGCTTTGAGAGTCTGATGGAAACTATGGATTCCCCTCCAGAAAAAATACACATAAACATACATACCAAACTTTTAACATTTAATCTTTAATATTCCTTTGAAATGCAATCCTTGAATCCCATCTTCTTTTCTGGAATTTTAGATACAAGTTTATGTAGATGCTAAGATTTTTTAATGCATACAGTTTTAAGTCCCTACTTAATTAGATTTGCCAACATGCTTTACTGATTTCTTTCACCCACTCTTTGGGTTCACTTTCTTCTTCCTGAAGTATATCCTTTGGTATTTCTTCCAGCAAAGGTTTCTAAGAGTGGTAATTCTTGTCTGCATATGTCCGCAAACATCTTAATTTCACCCTCATCCTTGAATAATAAATTAGCTGGACATAGCATCCTAAGGTCACAGCTCTTCTTCTGTTATCTTCTGGCAGTTTACGCTCTCATTCGTTTGATCTGTTTCATGTTGGGTTTCTTCATCGGCTGGATTTCCCTGTGCTGTCTGTAACTTTTGTTTGAGAGCTCATGTTTCATGGGATTCCCTCCTGCGTGCACCTCTTTCAGTTTCTTTTTTGGGCTGTGTTGTGTTTTTTGGGTTCTGTATTAGTCAAGGATCTCCAGAGAATCAGAGCCGATAGATTTATTATAAGAAGTTGAATCACACAATTAGTGAGGCGGAGTCCCATGATGAAGCTGGAGGCCCAGGAGAACAGGTTGTATGTTTGAAGCCCTGAAAGCGGATCACCAACGGTACAGAAGGACTCAGAACCAGGAGTGCTGATGGTGTAAACCCAGTCCGAGGGCAGGAGAAATCCATGTCCCAGCTCAAAGTCAGGCAGCAAGAGAGGAGAGAGAGGGAATTCTCTCTTCCTGCGCCTTTGTGTTCTGCTCAGGCCCTTGGGGGACTGGGTAGTGCCCACCCACACGGAGGAAGGAGATCCGCGTCTCACCCAGTCTGCTCAGCGAGAAACCCCCTCACAGACACCCAATATCCGACAGAACACGTGGGCACCCTGGGGCCTGGTCACGCTGACACATAGAATTCACCATCACAGGTTGGAGAGGCTGTCTCGGGCGCCCTCAAAGCGGGGCTGGGGTGTGTTGACCTCAACTCCCCTCTGTTTGGGTTGTGAGAGTGGCTGTGGATTTTAAATACACGTGTAAAAATTTGATCCCTTGTTGCAACGTGTTCGGAGAGCTCCGTGTGTGCTTCCATCGTGATCTTGACCCAGCAGCCCCGTGTCAAGGGACAAGGATGGGTGCCAGAGTATGTGACAGGCAAGCTGTAGGGCTCCCAGGAGCCTCAGGGAGCCTCTCCACGGTGCAGGGCTGTAGCCGCGATGAGGGTTTCTAATTCAGAAACCGCAGGCGGGATCGAGGTCGCCGCCTCCTCCAGCTCCGCCCCGGCCGCCGCACGTGCCCAGAGCAGCGCTGCCCGCAAAATCCAGTTCCCCCTGCCTCTCGCGCATGGCTCCAACCCTGTTACTTCTCAGGTACATCCACAAAATTATTACCTGTTATCTGAGCTACTTGAGCCTCTTTACCTTGAAACCAGAGTTGAGTTGCAAGAAGAAATTGTTGTGTTTCATTTTCTAATCGCTTTGATTTTTCTGGAAGTGCAGCTTCCGTGTGGGAAATGAACAGTAGCCCGGGAGCCGTCTGGGCTCACTGCTAGGAAGCTCAGCACACCCCCCGTTCTTTCTAGCTCTGTGTTTACACTGGCTTCTTCTTTACAGCGCTGTTTTGCAAGTCCAGAAGAGTGAAAATATGAAGCCAGAAGTGCAACGGCCACCAGCAGTGCTTGGCGGTGGTGTCCTGAGTCGCATCTGTAAGACTTGGCTGATTTGCAGCCTCTCTTTTGTGAGGCTGTGACTCAACGCATCGCCCAGGGTCCTGGTGGGCGGATTGCGCGTTTACTTCACAAGACTTGGTCTATCAGGTTAGATGTTAGTGGAAGCCATGGTAAGCAGTTACTGAGAAAGTCCCGGTAGTAACATCTATTTGTACTCACCCAAAACTTCCAAATAAATTTAGTTTCCACACAAAAATAGGGATTTTCAAAATTCCATAATTTTGCTACTCAGGATACAATTACAAAACTAATTAGAACAAGTTAATGATAAATATGCAATATATAAATACAACTAAAATACTGAAGGCCATAAACATTATTGGAATTAAAAAAATGTATATATGGATGTGTATTTACTGCATGGCAACAGAAAATTGCAAAATCTGCCTATTTGCCTCAAATTAGTTTGTAAATTTAGTACAATTTTTACTTTGATTACAACGGATTCTTTGGCAACTTGGTAAAATGATTCCAAGGAAAATATCCAAAGAAATTTTGAAAAGAAGAGTAATGATGAGGTCTTTCTTACAAAAATAGTATTTTCTAAATTTTCCATGAAATTTCACTTTAAAAAGAATGGGGAAAAAACCTTTTTTTTTTTTTTTTCTGATTTGGTGATCTTTGCTCTTTGACTTACCCTCTCCTTGTGAGTTTGAACCTAGTCTCATAGATGGGAAATGAAAGCCATAAACTAGATTCATAGTGGGATTTTGAGAGATACTTTGTGACTCAAAGATACCATGACCCTCAGTGTTTAAACTAGTAAAATGCTCATAAAATGGTTGAGATTGGTGTCCTGCAGAAGTCTCAAGTGTCTCCAAAGCAAACCTTAACTGTGGCACGTGCTCTCCTTGTTGGAGACCAGGATATTGTTTCCAGAAGCTATCCGTGACGGATGTCAGTTACAGAGGGCAAAAGCCTTGTCCTTTGTTTTACACAACTGAAGAAATGAGACAGCAACAGAGGGCAGCTGGGTTTTTTTCTCTTATTCCTCTTCTCATGGAGGCAGATCAATGACAGTATTAACTCAAAATGTTATCAGAAATGGTTCTAGATTTTCTAGCTCATCATAGGACCAATTCAAATGCTAGTACCTAATCAGAGAAAAGGGAAGGATCCACGTGGTCCCTGAGGTATCCGTGGTCTCACATTAGGTCATGATCCTTCTAAAATGATAATTACTGTTAAACATCCTAGTGTAGCTATCACTTTCCTACTCAGTGCCTACTTTCCCCTTGCTGTGTCATAACTTTGTTCAGATTTTCCTCCCTCTTTATCATAGCCATACAGTTCAGAAGACATTTAGCATATCCCCAAATCCGGGAATTTATGTCAGCCAATGGGATGTGGAATTCTTCTGGGAACCATTATGGTTCCATGGGGGCCCTGATCTAATCTGTCTGAATCGGATGTTTATCTTTGGTTTGGAGGGGGAGGTTTTCTTTTGCTCTCTTCTGCTGGCCGTGAACGAGAACACATGTTGTCCTGATGATTACAGTGACTATCCCACAACAAGCCTTGAGAAGAAATTGATACTAGAACACGAGAGTGGAGAGAAGAAAAACATCTGGATCTATGATTCCTTCTCCACTGGCCTGTACCACACCTGGGTTCTCTGTACCTCCAATTACGTGAGCTAATAAACTTCCTTATTGTCTAAGCTAGTTTGAGCTGTGATTTCTGTTCCTTGCAGCCAAAAGTATCCTATCTGAGATAAATACCATTCAGTTATACCTGGGTGGGAGGTTGAATGGTGGTCCTCAAAAATATATGTTCATGTTCTAACCCCCAGAACCTGTGAACGTGATTGTATTTGGAGAAAGGGTCTTTGCAAATGTAATTAAGTTAAAGGTCTTGAGATTATTCTATACAACTCAATAGTAATAATAATAAATCAAATTAAAAATGGGCAGAGGAACTGAATAGATATTTTTCCAAAGAAGACATACAAATGGCCAACAGATACATGAAAAGGTGCTCAACATCACTAATAATCAGGAAAATGCAAATCAAAACCACAATAAGGTATCATCTCAAACCTATTACAAGGGCTATCATCAAAAAGACAAGATAACAAGTGTTGGATAGGATATGGAGAAAAGTGAACGCTTCTGCACTATTGGTAGGAATGTAAATTGGTGCAGCTGCTATGAAAAACAGTATGGAGTTTCCTCAAAAAATTAAAAATGGAACTACCATATGATCTAGTAATCCTACTTCTGGGCATATATCTGAAGGAAATGAAAACAGGATCTCCTTGAGATATCTGTACTCCCATGTTCATTGCAATATTATTCACAATAGCCAAGATATGGAAATAACCTAAGTGTCGCTCAACAGATGAATAGACAAAGAAGATGTGAGAAATATACATATAATAATGGAACGTTATTCAGCCATGAGAAAGAAGGAAATCCTACCATTTGTGACAACATGGATGGGCTTTGAGGGCATTTAGCTAAGTGAAATAAGTCAGACAGAGAAGGACAAATAGTGTATGATATCACTTATATATGGAATCTAAAAAGCCTGAAATCATAGAAACAGAGAGTACCGTGTTGGTTACCAGGGGGTGGGGAAAAGAGACGATGTTGATCAAAGAGTACAAACTTCCAGTTAAAAGATGGAAAAGAGAAGATGTTGATCAAAGAGTACAAACTTCCAGTTAAAAGATGAATAAGTTCTGGGGATCTAATGTACAGCATGGTGATTACAGTTAACAGTACAATATTTTAATACAATATAATACAATACAGTAATTTAATACAATAGTATTAAATACTTGAAAGTTGCTAAGAAAACAGATCTTAAATGTTCTCACCACAGAAAAGAAATAAATAAATCTTCTTTATCCATTCATCTGTTGTTGGACATTTAGGTTGTTTCCATGTCCTGGCTATATATGATGGAATATTACTCAGCTATAAAAAGGAACAAAATTGGGTCATTTGTAGAGATGTGGATGGACCTAGAGTCTATCATGCAGAGTGAAGTAAGCCAGAAAGAGAAAAACTAATATCGTATATTAACACATATATGTGGAATCTAGAAAAATGGTACAGATGAACGTATTTGCAGGGCAGGAATAGAGGTGTAGACGTAGAGAATGGACATGTGGACACAGGGTGGGAAGGGGAGGGTGGGACGAATTGGGAGATTAGGATTGACATATATACACCATATGTGTAAAATAGCTAGTGGGAACTTGCTATAAAGCACAGGAAGTTCAGCTCGGTGCTCTGTGACGACCTTGATGGGTGGGATGGCGGGGGTGGGAGGGAGGTCCAAGAGGGAGGGGTTAGATGTATACATATAGCTCATTGACTTCACGGTACAGAAGAAAATAATGCAACATTGTAAAGCAACTATACCCCAATTAAAAAAATTAAAAAAAAAGAAACAGTAATTACATGATGTGATGGAGGTATTAGCTACTCTATTGTGGCCATTTTGAAATATATACGTATATACACTGACACATTGTTATATGTCACAATGTTAAATGTCCATTATATCTCAAAAAAGCTGTAGAAAAAAAGATGAGCTCACCCTGGATTATCCAGGCGGGCCCTAAATCCAATGATGATGGAGACAGAGGTTAGAGTGATGTGGCCACCAGCTAAGGAACACCTAGAGCCACCAGAAGCTAGACGAGGCAAAGAAGGATCCTCTCCTAGACGCTTTGGAGGAAGTGTGGCCCTGCTTCCATCTTAATTTCAGATTCCTGGCCTCCGGAACTATGAGAGGATAAATTTCTGTTTTCTAAGCCACCATGTTTGGTAATTTGTCACAGAAGCCCCAGGAAATAAATCCAACCTGGTGGGAGATCAGCTTCAATGAACATTGAAATGAGCAAAGCTGAGACCTGTGATTTTTTTTTTTTTTTTTTCGTCCTTCCTGGAAAACTCACACCAGCATCAACCCACAGAGGGACATATCCTGCCTTTTCTTTTTGGCAGTTCTTCCAATTAACATCTTGTGTATTGCATGTCTTTCTGATGCCCTGCCTTTCTCTAAACACCCCTGTGGATTTTTGAGGTTTTGGAGACACATATTCTAAAACCTGATGGGTTGAGGTTTTTGGTCACATCTTTGGCAACTCATCTGTAGGAAGAAGGTAAGAGCTGGTCCGAAAGGGAAAAAAAAGCTGCAAAATCTATGGCATTATTATTCAGAGGAGATTTTCTGGTAGAGTTATATCTAAAATTTTTCAATAAATTAATTTTACAGACTTTCAAGGGGTAGCTTTTAGATGAATGGATATATTACTTGAATTTAAATTCAGCCCATTAAGTCGTCAATTATATTGTTGTTGCAACATCATGTGTTTAATGTTAATGACACACACAAATAAAAAAGAAACAACACAAGAAAGCTATTTGCTTTACTGTTTTGGGTGAGCTGAGCCAAATGCTTAACAAGATGCTCTTTGTAGTCAGAGCTGAGGCTTCCAGAAAGGAGAATACACAGTAAAAGCAAACTCTTCCTATCAGGAGGCATTCTACAGTGTGACAAGATGGAAGACGCAGCCATGATCACCAAGTGAGGAAGAACACAACTTCCTTGACTGTGTCTCCATTCTATCTTCCTCCATTCTGCTTTTCTTCCATTTCCCCAATATATGAATCAGCCCTCTGGTTCCTATTCCAATTCCTTTGCTCCTAATTTTATTTTCTTCCCTGCTTCTTTCTTCAAATATCCTCCGATTCCATTGAGTTTGCTCTACCCCCGCAAAACTTGAAATCTGACATTCTCTCTGATCACAGCCCCCTATTTTCTTTCTCAGGTAAACCTGGATCTTTACTGTGACCTTCAGCTCAAACTATAGAGTGCTTTTGTGCTAATTAGAAAAAGGTGTCCCCTTTTGGACAGGCAATTTGGAAAATGATTCCCTTCTGCATGGTCACAGACCCACAGGCTAGGTGCTTCACCAGGATGACAGCGTGGATTTGTACCCCACGCATCCCTTAGGGTGAACTTCTGTGTAGTGTGAAAATGGCACAGTCATCTTGATACCCAGTACTAGCCATCTCACTGTCCCTTTTCTCAGCCCACCAGGTTGTGTTGGCCGTCATTAGCCTGTCTACCACTGGACCCCTTGGTAAATCTTTCAAATACGCTCTCCATGGTGTCTCTGATTCCTCTTCCTCCTTGTCCTTTCCTGGACCACATCCTTGAGTGCAGAAAATATGTGTGTTTGATGTGGCACTGGGTCCTCATCCTGGCATATGGAGCTGGTAGGATGGTGCTGCCATCCATAGGAGTCTTTTGCCAAGAGCTTGGTAAGTACTGAACTAATGAATGCATTGTTTCCTTTCAATCAACCCATTAATCAATCTCACATCATTTTCTCTCTGCTGCTGCATTTTGCAGAGAAAGTTGTACATCTAGGAAGACTGACATCAATTCAAATTCACGTAGTAGAACTCGGTCAGCTCTCAGTGCTGCTGGGAAATACTTATACTCATCTTGAATGACTTCTTCTCATAGGTCCCACAGAATGTATTACAAAACCACCATCCTTCTCAAACTCCCACTTGAGTGTCCATTTTGGGAACAGAATGTATTACTTCCTACATTACTAAATCACCTTACATAAACTTGAGGCCATTTGAGTTTTTCCAACTTCGGCATTCTCCATTGTCTTTCCATCTTCATGCAAACTCACCTTGTCCTCAGTAAAAGATGTGTCCTTTCTTCTCTACCAGACTACCCCCTCCACTCTCACCATTAGTCAAAACTTTGGCCATGTCTTCTGCAAACTCACTTTCCCAGTTTTTCCTTTGCCATGTCCTATAGATATAATCACTCCCGCCTGCTCCCTTGCCTCATTTCCCACGCTGGCACCCCAGTTCTGGTCCTTACCACCTCTTACCTTGCCATTTCAACAACTTCCCAACATGTCCCTTGTCTAGGTGCTCCACTCTCAACCTTTACAGGCTGCTAGACTAGTCCTTTGAAAGTTCAACTTTTGGTTGTAGCACTTCCCATCCAAATAAAGCCATCAGAGGTTCATTGGTTGTCGATACAGAATGGATTCCAAATCCCATAGCCTAGCCTTCAAGGGTCTATATATTCTGGGTTCAATGGAAAACTACAGCCTTAATTTCCATAATTCCCCATTTTTACTACAGTAAATGGAAATATTTTCTGTAATCATGCCCCATGGTTTGAGCCTCTGGTTTTATTCATGTGTACATGCTATATTAAGTGGTTTTCAAATTTATTGCAAACTTTCTGCAGGCTGCTTTGTCAATATGTTTAAAAAAATCTAAATGTTGCATATATAATAATTTTACTTCTAAGAACTTATTCTAAGGAAATAGTTGTGGATGAACACAAGATTTAGAACACTTTAAATTTAAGCATATCTTTCTTTACACTGAAAACCTTTTTCCTAATGTTGTTAGCAATTATTATTTGTCTTATCTCTAGTATGTATGTGTGTTTCAAAATAATAATAATATTATAACTAACAAAAGATAGAGACAGCAATTTAGGATTACTTTCAGATGTTTTTGGCCTTAGGATATATCCCATTAAAGACATACTATCGAAATATTGTGTTTCAGGGTTATTATAAGAATTCTTTCATGTGGATAGGATACAAGCTGGATATTCTTTTGGCTTATTTTCAGTTTTTTGAGAGATTTTTTTTCTTTTTAAATTAATTTTGCTTTTTAAAATTTGTAAAACATTATGTAGATTCAAAGCCAAAACCACTGGGTCAGGTGTGTTCAGTAAGATCGAGCTTCTGACCTTGGCCCCTCCCTCGCCTTTCAGTCATACAAGGTAGCACACTAGTAATGTTGTTCTGCAGCTTGGTTTTTTCACTTAACCATTTATCCTGTAGATAACCTCATAACCAGAGAGAGATTCCTAACTCCTTTTAAAGCTACGTAGTATTCTGTTGTCTTCAAGTTCAATCAGCTCCATTCCCTATTGATGGACATTTAGGTTGTTAACAGTCTTTGCTGTTATGAACAGTAATAAGTAAATAGCCACGTGAATATGTCATTTTGAGTTTTTGCCAGTGTATCTTTGGTACAGGCTTCTAAATATGGAATTGATGGTTCAAAAGGGTAATGCATATGTACTTTTGTCAACTCCTGCCAAATCTCTCTTTACAGGGACTGAATCATTGTCATTCCCACCAGTAAGTCCAGCAGGAGGCAGGTTAAGTCCTACCTCTTTTCCCATGTGTGGTCAGGCTTTTGGATTTTCACTAATCTGATGAAAAATGGCATCTCAGTTTCAATGAGCAATTCTCTTATTATGTGCAAGGTTGAGCTTCTTTTCCTAAGTGTGTCATTTGTGTTTCTTTCCAATGAACTGATTTGCATATCTCTTGCCTATTTTTCTATCAGGACACACTGTTATTTTTAAGGATGAAAACTGTTTCCATTCCCTTTTATCCCTTCTACATCTTGACTGTGAGGAAATGGCGGAATCCAGAGGTTAACACAGCTTTCAAAACAGAATCATCACCTTTACATAGTTACCATTTTTCTTTAAAGGATTTCTGCCAAGCTAGGAGTCCACAACTGTCAATTAGACCTACTGACTAATATTTCATGGGGTCAATGCCCACCCCCAGCCCAGCCAAAGACCATCAAGAAAACACACCTGTGTTTGAACAAGTTGGGTTGATTACTTGTTGTCCTGAGGGGCAACGTACACCACTGGGAACTGTGAGGGTTGCAGTAAGAGGGTGTTAAAGAGGACTTATAGGATCTGGGCTTTAGTTGGGTGATTTGGGGGAGGATTTAAGCTTTGCTCTGGATTGGATGCTGTCAGGAAGTGGTGGGAATTCTATCACTGGGCTTTGTAATAAATCTTATCTGAAGGAGGGAAGACTAGCTCAAGGCTAGGCCGTCACTAGTAAAGACACAGTCACTCATGTCAGCCAGGATGGGGGGGTGTCGGGTATTTTGTGGCCTGGACAGTGTGCGTGGTTTGTCTCTGTTTAGACACGATTACTGGTGGTCTTATTCTCGTCTCAGTCCGTCATGGTCACAAAGTAGCCTCGTCTGATGTGACATTTTGTGAAGTTTTCTGTGTTCACCAGGAGAACACCAGAGCCTGCCAGGCCAGCTTGCAGCAGTACTGGCGCCCAGATGACAGTGCCAGGCCCGCTCCTGGACACCAGGACTGCTTTTCTGTTTCTCAGCGGGCACCGGAGCAGAGTCTCAGGCCCTGTTACTGTAGTGACGGGTGACCTATCTTGTAATGTTTAGTGATTGAAATTCTGAGGAATTGAAGATACCCATATTTAGGTATTTATTTCACGTGGCATTGTATAATATCTCATCACATGAGCCTTCAATTATGTTCCACCTGAGAGAGGGCCAGGGTCCAGAACTGTGGTCTTCTTTCTGGCTTAGCCTTTCAATACCCAGAAAGTCTTGTTAAAAATGATGTAGCCTAGGGTAGGGGGATCTGGCTCTGAGAGAAGGAACTTTGACTCAGAAAAGAGGGAAAGGGAGGATGAGGGGAAGAGGGGTGGGATGAGCTCAGGGATGGGGGTGGTCAGCTCCAGGGTTGGGAATTGGAAGGACTCAGAGTTGCCCCACCTTTCTCCGGTTTTTCTTAAAATTCCCATTCCTCCTCAATCCTCTCACCACAAACAGGACTTCTAGAAGTGGATGGCTCTGGGGTACATGTAAATGGATAATAAACAAGAGAAGAGAGGGCTGGCCACATCTGGGATATTGGAACTAAAAATCATTAAGCTGTCTTGGAAGCATCTAATGAGGAAGGTGTGGTTATAATACTTCAGAAAGTACACCTTGGTTTGAATAGAAATTCTAAGGCAACATATAAGTCTCTTGAAAATCTCAAGATGTAAATGATTCACACTTCACATTTTAAAAATAATGGATTAGACCAACAAGAAAACAGATATTTAGGTAATTAGAAATAGCACTACATATCTGAATATTGAAAGCAGGTATTGCAACCACCTGGAAAGCTATATCACTTTTCTGAACGTCACTATTTTCCTTTGCAAGAGATCTTTCTCTTAAGTTGTGATACTGATTAGGTGTGGTAATGTGTTTTTACAGCATCTGGTATACTTCCTGGCACATAGTGAATATCCAATAAATCATAGTCAATTATAATAATAATGAATCTGAATCTTCTGCCTTAAAAATATTTTGTGCACCTCTAACAAGTGGATATTGATATTTTCTCTTCATAGAGCAATTTTAAGTTATAATGCAAAGGTCGTAAGTGGGGTTGTCTACATTGCCAGGATGCTAAAAGTTAAAAATAATTAGGTTGTAGGGGTCTTTGGAACCACAGGGAGGCTGCAAGCCCTCTCTTTCTTGAAAAAGAAGTTGCAACCTGCCCAGCTGTCCACAGACCTCCACACGTGGTGCGGGCAGCCACTCTCAGATCCTCCAGGAAGATGCAGAACTAAAGCTTCCTAGCACAGGAGACTAACCTGAGCGTGGCCTCACCTTGGCTTAGGGCATGTTTAAAGGAAAAGCCTCACCCTGCGTGTCTAACCTCACTTCTCAGAGGTGTTTCTTCTGCCCTAAAGGTGTCCGAGAGGCAGCGTAGCCTCAGAGACCCCAGGGAGAGGGCAGGACGAGGCTCCGCCTCCTGCACGGTGCTGAGATGGCCAGCGCTGCTCTGCGCACCCCGGTCCCCGGGCTCTGGGGAGGTGGAATTGCCATCAGCCCTGTCAGGCTCTCAGGGGCGAGAGCAGAGTGCCTGGCGGGGAGAAATGCCACTTTGCAAGCGAAAGGCAGGAAGCTGTGCATACTTGTAACTTACCTGATCAGATCCTGCCTTTTCCACTGGAGAAACAACTTTAAAATATCAATCTTCTCTCCAGGACCACCAGCAGCTATGAGTCTGCTGCCCCATCTAAGCCTTCTTCCTGGCACATGGTGTTTGTCAATTAGAGGGAGTTTCCAGAGCTTATTGAGCAAACCCAACAAAACCAGAATTAAAAAAAAACAACAACTCTGGGCTTCCCTGGTGGCACAGTGGTTAAGAATCCACCTGCCAATGCAGGGGACACGGGTTTGAGCCCTGGTTCGGGAAGATCCCACATGCTGTGGAGCAGCTAAGCTCGTGCGCCACAACTACTGAGCCTGCACTCTAGAGCCCGCGAACCACAACTACTGAGCGCACGTGCCACAACTACTGAAGCCTGAACGCCTAGAGCCCGTGCTCCTCAACAAGAGAAGCCACTGCAATGAGAAACCCGCACACCACAATGAAGAGTAGCCCCTGCTCGCCACAACTAGAGAACGCCCGCGTGCAGCAACGAAGACCCAACGCAGCCAAAAATAAATAAATAAATTTATTTTAAAAAAAAATTAATTAAAAAAACAACTTTTATGGCTTTCATTAAATGGCATCCAAGGACAACCTAACCAATAACATTTCCTTCCACTTTCCTCTGGACTAGACAATGCTATGCCCTAAGTCTGAAGCATTGACCAGTTGGTCATTGATGATACAGTTAATCACCGATCACTTTCTTAGTATGGCTGAAAGTTGCCAATCTTTACCTTTGGGAGTGATGTAGAAATGGACAATAATTTGGATGGCTTTTTTCCTGTTAAAATATGAAATGCTTTGAGGCTGGGATAGCTATCTATTGGCCATGTGACTGTCCTAAATAACCAGAGTTATTCATTGACTCAACACTAAACACGTATCTGTTGAGCACTGTGGTATGCAAAACAAGGGTTGCCCAAAGTGGTCCACCTCTGTATCCACAGAATCCGTAAATATGTTAGGCTACATGACAAAGGGGATTGAAGATTATAGGTAGAATTAAGGTTGGTAGTCAGCCAACCTTAAAATAGGGAGATTGTCCTAGATTATGTGGTGGGCTCAATGTAATCAAGGTCCCTTAAAAGTGGAAGAGGGAGGTGGAAAAGTCAAGGTCTGAGTGATGAGATGTGAGAAAGACTCCTTTGCTGGCTTTGAAGATCGGGCGAGAGGGGCTGTGAGCCAAGGAATGTGGGTGGCCTCTAGAGGCTGGAAAAACCAAAGAAACCATTTCTCCCCTAGAGCTTTCAGAAGCAACCAGCCCTGCCAGTGTCTTGATTTCAGCCCAGTGAGATGTGTGCCAGACTTCTGATCTCCAGAACCATAACAAATTTGTGCTTTTTAAAGCCAGTATGTTTGTGGTGATTTGTTACAGCAGCAATAAGAAACTAATACATCCCCTTCCGTGGTCCAGGCTCTGTGCTGGGCCCTGAGGATAAAGGGGTGCCTGAGACGCGGCCCTGCCACAGCGGACTCATGCTCTCTGGGGGCAGTTGCGCTGCGGTGTGGTTACTGTTTAGGGTCCACGTCTTCTTGCTCACCTGTTTCTGTCCACAGGGCGCTGTGACAACCTGGCCCCCTGTGGGGAGGGAGAAGCTGGAAAACTACTGAACTCAGCGAAAAGAAGTGGTTGTTCGGAACGACCTAACTCTCCCTTTAACTCTAGTAAATTATATTACATATTAAAATTTTTTCCCCAACTGGTTGTTTTGATTATAAAGCACGATTTAACTGCTATCCAATCAATTATTTTTTTTCCTTTGAATAACTTAATTGCCTTTTATCCAATGTACTCAGTTGTGAGGTTATCCTAAGCCTCTGTCCAGAGGGCCCAGTCTCGGGACGGGCAGGTCTCTGGGCACCTGGGAGGGCAGGAGTGTCCTGGGCCTTCGTGGGCTTGTCGTCTGTCAGGGGACGGAGAGCACCTCCTTGTTGGTTATCCATGCTCTTGCTCTAAATTGTTTGGACTTGGTTTTGTCATCATAGCATCAGTGGAGAAGGCGAAAGGGACAGCTGGGCATTGGGGCAAGAAGCCAAGCAGGAAATGCTGACAGTAGGGAACGTGGACAAGCAGAAGGTCTGGGCAAAGCCCTGCCTAAGAACCCCAAGCAGAAACCACAGGAAACCACTGGCTTCCCTCGCTAGGACCCAGCTCGAGCCCCGCTGGGCGGAGCTGAGGGCAGCGGGGCGGGGCTGTGCGCACTCTCACCGAGCCGGCGAGGACTTTGTCCTCAACAGAGAAGAGGGCGTCGTTTTCCTTTGTTCCGCGGCAGCCAGATTCCAGGCCAAGCCCAAGGTCAAGCCATCCGTCTGTTCTCGCCATGTATGTGGATCCGGCGGCTTCTGCAGGAACAGGAAGCAGCGAGATGCATCATCGTTAGGGGGTCCGTGCCATGGGTCGGTGTGGGAGCCTGGGCGGAGCGCGCCGTCCTGTAATGAGGCGCGGTTCCCAGTCATTTCACCACGATTGTCATTTAGGCTCAATTACGGCCGCGGACCTCATTACCCCTCAGTTACGGGGTTATCACCACCTTGCGGTACAAGGAATGTGCATTTTTCACCAGCCGCGAAGGGTGCATTTGTCTTGGCTCCTCGTGGCCGTGCCCTTAAGTGTTGAGCCGGGAGGGGTTGACACAGAGCCGGGCTGGTGGACGTGTCATCCCAGGTGATGGCTTCATTCTTCACGGATGTGTGACCGGCTGTCCCGCAGGTGGCTCAGCTACGGACGCTGCCCCCCTTTCCCCCACCACTGCTCCTGAAAATAATCCGCGAATGTTTCCTCTAATGCCTTGTGTTGTAGGATGAGCTAATATTTTTCTTTCCCTGTTTCCATTTTTTCCAAGGCTTCCTTCTTTTATATCCCCATAATCCAGTTACTTGGGCTGCTGGAGCATCATATGTGTACTCTTTTTTTTTCAGATGTTTATCTTTTTTTTTTTTTTTCTTCTGCAACCTGGTTAAATTCATCCATTCATGTATTCAATCACTGCGACTTGATGACTTTATGCCTGGCGTTTCCACATTCCAGGGGGAGAAATAACGTGCAAATGAGTCAGTAAATATGTAATTTCGGGAAGGGATGGGGGCCCAGAGGGAAAACATATCAGGACAAAGGATAGAGAATCTAGGCAGCGGGAAGGGGAGCCATTTACATAAGGGGTCAGGAGGCCTCTCTGTGCCAGGGTCAAGTGGCCGGGAGGCCGGTGCAAGAGCTGGGCGGAGAGCATCGTGGTCAGAGGTGCACGCAGGCCTCCTGCAGGGACTCAGCACAAGGTGAGGAGGGTGCTGCCGGCTAAGTCCGCCCAGTAGGGTCCCATCCCTCACTCCCGCAGAGAAGAGGGTCTGGACTGGCCAGCAAGGGGATTCAGGACCACAGGATGCTTAACTAATGAAAACTCCCCTCCTGCCTATTTTTATGTAAATTATCAAGCTATTTCCAGCAAAAGTAGATATTGATGGAGAAGAGGCTTGAACTATCCAGATAGTTGCTTCCGTGTTCCACGTTGTTTTGTAGATGGAGACAAAGCCTGATTCAAGTCTTCTTTTATGAACACTGCTTATGACTTATCTTCTGCTAGTCGAAGCACCCACTACAGATGGCGAATATTAAAGATGCTGCTTGGATCAAAGTCCTGACTCGGCTGGAATGAGTTGAGATGTCTGGTGATGCTCAGGGCCGCCGCCCCAGGGGGCAGGCTGAGAGGAATGTCATGATCCCATAATACACCCACAGTAAACAGAGCCTGAATTTACCAAATTACGGGCTCTTTGTATTTTGCACAGAGATTGCACTCTCAGAGCAGCTAGTGCATAAGATATGAAAAGGCACAATCTTTCCAGGTAATGTAGGGAAAAATGTAATTTTGCAACACTTGATAGAGCAGGAGGCTAGAAATTGAGATCGAGGGAGAACGCTGTTCTGTTTAAAGACCGCGAATCCTATTTGCAGAGAAAATATCTGGCTTTTCTTTTTTTCTCTCATTTTTAAGAATTAAAAATATAAAATCTTAAAATGTAAGGAGCATGTTTTCAGGTCCTGTGAGAAGCAGGGTAGAGAATGAAAAAGGTGATTTAAATGGTAGAGGCTAAATTTAGCTTTGTTTTTTACGAGCGCTCATAAAATTTCTTACTGAGAAGAAACTGAATGAATAAAGAGAGGGTAATCCTTCCTCATCTTAGGGAAAATTTGAAATTCTTTTCAAAGAAAATAGCATATAGGCAATGTCTTAGTTATCTATCGCTGTATAACAAATTACCCCAAACGTAATGGATTTAAATAATGAACAGTTATTATCTCAGAGTTTCTGTAGGTTAGGAATTGGGTACAGCTTGGCTGCTTGTCTCCAAGTCCCCACACGGTTGTCACCCAGGTATCAACTGGGCTGCTGTCTCATCTGGAGACTCAGCTCGGGGCAGGGTCCGCTTTCAGGCTCACGACATGGGTGCCGGGAGGATTCAGTTCCTCGCTGGCCGATGGCCAGAGCCTGTCCTCAGTTCCTTGCCTCGCGTGCCTCTCCCTAGGGCAGCCCACAACAAGGCAGCCGGCATCTGTCAGAGTGGGCGTGAGAGGGCGAGACACAGCCTCGAAGACCACGGTCTCTGCATAGCCTAACTTCAGAGGTGACATCCCATACCTCCTGCTGTTTTCTATTCACAAGAACCTTCCACAGATCCCAACCCATTAACGTTGCTGAAGCAGAGATATTTGAAGTGAGCCCATGTCATTTCATGGGATGACCGAAAGGCTGTCTTGGGCAAAAGGATGGTTTTGATAGTTAAGAAAACAGGAAGAAGGCAGGAGGGGGGTCTTTGAGGGATTCTGGGGTTCGGGGTTTGAGCGTTAGATTGAGTGATGCCCTGAATACGTTCTCTATAACGGGGCGTCTCGCACGGCAAATCACTTTCCCCTCCGCTGGCTTTTCCCAGGCCCTGGGTGAGGCCACACTTCTCCCGCATCCCACATCTTTGTCTGTTTCCAGAGCCTGGTACATTCACCACAATGTCGCCTCCTTATCCTCTGCTCTTGCTGTTTTCATAAGAGCCAGTGACCAAGGCATGGCTGTAGGAGTTCTGAATTTTAGATTACAGACTCAGGTGATGGAGAAAAGTAAGCTATTTACTTTTCCTAAAACTTAATTCATTTCTGTTTCTCTAAATCTCAGTCTGTTTCTAAATCTCTTGCTGTGTGGTCTTTCCATCCTGCTTTAAACTGGGCAGCTTTTCGTCTGTTGTCATTATTTTGTTCGCTTATAGACTTGACTGAGGCAGGCACTTGCGTGCGGTGTCTCAGTGCACCGCCGAGCAGTCAGCCCTGCGTGGAAGGTTTTCTGATTAACGGTGTGCAGACAAGGAAACTAAAGCCGAGGCAGAGGAAGCGACCCGCCCGGGTTCTCCCTGCAGGGAAGGTGGAGAGCTGGGATTTGAAGCCTTGACTTTTTTCCTTCTAGAACTGCAGCCTCTCTTGTCATGCTAACCCTCCTCTGCTTTAAATAACAACCAGTTGCACACTCTATATTCCCTTTTCAGAATGTAAACTTCTGAAGGGAGGGACTTGAACACAGCAGACAATCAATGGATAATTTTTGAATTGAATAATTAAATATAAAGAAATTGAGTAAGGAAATATAAAGAAGTTGAGTAATGTGAGCAATGAAGTCTAAAAACAAGTGGTTTTATGTCAAGGAAGAAAGTTTTTTTTTTTTTTTTAATGCAGGTTCTATAAGAACCTGATATTTGTAAAACAATAATAAATGGCTTCATTGCTAGAAATGCAAATTCATGACCTACCATAGGCAGTACTGTACTTCTGATAAGCAGTGTTTGTTCAAACAAGAGTGGTTTAGTTATGAATTATTTAGTTTCTCCTTCAACATGGAAAATAATTCAGATCTGATCGCATCTTTTGAAAATGTCAAGTGTGATATTAGACCGTTTTCTTAGCGTCTCTGCTGGTGGGAACCGGGCATCATTTCCTGATCAGTCCAGGAGCCAATGAACCTTCAAAGCCAACTCAGGAACGTTTCTGGGAAGAAACTAAGAGACGAAATGGAGGCGGAACGAGAAGTTTACTGTGCTCAATATCTGGATATTGGAAACACCAGCCACTTGTCTGAGTAGGAACAGGGCCCCTGGTGTCTCAGGGTCAGTGAGAGCACCAAGACATGCAGACAGGCAGGGGCCCATCTTCACGGAGGCTGGAAACGTGAGACAGAGGCAGCAATTTGTGTGGAGATGCAATTGTGTCAAGGATGCAGGTGATTTAATCCTTATTCCCACCCCAGGGGGTACTATTATTAAGCCCATTTTACAAATTAGCGAACTAAGTCTCAGAGACGTTACACAACTTCCTCAAGGCTCAGAAGTAAGCCAGAATTTGCACCCAGATATTCCGATTTTAGGAGGTTCGCACACTCATTTTAAATAGTACAGATGTGTTATTTGCCTGTCTTCAAAATCTGGACATAATCTGGTGCTCCGGAAAGAAGCTCCATGTTTATTCTGTGGAGCACACGCTCCCTGTCACTCAGCCTCTTTCATGCGGGAACTCGGGTCAAAAAGTCAGGCCTGCGGGGTGACCTCATCCTCCAGGCTCTATTGTGGGGGCACGAACACAAAGCAATGCACTCCATTAACTTGATTCTGCATAGAAATGCATGCCCCTCTGCTAAAGATCTGTCCACATACAGCCATGTCGTTTATGTCAGGACGTGTCTGAATAACCCTCAGAAATATGGGGCTGCGAGGAATTTTGCATCTCCGCCTGGTCCACCAGGAGGCTCAGGGTCCATCCCAGGGCTTAATTCATCCCCAGTTTGAAATTTATTCCCACACAGCCCCTGCATATGTGGGAAAACCACCAGCTTAGTTGCGTATTTTCCCATTTTCCTTGAGTAGTTTCAGATCATTTCAAGTCTCTTTTGTGCATTTCCAAATGGGGATTTACTCTAAGCCTTTCTAAATCTTTCTTTGGAAGTGTGTGCGTGTTGAAATATAAAGTGAGCCCATAAAGATTTCACTCAGCACACAGACCTACTCATACCCTCCATTTTGTAATGAGGCTGACCTCGGTGGCAACGCCAACATTCTGTGTCCTTAGGCATCAACTAGACCAGGGGTTGGCAACTACAGCATGTGAGCCAAACCTGTCCCACCTCGTATTTTTGTAAATAAAATTTTATTTGAAAGACAGCCACACAAATTTGTTTCTGTATTGTCTATGGATGCTTTTGTGTTAAAATGGCAGATCTGATGAGTTGTGACAGAGACCTTATGGACAGCCTGCAATCCCCAAATATTTACCAGGTGGTCTTTTATAGAAAAAGTTTGCCGACCTCTGAAATAAGATGCAAAAGTAATATAATATTATAGAAATTCATGTATGAGGACAATTTCAGCTGACCTATCTAGATAACAGGGGTGCATTTTTTTGTGGATGCTGGCTTCACGTAGGGCTTAGTGAATACTTCTACTGTAAACCACTTCACTTCATACATGTTGGGTCCTGGGTTCAGGGAACAGGGTGGGTCCCAGTAGAAGTCTTTTCACCAGACGTGTGCCTTTGGGAAGCTGCTTTTCCTCTCCAAAATACCTGAGCAGTTGAGAGCGTCAGAAGAAGTAACAGAACTGAATTTCTCTGTGCTACTTTGTGGGAGGTATGGTTTCAGAGCTCTGTTTAGTCCTTGAACTGCGATATTTTTCAACAACAGTGTGTCTAGGGATCCTTTTAATCTAACCACTTGTTACCACCTTCCCCCCCTACCCTCATGTAGATTTGGGGAGCAGTTTGTTAAATTTTGTATTTATTATAACATTCAAACCGCATTATAAGTATGGGAGAAAATTATACTGCATTCATTCTGAAACCTGAGGGAGGGGAATTGACAATACAGATACTGAAGCCATTGAAGGAAAAATAATGAAGAATTGAAGCAGTACTATATGTAATTAGAATAAATCTATTTTTAAAACACTTGAGTTCACCAAATAATTTCCTTCTTTTCCATGTTGCCTATGTGGACATATCCTTAGTTAACTAAACTCATAAAAAGTCACTGAGATGAGAAAACTCTCTATTAAAATAAAATTTAAATGAATTTTTAGTATGGATTGAATACAAGAACCCATAAAGATTTATTGCTATTATTTCAAACATCATTGAAATTAGACTTAATTATCTGTGCAATTTGTTGGAAATAGCATTTTAGCAATTTTTGATCAAGTATATGTCATTACTTTAAAAATAGAAATGTACCAAACTGCTTTTAAAAAAATTCCCCCAAAACATAATTGCTAAATTGCCTGTTTGAAAAAGTCTGTCTTCTTCCTTTCCTCATCCCTAAGAATTCTGCCACCCCTAACTCTTAAATTGGCAAATAAGTCCTTTTTGTTTGTTTCTTTTCTCGACCATGACGTTTTTGAGCAGCCAGATGCATTCATGTGAATACCCAGAATATTCCCTTGGAGGGAAAAGGAAAGATACCCCCTCTTTGGGAAGTTATAGACTTTGAAAGGACATAGATTAAAGCCTTTTTATTGCTGGGCTTTTCCTTGGGGAAAAGTAATCTTGTATTTTCTCTGAGTGTGCCTCTGTCTACACTGCATGGAGAAAAGCTGAAATTTATCAAGTTAATTAATTTGGATAATTCAACTGAGGAATCGGGCTCTGCAGTCTACTTTTCTAATGGCTCATTTTCATCAAGGTGACAAGGTTAAGTTTGTGGAGTTTCCCTGGAGGCTGTGATTTGTTTTTCACACTTGACTTCTTCACGGGACTCTACATCACACAGGTGAGATGCAGCAGCTTCCGTGGGCTGTGTGCACAGAAAGACCTCTCTCTGTGAGCCACGCCATCTGGGTTTGCTCCTGGCCTGGTGGTGCCCTCAGGCTCAGTTTCTCACCGTTTGCTCCAGGATCCACTCCAACGCTCCTCTGACACCTCCTGAACATAGCCGATACCTTGGCGTCCCATCTGCCCGTTGCCCTCACTTGTGCTCTGTTGCTCCAGGCCCTGTTTTCTGCTTGGTTCTCTTCACGGTCCATCCAGTCAAGTCTCAGGACCATGATGTCCGGCGCCTGCTGTCCTCAGAGCGTGACTCTCGCCGGCCTCTGGTGTTCATGATGTCCCTGCGTAGGATGAAAAGGCCAGTGTGTCCAGTGCCTGGAGGCCTTCGGTTCTGAGAAGAGGGGTGTCACAGAGCCTCGGTTTGCGCTGACCTTTTCTCAGGGCTGCTCCATGTGGGAGAGCAGGGGTGACCCAAGTTTGGGACAAAACAGAGCCTCCTTCTTGGACTGAGCTGTACCAGGCAAGTGTAGCCACGTTGGGAGCTGAGAGCCCTTGGAATCAATATGTTTAAGACAAGTGCAGGCCGAAGACCAAGGTCAAGAGCCATGCTGCTCATTCCCCAGAACTGTCTCCCGGCCCAGGACCCTGTGTCTCACATCTGAGCTTTAAGAGTGTGTGTGTGTGTGTCTGTGTGCAATGGGAGTTGGGGAGAGGGAGAGAGAGCAAGAGAGAAAGAACCAGATGGTGAGGAAGAGGGGGAGGGGGAGGAGGAGGGGGATTGCAAAGTATGGTCTATGGTTACTCCCATCCAGGTAGAGCTGCCTCTTTGCAATGTGCGTTTGTCTTTCTTCCCATCAGGACTTAAAGTTCATTGTCCCCCGTGTGCTCCCCTAACCTGGGCTGGCCTTGTGATGACATGCTCTGACCAACAGAACACAGTAGGGATGACATTTTGCGACTTCTGAGACTAGGCTTTAAGAGGCTTGTGACGTCTGCTCCCTCTTAGAACACGGCCCCGAACGGCTCTGGGAAGACACCGTCTAATGTGATGGAGGGGGGGTGGCCATGTGGAGGAGAATCGGGTGCCCAGCCACAGCCGCGCGATCACCAGGCGTGTCGGTGAGGCCATTGCGGCTCTTCCCGGCCAACAGTCCAGCTGGATGCAGCTGCGTGAGTGAGCCCAGGGGAAGCCAGCTGAAAAGCAGCCCCGTCAGATTTCACAGAGACATGAAGAATAATAAATCCATGTTATTTTAACTCCATGAGTTCTGGGGTCGTTCCTTAGGCAGCAGATGCTAAGTTAAGCTGCTTTACACAAATGCTATAAGATATTCTGGGGTCTACCTCCACTTCTTTGGGGAACATAACATGTTTCCAACATCCTGAGAGAGTTTATTATCCTAGCAGCTGGCAAGGGAATTCCCCTTGAGGAGAGAATATTCTTTTTGGCAGTAGGGTGATGGTGGGGATTGATGAGGCTTTGAGAGTGCTTTGGGGCAGAAAGAGAGAATGGAGGCGCCAAAGTAACAAAACTTCCCTACATGAGAAACAAACAGGGGCTTGGGTGTTGGGGGGAGAGGTGGGGAAGGCTGGGGCTGAGCATCACTTTGGTGGGGGGCATTTGTAGAAATGTCTGAGGGGCTTTGATGGGGGGTGTCAGATGATTTGCTGCTGAGTACACACCTCCATCCTTTACACACAAGAGCCTTATGGGAGCTTTTATTTGGATGCCCAGGGACATCTGGGTTATCCATAGTTTCAGTACATTGAGGACCCGAGAGGTTCTAACATGTTGTAGGTGTTAGTGAAGTTGATGGTGGGGAAGCTGATTCTTTGGGCACCCAAGGGAAGCTAAGTGGGTAGTAAAGGTCTCATTAAGAGGCAGCACGTGGAGGCCGGAGCAGAGAGCTAGAAAAACGTGGACCCCAAGCACTTTTCCCTGGGAGTCTTGGTTCAAACCTGTGTGATGGCTCTGGAGAGAACCAGAACTAACCCGAGGTGGGAACCACACAGGGGGACTGGGACCCACTATCAAGAAACTATAAGAGTACCTGACCAAGGAGGTGAAAGACTTAAATGCTGAGAACTATAAAACATTGATAAAGAAAACTGAAGATGACTCAAAGAAATGGAAAGATATCCCATGCTCTTGGACTGGAAGACATAATACTGTTAAAATGGCCATACTGTCTAAAGCAATCTACAGATTTAATGCAATCCCTATCAAATTACCTATTACATTTTTCACAGAATTAGAATAACCATAAAATTTATATGGAACCACAAAAGGCCCAGAATTGCCAAAGCAATCCTGAGGAAAAAGAACAAAGCTGGAGGCATAACTCTCCCAGACTTCAGACAATACTACAAAGCTACAGTAATCAAAACGGCATGGTATTGGCGCAAAAACGGACATATGGATCAATGGAACAGAACAGAGAGCCCAGAAATAAACCCACACACCTACAGTAAATTAATCTTCTACAAAAGAGGCAAGAATATACAGTGGAGAAAAGACAGTCTCTTCAGCAAGTGGTGCTGGGAAAGTTGGACAGCTACATGTAAATCAGTGAATTTAGAACACTCGCTCACACCATACACAAAAATAAACTCAAAATGCCTTGGAGACTTAAATATAAGACATGACACCATAAAACTCCTAGACAAGAACATAGGCAAAGCATTCTCTGACATAAATTGTAGCAATATTTTCTTAGGTCAGTCTCCCAAGCCAATAGAAATAAAAGCAAAAATAAACAAATGGGACTTAATCAAACTTATAAGCTTTTGCTCAGCAAAGAAAACCATAAACAAAATGAAAAGACAACCTATGGAATAGGAGAAAATATTTGCAAATGCTGTGAACAACAAGGGCTTAATTTTCAAAATATACAAACAGCTCATACAACTCATTATCAAAAAAACAGACAACCCAATCAAAAAATGGGCAGAAGACCTAAACAGACATTTGTTCAAAGAAAACATCCAGATGGCCAACAGGCACATGAAAAGATGCTTAACATCGCTAATTATTAGAGAAACAAGTCAAAACTACAATGAGGTTACCACCTCACACCAGTCAAAATGGCCATCGTCAAAAAGTCTGCAAACAATAAATGCTGGAGAGGGGGTGGAGAAAAGGGAACCCTCCTACACTGTTGGTGGGAATGTAAATTGGTACAGCCACTATGGAAAACAATATGGAGGTTCCTTAAAAACTAAAAATAGAGCTACCATATGATTCAGCCATCCCACTCCTGGCATATACCTGGAAAAGATGAAAACTCTAATTTGAAAAGATACATGCACCCCTATGTTCATAGCAGCACTATTTACAATAGCCAAGACATGGAGGCCACGTAAATGCCCATCGACAGGTGAATGGATAAAGAAGATGGGTATATATACACAGTGGTGTATACTCAGCCATGAAAAGAATGAAATAATGCTATTTGCAGCAACATGGATGGACCTAGAGATTATCATAATAAGTGAAGTAAGTTGAACAGAGAAAGACAAATATCATATGATATCACTTATACATGGAATCTAAAAAAATGATACAAATGAACTTATTTACAAAACAGAAACAGTCTCACAGACTTAGAAAACAAACTTATGGTTATCAACGGGGAAAGGGGTGGGGGAGGGATAAAACAGGAATTTGAGATTAACAGATACACACTACTATATGTAAAATAGGAAAACAACAAGGACCTACTGTATAGCACATGGAACTATATTCAATACCTTGTAATAACCTATGATGGAAAATAATCTGAAAAAATATGTATATAACTGAATCACTTTGTTGTACACCAGAAACTAACATAACATTGTAAATCATCTATACTTCAATTAAAAAAAAGATAAGAGGCAGAAAAAATAGTCACCTTGCTAGTGTGACTGCAATTCTAAACTTTGCTTTAGTGAGAACCAGGGGATCATATGCTCGCCTGTGCGGGAGAGCCAGGAATGCAGAAGTTGCTCAGTGAATGTCACTCGCTTCAGGTGAATGGCGAGCAGACGGGAGAAGGGGCTCCTAGGGCTGTTAATTTCCAGGGAGAGAATTTACAATTTTTTTTCTGGCTAACTCAGCTGATCAATGTAGTTTCAAGTTAACTTTTTCTTTTTTTTAAAAAAAAATGTGCTCCAATTAAGTAAATAACCACTTACTAACATTCTTCTGAAAAACTGTATGCATCTGTATTAGTTTCCTGTTGCTCTATAACAGATTACCACACCTCGAGCAGCTAAAACAAAACAAATCACCTGATAGTTTCTGTGCCCAGGCGGCCAGGGTGTGGTTGTCTGCGTCCTCAGCTCAGGGTCTCCAGATGCTGCAGTCAAGGTGTTGGCTGGGGCTGGGGTCTCGTCCGAGGCTCAGGATCCTCTGCTAAGCTCACGTGTCCTGGGGAGAATTCATTCTTCGTGGCTGCCACTGGCAGCTGCTCTCAGCTCCTCGAGACCCCCGTGGGCGGTTCACAGCGTGGACGTTTGCTTTCTTGCAGGCTAGCAGGAGCAAGTCCCTACAATGTCACCTTCTTTCAAGGGTCCCCCTGACTAAGTCAGGCCCACACGGGATAATCTTTTGATTACCAAAGACAGGGGATCGCAAACCCCACCGCAGAGTGATACCTCGTGACATCCACAGGTCTCACCACACCAGAGGGATGTGCACGCCAGGGGTGGAATCTTGGGGACCGTCTCAGAGTCCTGCCCCCCACAGTATCTGTGTTTCAGCAACTTGCTCCCCGCTTTGGAAGGGCCTGTCACAGGCTGTGCCCTGTCTTCCAGCTTTCTTCCGCTCCCATGGTGCCCTCCCCTCGTGCACTTCGATTTGCACATGCAGCAAAGCCGACTTCTCTGCTTCTCCGACTGCAGGGTTGAGGGTCTGGCGCTTACCTTCCCCCACGGAAACGGTGGTCAATAGGAAAGATTTCCTCTCTTCTTTGGCTTTGCAGCATTTACTTTTAATTCAACTGAGTTGAAAGGGAAGAACTGGTGTAAATCAGGAGAACCAGGAAAAATAATGTACTGGTGCCCCATATTCAGAAATCATATTTTAAGTGACAGGAAAGGTTGGTCCACCATGGAGCATTTTCACAGAGATCATATTCACCAGACATATGACCGTCTTTCATGCCAGCCCAGCTTCATGGAGAAACTAGCTTGATGCTCAATGGGAAACCAAGTATCAACGGGTTTGCATCTTGTTGGGTTCTCTCGAGGTCTCCAGATGACAGTTTTACTCTTTTTTCTTTGTTCTTAGGTATGCTCTGCTCATTTAGAGCACAACAAACTCAAAATCAACGTCTGCCGTGTTTCTGCAGCCGGTTCTCCGTGCACGGAGGTGATTCAATGAGGTAATTAACACCAACATGAAACCATCAGCATGTGTGGGTGATCAAGTCTAAATAATTCAGAAACAAATACCCAATGTGTTTGGCATGTTTAGATAGACTTTCACCTTGTTTGCCTTTATAACAGCTCCTAGATTCCAGGTCTGTTGGTAGATTATGAATAATGAGAATGTTACTCCTGTCCTGAGAGTATGGCATTTGCAAATCACATCATCATTTTGCTCTTAAGAAAATACCACGTTGTTCTATTCTGACATTTTATTTTCAGGAAGGAGAGCAGTTATCTAACATAGGCTCACCTCAGAGCGCCTACAACTGATGGAGCCTTATCACGTTACATAAATAATTTAGGCATGAGTGTCATTACAGGTATAAATCAAAAGGACAACTTATGCTCCCAGATCGCCTGTGTTTGTAAATGTATATTGCGTTTAGTAAGGTGGTATGCCACCTGCAGAACTATTCAAATGGCTTAAACCTCACTAGCTGTTGGAGTCCAGCAACTAACCAAGCAGCTGTGACTTCATTGGCTGGTGTGACACAGACCTGATGTTTACTCGGCAGACGGGAGAGGGAATCTGTTTAAAAGCTGGCTATGCTCTAGAACAGCCAGCCTTGAGGTTCCGTGACCTCAAGGTGCATGAGAATCACCTGGTGGACTTAACACACAGATGGGGGCCACCCCCAGAGTTTCTGATTCACTGCCTTTCTCCCAAGGTCCCTGGCGATGCTGACCACACTTTAAGAACCACTGCAGCAGAAGAACGAAGGATTTCTCATGGACGGAAAGCTGGACTTTCATTTAAGAAAACACTTTGATGGAACCTTTCAGGTGACAAGTTCAAGGCACCCTCTCCAGCTGGTTCTGATTCAAAAGGGGTCAGCAGAGAGGAGTGAAGGAAAGGGAAAAGGAAATTGCTGTGTGTAAAGTAGGGGGTTTGTGGTTGAGCTGCAGCCAGAGAGCAGGCTTGGGGCCATGATGATGGGAAAGGATGAAAGGAGGGGGATTCGGTCTAGAACATGGTGGCAGATCGAGCATAGACAAGGCTCATAAGAAATTTCCCGAGATAGGGAAGGGCCTGTGAATCCCCAGAAACACTGGAGTCTGAAGTCTGATGTTCAGTTGGAAGTGGTCTGTGGCCCTGGGGCATGCTGGTGTCCCTGAGAGCTGCTTAGAAATGCAGAATCCCAGGCTCCACCCCAGACCAACGGAATCAAACTCTGGAATTTAACTAGACCCGAGTTATGTGATTGCACTTTGAAGTTTGAGAAGCACCAAGGCAGAGCTGCCCAGATTTTACGATGTCAGCACCATCTGGGACACATTTAATATACAGATTCCAGGGCCTCACCACAGCCCTGAGTCAGAATGTCCAGAGGGAGGCCTGAGAACCTTCTTTAACAAGAAGATCAGCTGATTCTTATGATAAAGAAAGTTGGGGGGAACAAATTAAGGGAATGAGGGAGAGCTATGTCCTTGCTTGGAGTAAACAGAGGTGGGGATGGGACAGCAGCCCCGGGGGCAGAGGGCAGGCAGGGGTGAAAAGCGAGCAGACCAGGAGAATTTATAACGAAGATGATGGAAAAATATCACCTCACTGCCAATAACCTTCAGACCGACTTGCCAATATTAGGAAGGCCTCTGGACTCCTCTAGACCAATTATCCTCAAGTTGGGAGGGGAGAACTTCCGGCCCGTTGGGGACATTCAGCAATGTCTGGAGACATGTTTGGTTGTCACAAGTCAGGGTGATACTGAACTAGGCTCACCTTGTCGCGACACGTAGCCGCGCAAAGCGCTGAGACCGAGGCTTACAGCAGAGGATTCATTCACAAGGCAGCCGAGTAAGGAGGCCGCAGAACGAGCCTCAGCTCTGCCTCCCCAAAGGCAAGGGGCCCGGGGTATTTACGGGATGAAGACTGAAGAAGCAGGTTGTTTGATGCGTGGGGAGCGTGGAGAGCGTGGGGAAAGGTGATTGGAGAAAGGTGAGGTCATCGCCGTCCTGCGCGGGTGTAACGAAGCTCCAGGCCTCTGCATGTTCCAAAGGGAGGGGCTAAGCCTGACCTGAGAGTGGAGTTCTCCGCCCTCTGACCTCAAAAGGTCACAGAGCGGACACACGCGCATGCCCAGTTGGAGGGTCGGTGGTCCTATCCGGTCTCAACCAGCTCAGCTGGAACTAGACACAGCTGACTCCGAGTTCTGGAGAACACCTCGGGCAAGCGGATTTTTGTGTAGGCCAAGTGCTGCTCGGAGGACGTGCGAGCCTTAAAAGACCTTGATTCGCGAAGGCAGGTGAAATGGATTTAACCCGCCGTTTCAAGGGCTGCTGCTGGCGTCTAGCAGGTAGGAGCCAGGATATTACTAACCATCCTGCAGGGCACAGGCCCGGGGACGAAGAATTACCCAGCCCAGATCTTCGTGGTGCTGCGGTCGAGAGGCCTGGGCTGGGGCAGCAGTTCTGAAGGGTGATCCCAGGCCAGCGGCAGCAGCACCACCTGGGAACTGGGGGTCCCGTCGGACGTGCAGATCTGGGGGCCTGCACATCAGACGTACCGAGTCACACGCTGCGGTTGGGGCCTAGGGATCTGTGCTTTAGCAGACACTCCAGGCGATTCTGATGCAAGCTACGGCCTGAGAACCACCGTAGTGGGTGGAGTACGGTTTACAGCCTTGCACACGTGACTGCACGTCACGTGAAAGGCTAGCCCTAGGAGGCTCCAGTACCCGAGGACACCTGTGCCCGTGCAGGCCTTCCCGGGGAGCTCCACCAGAACGCAGGGCCCTGGTCCCACCTTGGACCTGAGATGCGCAGCTTTCCCCCCACCCGCCTCAGGGCCCCCGTTTTACCACTTTTCCGCACACAGCCCGCAGCGTCCTGGGGAGGTGCCTGCAGGCCTCGGGGCCGCGGCCGGCACACTGACTTTTAAGTTGGGAGAGTTCTCGCCCTTCCCTGCAACGTGAGAAGCCCCATTTTCAACTGTTGTGTGACCTCGGCTTCTGAAAAAAAAAGCTTTGTTCTGCTGAAAAAGGAGAGAGCACCCCAGCTTTCCTCACGCCCCCACACTCACAGAGAATGAGCTACTGATACGAAATGGGGATAAGCGGAGGGGCCTCGGACCCCTGACCGAGCTGCTTGGAGGCTGGAAGGCACACGCAGGGGCCACCCAGCCACTCCCGAGGCCGGCTGGTCGGTATGTCCTGGAGAAACCACGGACCCAGCACACTGGTTAGGAAGTCCCTCTCCCGGGGCAGCTGTCAGCCCCAGGATTCCTACGACAAACCCCCCTGTGTGAAGAGTATGGGGGTTTTGCTTGTGAGGGCCTAGCGCTCCCCCAGGTGCTGGGGCACTTGGGATTTCCCCAGTAATGTTGCCGGGGTGCTCCAGCCACAGCGCCTTATCTAACATCTCATTGATTTAGCAACTGTTTATTGAACATCTTCTATATGTTAAGCACTGTGACAGATCAGTTGACTTCATGTGACTTCATAGCAATGCTGTAAAATGCCATGGGGACAGTATCTCCATTCTACTAATGAGAAACAAAAGCCTGGAGAGACGAAGCAACCTACTTACCCAAGGTTACTTGCTCACAGCACCGAGGGGTGTTAGGTCTAGACTCACCCCTGCTCCTCCTGCACCCATCGTCTCCCCAGGTGGGAAGCACAGCCAGACTGGGAGGCCAGTTGCTTGGAGAGAGGATGGAGCCGCCGGCCCCAGCTCCTTCAGCCCGGTGTCAACCCCAGGACCCCTTACATCCATTTCAGTAAACATGGCTGCACGCCTACTGTGTGCAAAGCACTGTTTTAGGAATAATGAACACCAGGGAGCAGCTGGGGTTTATCAGGTCAGTCCATGTTCTAGTTTTAATCTTAATAATATTTCAAAAACTCGAAGCCTCAATGCAAAGGAGATTTCAACTGCAAAAAGGACGACGTTGGAGAACATGAATCATTTTCATGTACCTTTGCGGGAGAAGAAAGAGGAGGTCACCAAATCTGTCGACCCCTCTCTCTACCGAGCTTGCTGCTGGACCACAGTTACCAGCTTCCCTTGCGATTGGGTTCTGTTGCGATGTTACCAAGCCCTTGCCTTCCAGGCCAGCCCGTAAAGGGTCCCCACAAGTGATGCTTGCTCATCTTCCCTCCTCTGCTGGCCGGACCAGGTGACTTTGCAGGCGTGGGTTGAAGACGGCAGAGCCACAGGATGGGATGGGGGGAGTCCTGCCTTCCTGAACACCTGCTGTGGGCTTCCCCCAGCGAGCCAGCAGCCAAGGACAGCCAGCTGAATGCCCCGACGAAAACAGACCCTCCTCAGTCTGGGTCCTGGCTCTGCCCCGTTCGCTGGGAGGCCCTTACAAGTCATTAGCGGTTGTGAACTCTGTTTACGCTTCCGTAAAGGGAGACGCACCCTCTGCCCTTCCAAACAGTGACACTGTTCAAAGGGTCAAATAAGAAGACAGACCGTGGACTCAAGTGCTGGATTGATGGTTAGATTTGTGTTGTTCAGCTGCTCGAAGTTTTAAACATTTTGGGATTAGTTGCCAATACTTAAAAGCCAGGAGACTTCACATAAAAATTTCATCTTCCCACTTTTCTTGAAAAGTCAGAGGACTATCAAGCCTACATCCCCACGTGGCCACGACTGGCTGAGGGTCGCAGCTTCCCTTAGACAGACCCCACCAGCCTGCTGTCTGACAGTTGGGCCTCTTCACTTAGGTTGCTTGCTGGCCCTTAGAGCATCTGAGTTTTCAACTCTTGTATTACTCACATGGATGCTTATATTATTAATGCAGTAGCTTAGAATTTATAAAATAAAACCTATATTAAAAAAAAAAGCTAGCACTACATCTAGCATTTGTCTCAGTGAACTGAGCTCAGTCAGACTACATTATGAACTGAGAGTTGGATATCTCCCAGTAATAGCCAAAAATGACAGGAGAAGATTCTGATTTACAGGGGAGACTGAGGGGGAGACCTCCAATTATTTGGCATTCTCTGGCTCTGGGTCCTTGGATTCAGGGTACTTGGTTGACCTAAGCCCATCCTATGCGCCTTAAACTCCTTGGAAAGAGTATCATCTTACCCAGTCCTTGGGAAGCTGAGAATCCCACTTAGATGTGCTGTTCTCATCTGTTTCCTCTGGGCCGCAGCTTTCGCCAGGTTCTGCTAGGCCAAAGAGCAAGGAGTCATCACTGACATTCTGAATGCCCTCTATGTTTAGGGGAAGACACGCAAAACCTACGTTTTCAGGTCTTGTAACGAGGTCAGCGCACAGGAGGTGTCCGTCATCTCCGTGAGATCCACTGCCCTACGAACAGCACGACACCCTCCAGCCTAAGTGTGTTAGCGGTAAGGGTCCCCCCTGAAAGTGTTAACAGGCCTTCCAAAGCACAGAACTCACCATCCAGGCCTGACTTCCGCCATCCCAGAGGGGAAAACAGTTTGCAAAGCAGTGAAAAGCCTGAGAGGCAGAAGAACAAAATTTGAGAAATGGATCCCCGAGAACCAGTTATGTTTCATTCCGAGCAGAGCCAGAACTGCCCTGCTACTGCATTACTGAAGCTGGGAGAATCGTACTTGCCACTTGGAATATAGTTAGAGGCTTGATTTTGTGAAAATGAAGACTCTTCCTACGAAGGCACAGAAAATAAGATGAGAACATTGGTGTATGGGGAGTCAACTAATGCATTCCAAGCAATTTGTTTCAATTCAATTTAATTCAAGAGATCAGTAGTCATTTATTATTCTACCTGCTTTGGAAATAGTGTGTGTTTCATATTTTTCATCATGGTCATGAATAAAATAAGTCCCTTAGTAGGAAAATATGAAGAAATTCTTCTCATGTCGGAAAAACACTTAGGAGTAGCTTGTGTGTGTCCTCCTCGGGTCTTGTGCGCGAGGTGCAGAAGGACGTTACGTTACGTGACCGAGAGTCGCGGCGGATGAGGGCTGACCGCGCATCACCGACATTGTGTGGAGCAAAGCGGGCGCAGCACCGAGGGATATTCAAAGCAGGCCGACACAGCAAAACTGCAAAGTAATCCTTCTTTTATGCCCTGTGCCGGGCAGTCTGTGGAAAACACGCTTTGCAAATAGGGCTTTTCATTGAAGAGTCCATGGGAGAGGTCAGAAGAAGGTCACAAAGGTGATCTAAATTTGGAAAATAAGAACCATGAGGAAAGTGTGGTCCGCGTCCCCCTGGGACCTTAGAAATGCAAATTCACCCCAAGTCTCCGGAATCAGACACGCTGGGGGTGGGGGGCGCCCAGCACTCGTGTTGGAACGAGCTCTCCAGGTCATCCTGACGCAGGCTGAGGTGTGAGCACGCTGGGTGAAGGGGACCAGCGCTCGCTGGCACGGAGAAGAGAGGGCGGAGGGGATGGGGACATCCTTAAGTTCAGCAGTCAGCAGCTGGCTTCCTCCCGTCCCCCCCTCCCATTTCTCCTGAGGGCAGAACCCCGGGCAGTGGGGCAGTGAGAGGGGCGCCATAGGGCTCCCAACCCTGGCTGTTGGTCAGGATCACACGGGGAACTCTCCTAAGAGCGCACACCCTTGGGTTATTCTGATTTCACTGGTTTGTTTCATCATTTATTTACCTCTTTATTTATTTAAGCTTCCCAAGTGAACCCAATGTGCAGCCAGGCTTGAGAACCACCAGTGCCCGGCAGAAGCCCCGACCATGGCGGAGGAGGAATGGATGGGAGTAAATGTGCTGCTGCCCCACCGGGGATTCACGTGGGAGGGGCAGACGGCACGTCTGTGGAGGGTCCTTTCGGGGTCACTCGCCCAGGAGGGGCTCTGCTACCTACCAGGACTCCTGACAAGCATCAGAAACCCCGGACAGCCGCCCCTGCACCTTGTTACTTGTCTCTTCTGAAGGCATGCTGTCCTGGGAGCAGCTCCTGCCTTCCCTCCCTGTTCCTCTGCTGCCTCTGTCTCTCCATCCCACATGCCACATGCTCAGCCGACCTCACTCCAGCCCAACAGTACTGAGCTGAAAGGTGATATCAGGGTTTCCCCACTTGCATCTGAAGAGCAGTGTTTTCTTTGGGATGTTTGTCCATTTGGCTTTAGAATCAAGGGATTGATTTATTTATTTTAAACATTGTCCTAGATTTTGGCTAATGGGAAAAAAATGCTCTTTTAAAGTTATTCTTATCTTCATTTTCTAAACAGCTGTCAGGCAATAGATAATATGGGAAATTTCTGTTTCAGAGGTAAAATGAAACCTGCACATGTTTTAGGAGGTGAAACCCTGATGTGCTCTGCTCTCTGTCAGACATACGTGCCATGTTACTGGTACAGCGGCCTCTGAAGGGTCCAGGGGATGGAGTGACTGAGGCAGATCACCGCTCTTCATCCTGTTCTCACTAGTGTCGGGACTAGTGTTCCTTTCACATGTGGGGTTATGACTGCTCAATCTGTCCCCAGACTGTCCCTCTGCCCGCCCAGAATGTCCCGTGAGGCACTCTTTCAGTGGTGGTGGCGTTACTTCTCTTTCTCTCCCTTAGACTCACGTATTCCTAATGGGAACACAGTGTCAGAGAAAGGTTCTGATTCAGTGCGTGTATTACGTGCTGGAGGATGGCAGTTTATCCTTGGGCAGTTTTACTCCGGAGCTGGCACTTCACCTGGGCCTTCAGCAGACTGTTCCGGTGCTCGACGTGGTTGGCAACTTCTGGCTGGTAGAGTACATGTTATACGTAGATCTGATGATAAGGACACACTCCCATGCTGCTTTTGTTGTAAAGTGGGGCTGGTGTTCGGAGGTACCGGGTCCTGGGCCAGCAGAGCAAAGACTTTGGCTAGCTCTTAACGAGTGCTTCTGCCTGAGATGTTGCAAGCAGGCAAAGCCAAACTGTGAATACACGTGTATTTCTGTGAGACGTAACCACTGACCCTTGTGGGGTGGAAGGGATTCGATGTGGTCAGCCTGCCTCCAGGTAGACAGCTGGTTTCCTCAGAGGATGGGGCCATATTGGAGGCACAGCACTGGGCTTGTGCTCACAGGTTGGAAACGCAGAGGCGGCCGACAGTGGCTAGATCAGTCCCGGGGAGTACAGGTGGTCTATAGCTTGTCTCCAGCTCTGCTGCTGACCCAGTGCTCGTCATGCCATAGATGCGGACCGTGACGGAGCTTGGCTGACGTCAGCAGGCCTCATCATTTCACCTGCTTCTTCACTCATGGCCCCTCCAGTGTGGGCAATTTCTGGTGGGTGTCAACATCTGATACATGTGTCTTTACACTCTGTGCCCACTCCCACATGTCGATACGCCTCTACCTCAGACTTCTTTCCCCTATCTTCCAATCTTTTTCCCTTTCAGGTCCCTGACCAACCCGCCAGGCCATTCACAACTGCCCACGAGTTCATTTATTGTCTGATCTCGGAACTTCTCTTGCCACCCAAAAAGAATGACCAGGTGCATTGCCCAAAGTCCTGACCATCAGGAGGGTTTTCCCTGAACAATATGTTTTAAAGACACCCCTGACTATTGTCACGCATCCACATACCTAGCTGACTCAACCATAAACTAAGCTCCCCCTCCCAGTCACATAGAGTCACCCCCTCCGGCCATAGGCGTGAACCGAGGAACAGGTGCTGTTGTGACTATGGTGGGCGACATTGGAGTTTGGACGACCTCTTCGTGCAGTTCTCTTGTGCCCTCTGGGTCTACTCGCGTTGGAACCCACACGTACTGCTTTCATCTTACAATAGACAGTACAGAAAAGCATTCTTTATTTCTCCTAGTAGTGTTGTTACTTTTCCTCAGTGGTGACTGACAGCCCGGGCATCCAATCAGTGGCTATCCTTCCCTGTTCCTGGTGGCTCTCACTGCCCGCCCTGACCTACTGCTTTAGATACAGTGAGTTACAACCCTTTATTACATGCCAGTGCTGGAGAGCTGAGTGTGTTCAAAAGGAAACACATAATTTCAAGAATTACTGGCTGTCATCTGTACAAATGCATAACGATTAAAAGAAATCTTGTTGAATCCTTTGTCTTACTTATTTATACCTTCTCAAAGCTCACTTTCTTATATCAGAATGTGGTTCTTCCACAGCAGAGGAATGTAATAAAATCTTAGCTTCCACACTTAAAAAAATACATGAAGTTTATTAAATAAAAATGAACTGTTACAAAACAGATGCTCTCTAAAGAATAGAATTTTTGGTAACTTACCTTTTAATATAAATAAGGAATCCCCTCCTCAGTTCCATTTTTTTAACATTTAATATGTAATTAAAATCATAGTACCTTCACCAGTAACATACTTTTCTTTCATTTTTCAGAAAAAAATGTCTTTCTTATTCCCCAAAGGAACTTTGAAATGAATAGAAATGGGGCCAAGACGGAATCTCCCTAATTCACTCACTCTACATTTGAAATTTCAGTAACTCTCAATAGTATATGTTTAAATTATTTTTATATATTTATTTATTTATTTATGGCTGTGTTGGGTCTTCGTTTCTGTGCGAGGGCTTTCTCCAGTTGTGGCAAGCGGGGGCCACTCTTCATCACGGTGCGCGGGCCTCTCACTATTGCGGCCTCTCTTGTTGCGGAGCACAGGCTCCAGACGCGCAGGCTCAGTAGTTGTGGCTCACGGGCCTAGTTGCTCCGTGGCATGTGGGATCCTCCCAGACCAGGGCTCGAACCCGTGTCCCCTGCATTAGCAGGCAGATTCTCAACCACTGCGTCACCAGGGAAGCCCAATAGTATATGTTTAAATGTTTCCATGTTCATTTCATTTTTTAAAAAGCGAAATGATTACCTTTGAGGCTGGAGCAACAGTCTATGAAAATGAAGTCTTCATGTGCAGGTGGTATACTTAGAACCAAATGTAAACATTGAAGTTATTCTTTGATACTTGACTACGCCGAGTTTTGATTTAATGACAGCCTTGTTTACAACTCGAGCTGGCGCTTAGATTGGCCCTGTTCTCACCTACCCGGTTGCCAGTTTCTCACTTCATGGCATCAAACCGTCCCCAACCCTCATTTCTCACACTTGCTCACCTCCGAAGCATCTTGCACCTGTGGATGGGAGTGGAGGGAGGGTTTATGCTGGTCTCCTGGTCCGCCCCCTCCAACCCTGACCCTCCTCAGACTCCACTCTCTTCCTGGTGCTGACATCACTTCTCTTCTTCTCTTTCCTTTCCTCTTCTTGTTCTTCTCATTTTTTCTTTTCCTTCCCTTCTTTCATCTTTTCTTTTCCATTAAAAAAAATCAGAATCATATATATGCACTGAGTCAGATAGCACAAATTCCTCCCCATTTTCCGTCCCCCAGAGACAACCACTTTCAACTCTTTCAGCTGATTCTTTTGGTATTTTCTTTTGTTTCTCTAAAAAATGCTTATATTCATATTTCTCATTTTATTTTAGCTTTAGGCATTATTTATTGATTTTCTACTTTAGAAGATGAGGATTGATTTATTTTTTCACACTCCTCCAGGCCGAGCCCACCACACATGTGATACCTTCAAGCTCTTGTTTTTACATTTGCTTAGTATTCACGTACATGTTTCCAGTTAAGCCCAAACTCTCCCCTAATTGTATAAATCTCTCGTTATCCTCAAACACATTAGGTAATTCATTAATTTCACCTTCAGTGAATCTCTGGAGACTTTTAAACTGCCCAGTCCAGACTGGTGTCTTTCAGTTCAGCCACAAAGCTCTGGTTTTTGAAATGCCCTTCATCACCGTTTGGGGATCACCCTGCTTCCTCCTTGTTTTGGATCCCTAGCTACGCCTTTTGCCTTTGTACTCTAATCCTTACTTTATGGAGAACATCCTCCTGTTCCCAAGAAAAGCTAGTAGGTGGTACACTTTCAGAGAACTCTTATCTGAAAATATCTTTGTTCTACCCTCGTACTTGATTACTACTTTAGTTGGCTGCCAAATTATAGGTTAGAAATATCAGTAGGTTAAAATTGTGAAGGATTGGCTTCAGCTTACAACATTGTTGGTGAGAAGTTCGATGACATTTTGATTTTTTGATCCTTTGTATGATACCGGCTTTTTCTTTTCTTCTTGAAAAGTTATAGGAAATTTTCTTTGCCCTAGGGACATAATTTTACAGTGATGCGCCTTGGGGTGAATCTGCCTTCATCATGGCGCTGGGCATTCATTGGGTCCTCTCCATTTGTAAACACAGGTCCATTTTTTAGAGAAAAATTTTCTTGAATTATCTTGCTGATGATTTCCTCTCCTCCATTTTCTCTGTGTGTCTTTCTGGATCTTTTATTATTTGGATGTTGAATCTTGTAGCCTGTCCTCCAATTTACTTTTCTCTATTTCCTTTTTCCCTCCCTCCCTCCCCTTCTTCCTTCCTCCCTCCCTCCCCTTCTTCCTTCCTCCCTCCCTTCCTTCTTTCCTTCCTTCCTTCCTTCCTTTTCCACCTTTTGGGAGGTTTACTAAATTTTTTTACTCTATTAGATAGAACAAGTTTGGCTGCTGAAGTAAGACACAGTAGCAGACACAAGTTGTTTCTCTCCCATATAACAGCCCAGCATAACTGGTCCAGGGCTGTTGTCATGCCCTGAGGTGTCAGGTACCCAGGTTTCTTCTACCCATAGCTCTGCTGTCTCTAAGCATTGCTCTCTTTCACAAGATCCAAAATGTTCCAGTACTGTGTCCACATTCTAGCCCTTGTAGGGGATGGAATGGGGAATGGCGGAGACACAACTAGGATGCTTGGTACATCATTTCTGTTTATATACTCTTGGCTAGAGCTTAGTTACCCAGCAACATTGACTGTAAGGGGCTGGAAAGTGTGGTCTTTAATCTTGGATCACGCTCCCACCTAAGAACCGTGGCTTCTAGTTCTGCAGAAGAAGGGAGAATGGAGATTAAGTGGCAATTAAGAGTCTCTGTCCCGATTCTCACTTTTGGTAACCCACATATCCATGTACTTTCTTTTTGCCTCCACACAGAAAACATTTGCACCTTCCTAAGAAAGAGAACCCTCAACTCCAATCCACTTATTGCATCCAGCCCTCCCACTCAATGCCCTTTATAACCAGGATACATAAGCAGAATAACCTTAGGGACGACTCCCACTGGACAAAGGAAGAATGAAGAAACCCACAGAAATGACTGATCCATTGTCATGCTCAAATCCTGCGGGAGACTAAGTGTTAGCCCCTGGCCACAGCTGGTTCTGCTCTCTGGGAGAAACCAGCTCCCTCGTCCACTGGGCTCTCTGGGCAGTTCAGCCTTGCCTGTTATCTTCCATGGCCACATGTAAAGTGGACATTGCAGAGTGCGTCCTTTTACAGGACCAATGGTTTTGTGCCCCAGTTTCCACAGGTTTGGACAATCAAGGATTTTGAACTGGTTGAATGGTCACAGTTGGGTGTCTTCCGCAATGTGATTCACTCAGAAACTTACACATCCTTCAGTCTATTTCCTCTGTCTAGTTCCATGGGTAAGACAATAGCCAGGGATCGCATCTGGACAGTTCTCAGCTCAAGATCTCTGTTTATTCCCTCCCAACTCCTTCCTTGAGAGCATCTGAAAAAAACAATGGTTTTGGTTGGCAGGCAGCACCCTTGTTCCAATTTTCCTGCTGGGCTGGCTTCCCTGCCCTGCCCGGGAGCCCTTAAGGAAAGGTCACTGAACCAGGATTGGGATCACAGTCTTCTCTCCCACCAAGACAAGACTGTTACCTCTTACCACTGCTTCATCTGGGTCACAGAAGCATTTGGCATTTTCAACTCTGCAAAGCCGCCAATGACCTGACTCTTAGCAAGTTGCGATTGCAGGCTGCAGAGAGGGCTGTGTGCCCTTCAGTCCCTGGTTCTTTTTCTCTGTCATGTAAAGCTTTGCCGAAAGTGGCAATGCGCGACAACATGTCTCGGTGGATCGCAGCATAGTGAGGCCAGGTTCGTGCTCCGGGGACAGGGAGGCACTGGGGACGTGGTCAGTGGGTGCCGGGAGGGAAGTGTCGTCCTGCTGCAGCTCCGGAAGTTCTACTGTGGGGGTGAGGGCAGGAAGAAGCCAGGAGGCTTATTTTGAAACTGTCTCATATAGTATTTTTATTTACATACAGTATTTTTATTTAGATGCAGTGCTGATTGGAGGGGATTTGGGAGAGTTGCTGGAGATTCAGGGGGGTTTCAGCTCTCCTGAGGGCACCGTTGATGCTTCTTCCCTGGGCTCCAATGAGGAAACTCCACAAACAGGCAGCTGGATCTGAAGCCTCTTACTTTTGCCCAGCGTCAGTTTGCTTCTCTGAGGCTCAGGCCAAGAGAGACTGGGGGCGGATCTGCTTTTGTCCTTGAGGGTGAGCGAAGCTTAGCAGAAAAATCAGCTTCTTTCCGTATCTATGAATCTCCTCCCATTGCTATGTCTTTTGTAACTGGAGCAAGGCAGCGTGGGTCCGGCTGATTCACGATTTTATGGCGAATGAACTAGAACAGACGTGGCCCTGCTGGCAGGAATCCAAAGCTCATATACTTTCCTCAGACCTCTGACTTGAGTAATGAAAATTCAGCTGCTCAACTCAATTGGGATCCAGGTAAACAAGAGAGAGAAAGGTGAATAGCAAAAGGTAAATTAATCATGAAGCAAATGTCAAGTAGAGGGCAAGGTGGAAGGCAGGCCTGGGATGGGGATGATCTTTGATTTGCAATCAGTATTTCTTGCTACCTTTCTGAAGGGATCAAATTAACCGTGGTGAATGGAGGTGGTGGCATGGCCGGGATCTGCAGAACCAACGGCAGGACAAACTCCCATAACCCCCCGCTAACAAAGGGGCTGTGTCTCCTGGCTGTGGACTTGCCCGTGTGTGTCCTGTCGTCCGCATGACCTGCAAGTCCTGGCCGTCGCGCCGAGGACCACCGTAGCTCAGTTCTGCCAGGGATCAGGTCTCGGCATGGATAACCACAGCCTCTGCAGATATGAGGGCACAGCGATTTTGTTTGCTTACTTCCGGCTTCAACCCCGGCCGATGGGCTTTAGACTGGATCTGGCCGAGTCTTTATTCTTGTGCAGACCGACCTTCCTCTCAAAACAGTAAGGTCTCCCAACCCCCGAAGCTCTCTCCTCTGCTCAGGTGGAAAGCCTGTCTGCCAGGAGGGCACACATGTTTGTGTGCAAAGCTCGAAATCCACTGCCAGTAGCAGCTCGTGGCAGACATACAGATTCCGTGACCCTGAGCTGGATTCTCGCGCCATTTCCCTGTTTACTCCTGGCCTCAGGAGTGACATATTTTAGGGACCCTAAACAGAAACACTGGTTATGCTGTGGATTTAAAACAAAACAGAGAGCCGGCTTAGCCAGGGTCCTCCAAATGCTCCAAGGCAGGAGGGCAGGGACCCCCACTCTCTGCCAGCTTCATTCTACGATGTCTGCATCCTGGTCCCCTGGAACCGGCAGTCTGGTTGGAGCGATGACATGGCACATAAAATCACAAAACCGAAAGCTGATGCAAGGTGTTGCCAGGCTGTGTGTCCAGTGGAAAAAATAAACAGGAGCATGGCCTCAGGAGGCGATCGGGGTGCAGAAGGCAAGCGCCAGGGCCCAGGTGCTGGGGTTTGATCCCACCCGGTGACTTGTTAGTGGTGACATGGGCAGGTTAACTGTCCTCTTTGTGCCTCAGTTTCCTCTACTGTGGGTGGGGGTGATTAGCAATATCGACAACGAGGATTAAGTGAGTTCTACGTACAAAGCTTTTGGAGAAGCGTCTAGCGCACAGTAGGTGCCCTGGCTTCACTGGGCAAGCTGATCGTTCCCTTTTCCTCGTCAACGGGGCTTGTAGGAATTCATGGGAATGAGCAGCCCCGTCTGGTTGGGCTCAACAGGGAAGCCTTCCCAGACCAGGAAGGATGTGAGGGGAGCCTTGGGAGATAGTACATTTTGGGTGGAGAAAACAAGGGAAGGTGTTCCCGGTGGGGAAAACTGCAAGAACAAAGGCCAGGAGGCCTGTCTGCGGGTGGGGTGGGAGGACCCGGTACTGCTGGCTGATCCACTCCTGACGGTCAGTTCTTTTCGGCTGAGAACCCGGTCTGGATGGATCCTGAGGGTGAAGCACAAAAGCCGGTGGCAGCTTATCATGAAATCCCACTGACTCCTGGGAATGTGAGCTGGGTTCATCTGTCAGAGAGAAGTAGCCAGCGCTGGCTGGAGCCCATGGGTTATTCTGGAGAGAAGTGAGAAACTTTGAGAGCAAGACTGAAGCAACAGATGGTGGGTGGAAGGGAAGGAGGATATTATCCAAGTGCCATCATGGGGACAGAAGGAGAGCTCAATACCAATTGGACTCAAATCAACTTTGGGATATTCTGAGGGCATCATGAAAAGACTTGAAGGCTCAGTGGTCTTTCTCACCAAGATGTTTCCTTCTGTCGTCCCTTACTCCTTGAAGCTTGCTCTCCTTGCTGAGCCATCACAGGGCCCCATATCAATCCCAGTGTGTCCTGAGACCCTCACACTGGATTGAGACACCTCCTCTTTCTCCCTTTGTAGAAGCCTTCCCTCTGCAGAGACGAATGTTTCCACTTTATGTATGGCCTCCACACAACACGTACAGCCCTCGTGGTTTCTGGGCTCCTCCACCAGACGGAGACCTTTTCAATGACAAGAAGAAAGCTGGAACCCCCAGAACGTAGTCCGTGTAGAGTTTGCTCGGCTTCCTGGGGGACCGTGGCCAGGAGTGTTGGGCCAGGAGTGGCCTTGGATTGAACCCTGGAGAATAACAGATCTTGAAAATTAGATCCCAGGATCTAATTCTCAGCTGAAATTACTTAGAGTACCAAATCCAACATGGAATTACCCTGTGGTGCTTGCTTGAGCCCTTGGTTGGTCACAGATATCTGGGAGCCCCAGAAGGTTCCTGTGAATTCCAGAGAGAAGACAGATGCCTTATTGTGCATCCTTGGAGACATTTGGATCTTTGAAAGGTGAGAATCAGGCCTGATGAAAATTCTCCCTGTGACAGCAAACACAGACATTCTGGAGCAGACCATTCAGCGTTTAGGTCCAGACACGAGTATCATTCACGTGCTCTGATTGCCTCTGTAGGTGACAGTTTTCTGCTGACGTAGTGCCCCTCAGGTAGATGAATGTATTCTGGATGAAAAGTGGTTCTTCACAAACTTTAATGCAGGAAGTTAAAGATTGACCAGGTTGATTCAAACCAGGTTTGAGTTGGCTTAAACAAGCAGACTGGACTCCTTGCTCGAGGGCTCAGAACCCCGAGAGCCCTTGTACACACAGTGGAGTGATGACATGAGGCATTTCTGTCCCCTGAACCTCAGGAGTCAGTTGTTTAAGGCATATCCAAGCTTTCGTCAGTCTTGGTTTTTCTTGGGATTAAAAATAAATTAGATAGTGGATTTTGAGTATATGGTCTCCAACGCCCTGACTAATTTATCCTGAAGGGAGAGAAACTATCCAATAGGAATGGAAATTGACAAAAAGCCTGCATTGAATTCATCAGTTAATCAACAGGAATATATTGGCAAAGTGATTAACTCTACTAGAAGCTCATGGCTCTGGCCAATTCTATTTGCAATCCAAGTGAGGGTGGTAGGAAAAGTGTGTTCTCCTGTTTGGCCTAAAAGTTATACTCATTTCATAGACTGGTGCACAAGGAAAGTGTCTGGGCAGGGGGGAATTTGTATGACTTATTTATTCCTTGAAAAATTGAGCATGTCTTATGTCCAAGACACAGGTTTTGGCATTTTGGAATACACACGCTCCAGACAGACACACACAGATACACACACATAGACACACACACAAACACACACACACACAGACACATACACATACAGATCCACACTTATACTCTGCCCTTAAGAAGTTTTACATAGAGGCTTCCTTGATCTTTTGAAGGAATATATAACATCAATTTAAAATGATCTAGTTTTGGGCAAGAAAACAATCTGTCTTTGGCAAAGACAAGAAGAAAAAGGGTACTAAGCCCATCTATTAACATCTATCCAGGCTTGTGTTTGGTACCCATTCAAGTTAATAACCATCACTCCTCTCCAAACCCCGCCCCATGATCCTATTGGACTATATAATAGACCTCAATAACTCTAAATGAGCTATTATATTCTGCCATATAATTATATATTTAGGACACATGTATGGTTAAAAAAAGAAATCCACAGAAAAACACTGAAACAAATTGCAGAGCAATTTCAGTGACTGATTATATTTAAGCTGTAGTGTGTCAGCTGTTCTCATTTTTTTTTCAGAGTTCCCAAATCCGCTAGACAATATTCCAGAGCTATCAAGTGTCAGTCTTTATTTTGGAATCAAAGTCATTTTGGAAATGTGAAAAGCCTGCTTCCCTGATCTTTTCTTTTTGAGACTCATAAAATATAAAAACTGGGACCTCACTTATTTTTCTTGTTCAAGTCTTTTATCTGCATGTCCTAGTCAAACAATAAGAAGAATAAAAATAAAAGCAGTTGTCATTTACTGAGCACTTACTTTTTGCCAGGTACTGTGGTGTGTATTTCATATCATCTCATCTTAATCTTCACAACAAACTTACGAGCCGTGAGTTGTGTGAAGACCCCGAAGTATTAAATATCTTGTTTAAGGACATGTGGCTCGTAAATAGTGAAGTCATGATGAAAGCAGTGCTGGTTAGTCCATTCTTATTATTCTGAGCAATAATGACCGCTAATGTATTTTCATTTTGTAAAGTATTTTCGCGTATTCACAGCGATGCTGAGAGCAGAGATTTTGGTGTTATTCCCATTTTACAGACGGGGAGCTTGTGGATCAGAGTGACTGTGATTTGCCCAAACACAGCTCAAGTCCCAGAAGGGCTGCTAGGGGCCACACAGCGGGTAAAGCAAAGCCAGCATGAGAATTGGGTCGTCTGACTCCAAACCTGGTGCCACTCACAATTCTACACTGAAGAAACAAAATAGCTGAACAAAACAAGGCAAACACACACACACAATACCATTCAGGCATCAGGTGAGTCTTTTGCCCTCAAGTATCAGCCAGGCTAGGAAGGGAATCTCTGCGAATATCTGCGCCGTGGAGCTCGCCCACCTGTACACCTGTGAGGGGAGGCTGAGGGGGCCCTAATGCAGCGGTCCAGCCGCAGCACCACAGGGCATCTGAGGAGCTGGGCAAAGTGCAGGAGCTGGAGCTCACCTTGATTCTTCTCACAGGCCAGGGCATGATGGGGCGAGGAACCGGGCAAGCCCAGAAATGCGGAAGAGTTGGGGGGGGAAGGGCTGGGGTCAGGCGGGGTGCGGTCACGGTGAGAGCGGACGTCGTGCGCATCGTGTGTGCTGGGAGAACACTGAAGGGGTCCTTTTAATCTTCAGAGTGAGCTCAGGGGTATACAGGGTGCATATACAGCCTCTGTTCATTCACTTAATACATGATTAGATGTCAGAGCTGTTGGAGCTACATTTTAGGAAATGACTATTCATAATGGAAGTCCTGGCAAGGTTTCCTTATAATCAGCAAAAAGGGGTGGAGGGCTCAGCTGCAGCGCCCACGCAAAAGGCTCTTAATTTACGAGTGATGTTACATTATGCCGGCTGCCAGATAGTCAGTTACGGGAAGTGATACAGTAAGTCATCGGGGATGTGCTAGTTCTTCTCTTTTCATTTGACAACCACAGGAAGTGGCCATTAGCCAAGCCATCTGAGGAGAGAGCATCTGATTGCTCTGCTACGTGCACGGTTTCTTGAATAACTCCAAAGGCCTAACAGGAAAGACGGCTGGGCACGCGGGTGCGATGGCTGTGCGGAGCAGGGGGGACCCGTGTGATTATCCGTGTGTACTGAGACTCAGCACTGACAGGCATCCGAAGGGCTCCTGGGACTTTTCCAGGTTGGGCTGACCTTACTCAGATTTGTCATAAGCCTTATAGAAATAGTTTGGGGTATTTGGGGGTGGGCGGCAAATGATGCGTGAGGCACTTATACATATCTAATTCCTTTCTTTGTTCATTTCTAGAGAGAGCAATTCAATACCATGAGATTTCCAATGTGTCATCTTGCATGAAGGCAGATTGGGGCAGGACTCTGTATCCAGGACTGACTGTTGGGTGCAGAGGGTCGGTTGCTTCTCTCCTTTCTGAAGCCCAGACTGAGACCTGAACTGTGGGGAAACTACCAGAACTCTCGGGTGATAACCCAAGCCAAAGAGCCTGGGGAGAACAGTGGGGTATGCACGTTGGGGAGAACAGTGGGGTATTCATGTCTTTCATAAAAGCAGTTCCAAAGATGCTGTCAAATTTTGATGAAAAGACTCCTGAAGATGGTATCAGGTAACTAAAGCCACAGACAGTGGGTCCCTTAAATATGTACTGAGCAGGCGTTTACAGGAGTGTTTGCAGGAAGAGTTCCTTCCCTTTCTACCCAAGTGATGTGAATTTGCCCTCCTAGTTAGATCTTTGGCTTGATACCTTCCTTTTCCAGCATGGCCACCATTGCTCTTTGACTTAATAAATATTTTTATGCTCATCAAAAAAAATTTTTTTTTTAAATTAAGATAAAAATACTTTGATAGAATGGTTCCCAAACTTTCTTGCACATGAGAATTATTTGGGGATCTTTATAACATTCCGATGCTTGGCTCCCACCTCCAGACATTCTGATTTAATTTGTGTGGGTGTTGACCTGAGAATCAGGATTATTAGAAGCTCCCCAAGTGACTGTTCCCAAAGTCTGGGAACCACTTCTCTTGTCTTTTTACTCTTCATGACCTTCCTCGGCACATCTGCTTAAAAATTCCTTAGCAAATTTTCAGTATTTTCATAGATCCTTTTCTCCAAATTGATATTCCTGCTTTATCTAGAGCTTGTTTATTAACACAGTGTAGTAGTCCCATGGGACAGATTATGTTGCTGTAACAAAAAATAACATCTAACATCTACAATACAGGTTTATTCCTCACTCAGGCTGCATATCCAGTGTGGGTCAGCAGGGGGCACTGCTTGTGGTAGACCTTTGGGGACCCAGTTGACAAGAGGCTTCCTTTTGGCCTGTGCTTCGCCATCACCTCAATTAGAGGAAGAGAACTTGGCGAAATGCACACTGGTTCTGAAACCTTCAGCTGGGGAATGACCCTTCATTGGGATTCTCATTTCAATGGCCTAAGAAAATCATATGGCTTTGCCTCCTGTCAAAAGTGGCATGGAAGCATAATCTTACCATGTTCCTGGAAGAAGGAAATCCAGAAATATTTGGAGAATAGCAACAACTATTATTACACATGGATTGCTGATTTTACATTCAAAATTCTTTTAGTTTGGCTAATTCCTTTGAGCCTTTTTTTTTTCCCTTACAATTTTGAGAATTTAAAAGATTAAATTTGCTGCTTCAAAATGGAAATACTTCCTTGGTCTAGACCCAGGAGGGAGGGCACTCTGGTTTTCTCAGATCCCTTTGTGGCTATTTTCTTGATTTTATTACTCTATTAGTCAGGAGTGTTCCCCCACCCCAAATAACAGCAAATCCTAGCGGCAGGTCTGAAACAGCTTGTGATTGTTTTGTCTCATATATCAGAAGTCTGGGTGCCAGCAGTACAGGGCTGGCTCTGAGCCATTCAGGACTTAGGCTCCTTCTGGATTTCTGCTCAACCATCCTTAGTATTTATGCCTTTGGTTTCATGCTTACTGACCCACCATCATAAGATGGTTGCTGCCCCTTCAGACTCCTGGTCCAAGACAAACGCAGAGAAAAGACAGGGAGGAAGGAATCAGAAGGCCCCCATGGTTTCTCTTTGCAAGGCTTTGCCTCTTTATTTGGGAAGGGACCCCTCTCTGGGGTCCCTTGCGTGTCTATCTTATTGGCCAGAGCTGGGGCCCAGGGCCACCTGGAGCTGCAAAAGAGCCTGTGTCGTAGAGAAAGGCAAGGAAACGGAGCTGGGTGAATGGCTTTTGTGGAGTCAGTCAATCTGCAGTTTAAACCACCAGGGGTGAGCTAAATTTGTGCTGGAAACTCCAAGTCTAGCCCTTGGGCTGTCACCTTTGAGAAGTCCATAAAAAGCCCGAGTTAATTTCTGATAACTTTGTGACCTCAGAAATGGAGTCCAGATTCCAAACGATAAAAAGAGTTAAAATACCTTCTGTCACAACGTGAGCCTCTATAGGGTATCCTGGGTGGCTCTTTACACCTGACCCCCACCTAGATTTAGGGTCAGGTCACGGTGAGCTACTCAGAGTTAATATTGAATATCAAAAATGGAAAATGTCTCTACCCAAACAATACATCTGGTGCTATTATAGTTCAGAGACTTTGAATGCCAGAGCTTTAGAATACTGAGGCTGGGTGGAAACTGGGAAGCAGAGCAGTTAAAGTTGAGCATCCCCCGTTGAAATGAAGTGGAGAATTAAGACAATTACCTTGTACTTCAGGCAAGAAGAGGAAGTGCTCGTCTTTCGAGAGTAACCTTCTGGTATCCTATACCACAGCTTTCCCCAGGCCACCAAAGATCCACAGGACTAATAGACAGGACTATTGCCCTGTCTGTTTTCAGAGCAGTTAGCTGCTGTTCAGTTCTATCTTTTCCCTGACTATTGAGTTTTTTCATCTTGGAGGAAAGTGGTTCTCAGGACTTAATGGCATTAAGATGTGGCCTGGGTTTTTGGCTTGTAGATCTTCAGTGAAAGCCGATGGCCACAACGGTATTAAAAACTAAAGACTGCAGTAAAGCTTTTAATTGAAAACAATTGGACCCTGCTGGATGGTAATTACCTTGGCTGCTTGCAAATAATATCCTGCCCCTGATACCATGAAAGGAAAGCTGAAACCCAGTGAACAGGATCTGCTTGATCTGCCTCTAATAAGGATGGAGCTCCCCAAACTACTTTCTCCAGGGATTCTCCAGTAAAAAGAGTTAGAAATGAAGAGGAGACTTTGCCATAGCAAGAATTGTAAACACAAAGCATTCGTTTCTAAAACAACCTAATGTATCCATGTTTACTTGGAGAAGATTGAAATTCCAGCCACATTCAGGAGAAAAAAATAAAGATGCTTTACATGCTTCTTTCTTTTCTCAGTTAACGATAGAGCCTAATGAGGAAGCTGTCTCATTTGGATGATTACCTTTAAGATGTTTGCACACGAGCTGCTACCTCGCCTGAAAAGCTGCAGGCATTGGGAAGCCTAGGCTGAATGGGAATGCCAACTTTGCTCTTACAGCTTTACCCTCTCAAAGCTAACATTGGCTCAGATAACATGTAAATCTGGAATATAAATATTCAGGAGGCAGGGATGTAATAATGCGCTGATGGATTCAGCCAGGGGGGTTAGATGCACGAGCAAATTTTGGCCACAGGCTCCCTTCTAAATCTAGACAACAGGTGATCTTAAAAGTGTGACTTGGGGGAAGTGGGGTGGGAAAGGGCCTTAGGAGGCCATGGGTTCAGTGGTTCCCCCAGCAACCGCAACCTGAGATTCTTGTTGGGAGCTGTGCGATTAATATTCTTTAATGGGCTCCAGGTTGTTCTGTTGAAAAGCCCTGATCTAGCCCCATCTGCAGCGTAGTCAGCACCAGGATCTACATCCCTGGTGGTCATTCCTGCACACCTGCATCCCCCCTTAGTGTGGGGCACTTAGCTTCACACAGACTTCAGGCCAGCTAGGTTAGAATCACTCCGTCGTGGTGGTGACCCTTAGGGCTGCTCGCAAACACTCTTCCCTCTAACTTAGGGCCCCAGTGGGATCAGATCTCTGCTCCCTTTGAAATCAGGCGTGGCCACATGACTTGCTCCAACCAATGACATGCAAGGGGAAGTGAGGTTTGTCACTTCAGTGACTCTCCTGTCCTCTTTCCTCTTGCCTCTGCGACTGGCCGGGCTCCAGCCCCATCAGCCTGGTTCCCTGAGTGGGCGGGGACCCCAGCTGACCTGTGTGGGCGGAGCATAACCTCGAGGGCCTGTCCTGCCAAAATCAATGCTCAGCAGAGCTGGGTGGGCTCCCGAGGGGAACACTGACTTCCCAGTGAGGCTCTCCTGGGGTGAGGATGGAGCAAAATGAAATAGGTGAGTGCAGATTATTAAACCGTTAAAGACACTGGGGCGAGGTCTGAGCGCCTGCTGCCACCTCCGTAAAGCTCCCCTCAGGTGTTCAGTTTGGGACCCCGAACCTGGAGGGACTTCTCGTTTCCACCTGTAGACTCTCCTCACCCCCAGTCACTGGAGTCACTTTTCTGGGCAGCAGGACAGTGTGAACGCTTTAGGCAGGTGTGAAAACAAAGCCCACACAAAACCAGTGAGATGCTATGGCTGTATTCACAGGAAAAAGTTATTTAATCATGGTAAAACATAAAACATTTATTTTAGCTTCAAATATATTGTAATAGTTTATAGAGCAAAAATGAAACATAAAAAACCAAACAAAAGAGGGAGAATGCGTGTGAAAGATTTCTTTAAAAAAAAAATCTCTCCACTTTACTATGGCAACTCTGGCTTGCCTATTCCTTCTTAGAACATTCTCAGCTGTCTTCAGCAGTTGGGTTGTGTGCCACTCCCCTGGATGGACCTTCACTTTGTTACTCATTATGCTTAATCAGGGCACAATTCATTGGATTCCCCTGGTGTGATTTTTTTCTTGGTTTTCAGAGCAGTTAGCTGCTGTTCAGTTCTGGAATGTTCTCTGTTCTAGAGCAACCAGGATATTTTCTCTCTCGGATGCTCTATTGCCTGCAGTGGTCCTGGCGCATGATGCCATTCCCTCCCAAGAGGCTGGAGTGTAGAGGGTCCATAGGAGTCATCAAGCTCCTTCCTCTCCGAAGGGAAAGCTTCTCTTCTGTCCATCTGGTAGACGTCTGGTCTTGGCTCTCTTCAGTGATAGGAGTTTTCTGGGGCCTGAGATAACCTATTCCTGTACGGGGACCCAAGTTTTACAAAATCCTACCTTACACTGAAAACTATTTCTCCCAGTAGCTCCCACTGTTCTGGCTGTGAGTTCTTGGGGAATGAGTCTCATCCCTCTTTATGTGACACCTGTTTAAGTATTTGAGGATACTGATCCTTTTCCTCTATGAGTTATTTTCTTCAGGCTACACTTAACCATTTTTTTCATCCATTCTTCATGCAATAGAGCATCTAGCCTTACAAATAATTCATTCACTTTTAGACTTGGCCATGGCCCTTTTAAAGCTATAGCCTTCAGAACTTGAGCCCACATCATTTAGAGTCGCATCAATGTCAAGTAGTGACCTTAAAATGGGTGTTCAGAGCTCCTAATACAAATTAAAATGATTTTCAAACCTTTGGGTCATATTTCCTTTCCTTTCTTTCATTTTTTTCATTTCATTTCTTCTCATATCTTTATTTTCTCCATGTTTCCTTCCCTTCATGTCTTCTCTTCCCTTCCTCTTCCCTCTTCTTTTGTTCCCATGTTTTGGCCACACGAGCTGGTTTCGGGGTCTGGGGTATGTCCCTGTAGCTGTTGAAGGGATGTCCTGACCAGATGCCAGGGGTGGGGATCAGCCTCTCCACGTTGGGAATCTCCAACTGCAGAAATTCTGGAGGCAAAGAAAGCACAGGGTCACCAGCAGATACACCTGTAGGGAAACAATGCTTTCCTCACATGTGCTAAAGCAGGGACAAGGAAGAGTAATAGGGTCCCATGAAAGACTGCAACTATGTGAGCCTAGGAGCACAGACCACTTACCAAGATTGAAGACATGGTCTTTCTGCAGCCTTAAGCAGTGTCCTCTTTGGGACGAAAAGGAACTCATGCTTTGAATACAATTTTTGAATCATTGCTTTAGTCTTATTCAGCACTAAAAATTTCAATTTTGGTGACAGTGCCAGAATATGTGAATAAAGGACTATAAATATACTCCTGATATTGGATTTTGTTTGAGAAAGATGTAATGGGAAAGCAAGTTAGCTTCAAACATCCCATAATTTTTCATGGGCAGTTAAGATAACTACTTGCTGTTGGTATTATGCTATATAATTGTACAGTGTAATTGCTTCTTGTAGTCGCATAGTATCTGTTCTGTAGCATTCTATTTTATAGGTATTTTTAAGGTGTATTTTTTATTGATTTGGCCTATACACAGCAATAAGCTGCTCTTGACTTGATTAGATACTAGAGTGAAGCTGAAACATTTAGTGCATTGATTCTTCATCTATAAAGCTGTTTATTTGCAGTTCTGCATATATTTATTACCATGGTGTAAATAATGTTAACATTATAAAGAATATTGGGATTTGTGTGTATTCCTAGTGACAAATTAAAAATTCCATGGTTAACTCTTTCAGGATACTGCCCAGATA